>NW_004955415.1:21329146-21353899 GCF_000276665.1 Chinchilla lanigera | reverse complement strand
TACCACTTTGTTTGTAACTCTGTATTGTCTGTATTGTGCTTGTGATATGTTGTAAAATGTTGTATGTCTGTTAATGTTTCCCTCCTTTTATCTTTAAAATAAAAAAAAAAATCTAAATAACAGTTTTGAAAATGTGGGCATTTTGCCAGTGGTTTTTCCGTCTGTGGAGATAAGGGATATCTTTCCAGTTTCTGATGTCTTCTACAATCCTCTTTTTTTAGAGTACTGTAGTTTCCATTGTAAAGGAAGCTTGGTTTGGTAAATTCCTAAGTATTTAGTTTTTATTGATGCTGTCATGAATGGCGTTGTTTTTCTAATTTCCTTCTCAGTAGGTTTATTATTAGTATACAGGAACACTATTGATTTTTGTGTGATCATTCTGTATCCTGCTACCTTGCTGAATTTGGTTATTAATTCTAGGAATCTTTTGGTGGAATTTTTTGTCTTCTACATAGAGGATCATGTCATCTGTAAATAATGATAATTTGATTTCTTCATATTCTTTACATATCCCCTTTATTTCTCTCTTTTGCCTGATTGTTATGGCTAACATGTCAAGTGGTATATTGAGCAAGAGTGGTGAGAGTGGACAGCCTTGTTCCTGGGTGTGGAGAAAAAGCTTTTCCCCATTTAATATGATGCTGGCTATTGATCTGTCATAAATGGGTTTACCAAACTGAGATAAAAGTCCTTCTACAAATACTTTCCTTTTCTTACATTATTTTTATTTTTATTTTTACAAATTTGTATTTTAAAGAGAAAAAATAAAAACAATGATACAGAATTTCAAAACAAGATAATAGGAATTTAATAATGGTGATTATATTGCATATTGGGGCTTTTAGTATGAATGGATGCTGGATTTTGTCATAAAAGACTTTTTTGCATTTTGCATCTACTGATATGATCTTGTGGTTTTGTCCTGGTTTCTGTTTATGTGCTGTGTTACATTTATTTGTTTACAATTGTTGTACCATCCTTGCAGCTCTGGATGAAACCTACTTGGTCATGATATATGATCTTTCTGATAGTTTGTTGCATTCTATTTGCCAATATTTTGTTGAGGATTTTTGAACCCATGTCTGCTAAAATAAAATTGGCCTGTAGTTTTCTTTTCTAGTTGTATCCTTCTCTGATTTTGTAATCAGAGTGATGCTGGTTTTCAGGAATGAATTTGGAAGTACACCTTCCTTTACAATTTTATTAAAGATTTTGAGGATTATTTACATTATATCATCCCTGAAGGTCTTGCAAATTCAGCAATGAATTCATTAGATCCTGTTTTTATTAGCTATAAGATTTTTATGTTATTATTACTGCCTCACTATCGTTGCCTGTTGTTGAATTGTTCAGAGTCTGAGGCAGGTTTTTGCTAAACTGCTAAGTTGTCAAAGTTAGGCTTGAAATTGTGATCCTCCTGCTTCAGCTTCTCAGGGAACTGGGGTTAAAGATGTGTGCTACCATGTTTGCCTATTCTTCCTGCTTTACGGAGAGATTTAATTTAGAAAGTCTGTTACATTTGGTCAAATGCTATTTCCTATGTCTAATGAGATTAATTTCTTTTTAATTTTTTAAAATATGAATTGCATTGATTCAGTTTTGAATGTGAAAGTAATCTTGCATTTCTGGTACAAATGCCATTTGGTCATGATGTATGAGCTTTTTGAATATTCACTCTCTTAAAATTTAATTCATAATAGTTTGAGTTTATATTTGTGAGAGACAGTGATCTATCCAATTTCCCTTTCTTGTAGAATCTTGTTTTATTTTGGGGATCACAGTAATGCTGATATCACAGAATAATTTGGATTTTTAAATTTATTGTTGAAGTAGTGAAATAGTTCTCTTTAGTTTTCTGGAAAGTTGTGTATACTTACTATGAGTTCTTCCTGTATGTGTATGAACTAGCCATCTGAGACTAGAATTTTCTTTTTTCTTTTTCTTCCTTTTTTTTTTTTTTTTTTTTTTGGTACCAGGAATTGGACTCAGGACCTTGCACTTGCTAGGCAGGAACTTGTGCCACTGAGCTATATACCTGGCCCAGAACTTTCTAAAAGGTGACTTTAAACTCCATTTAGTTAAGGCAGCTTATGTCATTTATGTCTTCAACTGTGAAATTTGGTAATTTGTGTCTTTGATGGAATTTTACTATTTCTTCTAAGGCATTTAACTTACTGGCTTGACTTTTTAAAATAATGTTCTCCTTTTTCCTTTTATTTATTAATAAAATCTGGGTGGTGAGACTTCTTGACTTGGCAAATTGTATCTCCATTCTTTCTTTTCTCAAGAATGTGGCTACAAGTCTATGACCTCTTGCTGCTGTTGATGCTGTTGTTCATTTTCTCGATGAGCTATATTTGTTTTATTGATTTTTTCCATTTTTATTTCATTGATTTTACCTTTATTATTTTCTTCCTTCTGTCTAATTTTACTACTTACTGCCCCTGTTTTCTAATTTCTTTATGAAGATATCACAGTCATTGATTTGTTTTTCTCCTTTTCTAACATGCAAATTTATTTCTACAAGTTTACCCCTAATTAGGGCTTTACTAGCATTGCACAACGTTTGGTAGTTTAATTTTTTCACTTTTACTTCAAAATATTTTATAATTTCCTCGTGAAATTCTCCTCAAACTCATGGAGGAGTTACTTTGCAGTGTGTTCTTAAGTTTCTAAAGATCTGGGGAATTTACAGTCTTTCTGTTCTTAATTTCCAGTATAATTTTATTTGTTCAGAGAACATATTTTGTGACTCTGAGTCTTTTAAATGTACGTAAAATTGTTTTAAACCAGAATACCATCTGTTTTAATGTGTGCCATGTGCCCTTGAAACAGATATGCATTCTGCTATTATTGGGTAGAGTGTTTAACTAGTTTAGGTTCATGTGGTTGATTGCGCTATTCAGATACATTCTCTGTCTTACTGGTTTTATATCTACTTGTTCAGAAATTATTCATGGAGAGGAATGAAATCTCTGAGTACAATCGTGGGTTTGTCTGCTACAGAGTTCCATAAACAATAGTGACCTTGTCTTTATATGTGTGTAAATGATTATGAATTAGTTTTCTATGGCTGCCAACTCGAATTGCCACAGACTTAGCAGTGAACATCACACACACTTTTATTATCTTGCAGTTTGTCTAAGTCATAAATCTGGTTTCATCATTGCTGAAATCTTCGCTTCACATCTTAGAGGGCGGAAATCAAAGTGTCCGCCAGCTTACATTCTTCCTAGAGCTTGAGGTCTTGTTCTTAGCTGAGTCAACCAAGTTGCTTGCAGGTTAACTGCAACTCTGGGGCTGAGGTCTCTATTTTTTTCTTTCCCTACTTTTTTCTTCTCTCTCTCTTTTCCCCCTATTATTAGCTACTAGAGTCAACCTTCAGATTCTAGCCAGGTGCCCTTCCCAAAACAGCAATTTAACTTTTCAAAGCCAGTAGTAGAATCTCCCTTTTCTCAGAAAGGGCTCCATACTTAATTGAAGGGATTGCCTAATTAGGTCAGGCCCACCCAGGATAAGATCTTTTTTGATTAACTCACAATTGTTTCAGACCTTAATTATAATAGTGAAATCACTTGCCATTTATGTGCTATAACTTCATCACAGCATATTCAAAGGTTCCAACAACACTCCAGGTCTGGGATTTATATAAATGGATGGTTCATGGGAGTCGAGCCTATAATTTTGCAAGACCAGAAAAATGGCCTGGAAAAACACACAACAAGCTGATAATATTTGTTACATAGAAATCTTACGGTGTAAGTGGAGTAGATAGGAATGGAAGAGAGAGAGAAAGAAAAAGACAAAAAGAAAAAAAAACACTGTAGGAAAGTGGGAATGATGGAGGAAATTAAGTAAATATAGAGTAAAAAGTTTATCTTATGATAGTGATATAAAAATGTAACCTTTTATGCATAAGTTCTAGGACTAAAAGTTGTATTAGAGAAATAAAAGCACTAACTTTGACTTTAGAATGGAGTTTTGGTTAATTGCTGCCTTGAATTTTATTTCTGCAGAAGGTTTGCAATAAAGCCAAAAATAAACAATGCAAAGAAAATGTTTTTTTATATCTGGTATCCATCCTGAAGCATCAGGTCTTATTAGAGATAGCAGCAGTATACAGGCAAAACTACTCTTTTTTTTTTTCTCCTTTTAAATGACTCCATATCCAGGAGGTTAAATTTTGTTAAATCAGGTAAGGGACAGTTTGATGCAGTCAGACAAAGAGGTAGAGGTCCCTAGTGAGAAGTCAATTTCTAAACTGAGCAACATCCCTTTGATTTTATATAGGATGCCAGATCTTTGTTATGATTTCATTTATCTTGCCCACTAATACTTGAGTGAGACTAAACACTAAGACTTTAAGATAAAGTTTAAGAATTATTTGAAAATGTGGTTTTTCCTTGTGGCTGTTTTTAGGCACATGGGAGCCCAGAGTCTAAGCAAGAATTTCTGCCTTCTTTTTCTCTTCTACACATGTTATATTAAGCTGTCATTCACAGCCACAGCAGGAACACGCAATGATCTTCAAATAACTTGAATGACAGAAGCTCTCTGGTACTGTGCAGCTCTCAAAAAAATTCACATCACAGCAGATCTTCCTTTTGATATGTTCAGTATTTCGAGATCCATCTTACAATGACAAATTAACATTTGCAAGGTGAACTCTGACACTGGTGTGAATTTAGCCTCTCTTGGTCCTATATAGTTTTCAATTTTTTTTGGCCTGTACCTTTAATAATAAAATAAATTTTTAAAAATATTTCTTTAAAAGTAGCTCAACAACAACCAGCAGTAGAGATTAAACTTCATGCTTCCCAACTTGGCCAGTATACTTCACTGTGGAAAGGGGCTTATCAACGAAGCTGAACTCTTCACAATGTACCTGTGAAAAAATGAAATGTTGGAACTCTTATTTTGAAAAAATCATCTATTATAAAGTAACCTTAAAACTTGATAACTTTCAACATAAAGTTCAGCTTACTAGTGAAAAATCAAATATAATTTGTTCTATGACCACACAGTTTTCCTCATCTAATTTTATTATATTTGGAAGCCCAATGTGGTTCTTTATAAAGATATATATTCAGATATAATACAGAGAAATTTTTTCTCAAATGTAATTTTAATTGGTTATCACCCATGTAAAAATTCTATCTTGTGCATTTGATGCAAATTGATTACTAGGTCTGAGGTAACAGAATATATGGAGAAATACAAGAAATTAATTTCTGTTTCGTAAAAAGTCTCACTGGAGATTTCATTTCAAAAATTACTGTTTCTTTCATTTAGCAAGTATTTTTTCTAGTTTCTATTTTGTTCCTAGAATTTTGTTTGGCATTTAGTCATAAAATCAAACAGTACAAGTTGGTTTTATCTTCACAGCTATAATATTCCAGGTGAAGCCTTTATCAGTTGTAGGGTATATGCACATTATGCTTATAATCTTCTGCTGTCATTGGTGAGTACCCATTGGCTCATGTCATTTGCTCAGGCAGTTACAATTAAGCGGTGTCTAACATGTGCCTGGTGCCATGCTGGAATTACAGAAATGCCTAAGGAACTAAAATCAACACAGAAAAGAACACTTAGGTATGATCACAGGTCACATCATAAATTCAGACACTTCAATTTGCAAATAGTTACTAAAGGAGAAAGAACACACTATCACCATTCTATCTATCTATCTATCTATCTATCTATCTATCTATCTATCTATCATCTATCTATCTCTATTTTTATCTCTACCCATCTATGTATCATCTCTCTCTCTCTCTCTCTCTCTCTCTCTCTCTCTCTCTCTCTCTCTCTCATCTATCTATCATCTAACTATTTGCTTTTTTAATGTCAGGGAATGGCAGAGAAAATTGAACAGGGAAGGCTTCACAGGTCGGACTTTTGATTACATTTGGAGAATGAAAATGAAACTCATTTTACATGCTAAAGTTTGGAAAATATTAATAGACTTCTATACTAGGAAAATGGCTAGGTCAGGAATGAAGCATGAATAGAAGGAATAATTGGATGTCAGGCAGATCCCAGGTGTGAGCAGTCTTAGTGGCAATTGTCCATGTTCTGGTTTCCCCACTTGTCCTGCGGTTTCAGCTCAGCTTCTTTTTCTCTGGCTGCCACAGACTGTTCTGCCGTTCCATGGGAGTACTGGAAAAGAAATTCCTTCCAGGACCATCTGGCAACAACACTGGACGGGCATTGGTGGGCTAAATACACCAGCTTCTTTGACCCAGATAAGTTAAATTTAAGATGTGATTTCTAAACTGTTTTCTGGAGTTCTTATAACAGAACTCTACTTATCCATAGAAATAACCTATTTGATAATAATTCACTCCTATAACTTCTCTGTCATTTCTCCACTCCCTAAGGGGACTGGGATACCAAATAAGTTATTGTCCTTGACTTTTTGTCTCACAGTGTGGTTCTGGGGAAGCCTAATTTAATACATTGCCCATTCTTTTTTTTTTTTTAATTTATTTTAAAAAGAAAAGAGACATATTAACAAACAGATATCCATTTACAAAATAGCATAAGAACAATACAAGCAATACAGAGTTACAGACAAAGTGGTAGGAAACTAACAATTGTTGTATTACTTATTGATATCTTCAAAGTGGTTTCTCAAGAAAACAAATAGAGACATGCAAGATTGATCAAACAAGTAATCATGAACTGTTCCTTTCAGTAAAGCGATACAAGTCAGTAGTACAACTATGTTAGCTATCCTATACATACAGACATACATAATTTTCCCTTCTTTCTTTGCTTTTTTCCCTCACCCCAGTTGCCCTTTACCTCTGAGCATTTTCCTTTCATTTCACAATATCTGTCATACTTCCTAATTTTTATTCACTCTTTCAGGTTCTTACAGTAGTGAGACAAGACGTTGCTTACACATGGAGGTCTGGAAGAGAAAGTAGGTAAAAATCTTGAGGACATAAGAGTAGACAGAGAGTTCATGAACAAAAACCAAACTGCACATGAAATACTTCAAAGAATCAACAACTGGGATCTCATCCTACTGAAAAGTTTCTGCACATCTAAATAAACTGCCAGCAGAGTAAAACGAAAACCCACAAATTGGGAAAAAATTTTAGCTGACTGACCCTCAGACAAAAGGCTTCTATCTAGAACATATAAAAAATTAAAAAACATCAGCCCCCCTAAATTCAAAGACCCAGTCCAAAAATGGGCAGCTGAGATGAATACACACTTCTCAGATAATGAAATACAAATGGCAAAGAAATTCATGAGAAAATGTTCAACATTATTAGTCATTCGAGAAATGCAAATTAAAACAACATTGAGATTTCATCTCACCCCAGTAAGAATGGCTACCATTAAGAAATCAACCAATAACAAATGCTGGCAAGGCTGTGGAGAAATAGGAACCCTTCTCCACTGCTGGTGGAAATGTAGACTGGTGAAACCAGTGTGGAAATCAGTTTGGAGATTCCTCAGAAAACTAGGTTTAGAGGTCCCATTCAACCCAGCTATTCCCGTTCTGGTTATTTTCCCAGAAGATCTGAAAGCATCATATCACATCAATATATGTGCACCTATGTTTATAGCACCGCAATTTGTAATTGCTAAATTGTGGAAGCAACCCAAATGTCCATCCACTGAGGAATGGATCAAAAGAATTGTGGCACTTTTATATAATGGAATATTACTCAGCTATAAAGAAAGATAAACTCGAGGCTTTTATAGTTACATGGTCACAACTAGAGACCATACTCATAAGTAAAATCCATTGCCCATTCTTAACAAGTCACACTTTCCACTTTGAGGAGCTACCAGTCAAGTGGGATGTTACAATTTAGATCTCAGACCAAATTCACCATATAGAACCAACATAAAGTCTGCTCCACTTTCAAACTAAAAGACACGACAGTACTTATATATGACCAGTACTTCAAATCTGATTTCTCTAAATTTCTAATTTTTCTACAGTTATCAAGACCTAAGACCATAAGGAATTAAGGTGTGTTATGCCCATGCTCCAACTACCCACAAGGAATTTAAGTATTATGTACTACACACATGTACTAATAAACTACAATAATGAAAATCCAGAAAATAAATCTCAACTCACTACATAGCAAAAATGCAACAAGAAGAAAGGTTAGTGGAGAACTACCTGGTCCAATTGAAATTTCCGATCTGGCTGTTAGTTACTATTTCAATAACAAACTGCTCTGAAACTTTGTGGCTAAAATGATATCTATTATGTGTTTTTGTTTTTTGCTAACAAGTCTAGGTGTTACATAGGTGACTTTGTTGTGCTGGGTGAGGCTTTGGTGATTTTGCTAAGCCTGCATTAAGGATCTGTGGTCAGCTGATGGGTAGGCTGGTGACTGGCAGTTGACTGACTGGGATAATGGGAATGACTGATCCGGGTAGCTTCTCCTCCTCCAGCAGGCCAGCTCACACTTACTCCCGTGGTAAAGGCTGTGGTCTAAGAGAGGAAGTTGAACTATGCAAGGAGCCCTGGGTCCTAAATTCAGAGATAGAAGAAAATTGCCTTTCTATTGGTTTAATAGGCCATAGGATCAACCTAAATTCAATTAAGTTGGGAAATTTCTTCTCCCTTTGATGGGAGTTGTAGGAAACTATATTGCAAAGATATGTAAACATAAGGGGAAATACTTGCAGGTATTTATTTTTTGTGAATAGTTTACTGTCTTCTAGGTAGCATCAAGCTAATTGTATTCTGTACTTATCACAGGTCCAGGTTACTTTTCAAAGAGGACAGAGTACCACATCATGACGTTATTCCATTACCCAGCTATTTGGCTGTTATTCCCCACTTTGATCACTTCCTGTGACCATTTTCTAGTTTCAGAAATTCTGTTCTCTGGTGCAACACCAGTTTTTTTCTTTACTATTTTATTTAGTGTTCTCAAGCTACAGATTAGTCTTCTAAGTTAATTGGACTGTGGAGCATTTATAGGAAATATTATAGCATATAAAATTATATTATCTGGTTTAATAATAGCTATGGAGAGGGAAACCTGTACCTTGTGAAAGGGATTAGAGAATAAAATAGAAAAACTGTATGTAGAGGATCAAGAAATAGCATCCTTGCCACCCTGTGGAAGTGTCTGTAATTGCATCACCCGAAAGCAAGGAGCATATGGCTACTGAGAACCTCTGTTGGGTGCAGGTGGGGGTGAAATGAATTGTGACAGGCAAAGGGATATCCCCATGGGGCTGAGCTGAACAGAGCCAGGTATTCTACCTGCTCTTGTAAGTTGGTCAGCATTTTCATCTCATCAGCAATAGGAAGTTGTCTGAATTTCCTCTCAGAACCCAGATTTTAAGAGTAAGATGAATCTTTTGAATTCATCTAATCCAATTCTGCTAGTTACTTTAGGTAAATTTTTAAAACCTACAGTGTTCATATAGAAAACTACAAAGATCAATTTAATAGCTCAGTGAGAGCACAAGTAAACATGCCTAGGTAACCAACAGAACAGAACAGAACAGCATAAGAAATAGGTAATTACCGGTACTCCAGAAGCTTATCTTAGATCTCCTAGTCAGTTCCCCCTGGAAATTGACTTCTAACCACATAGATAAGTTTTGACTTTTAAGAAAATTTTCTAAACAGAATTATAACATTATCTTCTGTATCTGATTTGCCATAATGAATAGCATATCTATGAGATTTACTGTTGTTATATATTCTCATGGATTGTTCATTTTCATTATTGTATAAGAATAGATCACAATTTATTCTGTTGCACAGTTCATAGACACTTGGATTTGCACTTTTTGATTCCTGTGGACATTCTAGTGTATGATTTTTACTGCACATGCACTCCTATTTTTGGTTTGGGTCCTTCCAAGCATGGAGTCCTTGGGTCATAGGTGTGCATATATTTGTCTTTAATAAAGTCTACCAAATAGTTTTCCAACTGGTTATACCAACTGACATTTCTATCAGCCCAACTCATTTTTGTAAATTTTTAAGTAATTATAGACTTACAGGAAGTTGCAAAAACATATACAGAGAGATCCTGGGCGTGACGCTCCCCACTACACACACACACACACACACACACACACACAAACGCCCTGCAATGTAATATCCATTATAAAGTGTTTTTAAAGATAAGAAGCAGATTGAAGAGATCAAGTGACCGGCTAAGGCTTCACAGCTAAAGTGCAAGGTTGTAACTAATGCACAACCTTCCTGCTGACTAATGCAGTCCTGTGAAAAGCTCTTTTCAACATGGTTTTACAGTTTGCAAAATCTTTTATTTTCATAAAATTGTGTAGTCAATTTGACCTCTGAGTAAAATGTGAGGAATAGTGACCTACTTTCTAGCATTGGGAGAGATATTAGCATCGAGGCTGGTATAGGGTGCATGTTCCATAAAAGCTGGTCATGTTTTAGCAATAGCAGCAGCATCACCCATCAATAGCAACAGCATTGGGCTGGGGATTTAGCTCAGCGGCAAAAGCGCCTACTTGGCAAGCGCAAGGTCGTGAGTTCGGTTCCCGGTACTGGAGAAAAACCAAAACAACAACAACAACAAAAAATAGCAACAGCATCACCCATCTCTTCCATACAAGAGGGGGGTGGTGCATAAAGAGGTTGTCTGATTTTCAAGAGAATCAAGATGATAAACCCCAGAGTCTGGAATTGAACTCAGAACTTCTGATCCCACAGCTTCAGTTGCTGATAGTGATAGCTTGCGTGATAGTACACACCCTATTGCTTCCTCTCCTTTCTCAGCTCCTCTTCTCCCTGCCAGTTCTCCCAGGGATCACATGCCAAATACAATTATTTTTACACGAATTCTTGCTCAGTGTTTGCTTCTGGGGAAATTTAAAAACTCTTGTCTTCACTATTTGTTCCCTTTCATCCATCTCTTTAATTTCTGTTCTGATCCAAAACACAGCTTCAAAGACTGGCTTCTATGTGACACTTTCAGGTCCGCTTGACTTCTGAAAGGTCAGCATATGCATAGTTAGTTCTTTTAACAGAATTTTAAAACTGCCATGGCAACCACCTCCAACTCGTGGTTTCTATACAAATTAATTGCCTAAAGGATTCTGGCCCAAACTATTTGACCTTCCTATAAGGAATAATTTCTGTATGACAGAGAAGTTCTCTTTCACTCCTTGACCTTAAGCGCTCTCGGAGAAAGCCTTACCTTGTTAGAATCAAGGTTATGCCCTTCTCAATTAGAGTCCATCTCAAAGCATAAGTTTAACTAATGTTTAAATCCATATTAAGTTTAATCACAAATAGATGAGTATATAACATTCAATCCATGCCCCAATGATTTATGAAATACAAGCATGCTGGAATATTGCTGCTTAAATCGAAGCAGAAGAAGCTTTGCAGGTGCAAGGACAACCTTAATACAAAACCATTGCTAAGCATTAGTTAGACAGTTAAGATTAACATGGGCGAATGCAGGCTTCCATTAGTTACTCATCAGCAGACACAGAGAACTGGGAGCTAGATTATGGCTCTTTGGTGTATTTTTCAAAAGGAATAAATGGAAAAGCACAGAGGCTGAACCAGGACCCCGGGTCATGCAACTAGCACAATTGTTGAGATATTGGACACTGAATCCTTTTGGTTTTAATCCGTGGCACCAATAGGCTTTGCAAGGAATGAGAAGACATCAAACACTAATCCAGCAATTTCAAACTTTAGCATGCATCAAAATCAGGGAGTTTGTTAAAGCACAGATTTCTGTGCCTTTTTACCTAGCATTTCTGAGTTGGAAGGGGTGCAGTGGGGCCCTGAGAATTTGCATTTCTGACAATCCCCAGGTGACACTGATGTTGCAGGCTGAAAACGATTGCACTAACAGAATTTATTCTAAATGGATCTCAGGTGTACTCATGCACGGAGCCGGGCCCATCCCACTGGCAGATGCAGGGGAATATTATCGCTAGAAGCACAAAGCTTAGCATGCATGCCTGGGAAGAGAATGTTAAAGGTGGAATGTCGAGGAAGTAGGTCTGAGAACAAGGCTTCTAAGGAAGAAGTCTGAAGTTACAAAGATCATAATAAAACACAGGCAGTAAATCTGACTCAAGGTCAGAAACATCAAGCTCAATAAGTACCAAGGTTCAGAGTCTCGACCCTCGCTGTTCCAACAAGTCTGCTTCCTACTTGGCTTCTGATAACTGAGTGACAGTTTTTCGTTGCAGGTAAATGCTGAACATTCAGGAACAAAGGCAAAACATTGAAATAGGCCCATTGTTTTGTTGTTGTTCTCAAATGCCTATACATGAGTCCTTCTCCTAGTGGGCACTTCTCATGAAGCTCTGGATAGAACAAGACTCTAGGAATGTCTTTGGCCAGACTCTCCTTTCCACATTTTCATCCATGCTGAAATTTGGCAGTGGAGAATGTCTCAGCTGGAGTTCAGACTACTTCTTCACTACTTCTGCGACTGATGAATTATATGACATTTTAAGACACTTAGTTTCCTTACTAAGAAAAGAGGAATAAAATGTTTTTCTATTACAGCTGATTTCAAAAATTAAGTGTGCTGTTGCATGTGTAGCATTCAGTACGTGTAGTGACAGCTCAGCAAACTCCATACATCGGGACTCTCATCATCTCTGTCCTATGCTGCCATCTTTCTGTCAACCACCATGGGGCTCCTGGAAATGTGTGTGGTAAGTGTCACACTGCACTTCTGTAAAACTGGCAATATCTGAGCAATGATTACACACAGAGATGGAGAAGTGCCTTTTGCTTTAGGAATTAGAAGATTCAAAGAAGGAAACAGAAATGGGCTGTTTGTGTGATATGTATGTGTACTGAGGAGGGTGAGAGGGAGAGGGAGAGAGAGCAGAGGAGAGAGAGATTGATTTGGAACAGAAAAATGTATAAGAGGAAAATATGGTGAGGGACAAACTATTGTAAAATCTATAATGGCATTGCACTAACTTTAACTTCTGAAGTTTCTATAAGTGCAGTGTGGTTAACTTTAACTTTAACTTTTATAAGTGCAGTGTGGTTATATTACATTTGTATCTTTCAGAAAGTGGGATACAGTCTGTATAATTTCTCTGTGCTTTTATCTGTGGATGTACATTATACCCAAATTGTTTTTTAAAGTGCTGAATTGATTAGGAAAGAGCTGGAAAACTTGCGATATAGTTTTTAGTAGCTTTGTATATATAGGACAAACATTTATTCTTTAAGGATAGATTTTTTTTCTTGGTCTGTTTGTTTCTTCCTTGGGAACAGCTAAAATTCTTTGAGAAAGAAGCAGTGGCAGAGAAATGTTATGTGTTCCCTGAAACCTACTTATTTTCTCTGGACTCAAGCTTAGATTTGATTATGTCTCCCAGACTCCTTTGCAGTGAGCTGTGGTCATGTGACAGTATCTAGCTATTGGAAGACCAGCAGTAATGTACAATCCTTCCAATTCTAGACCATGAAAACTTCCTGTTTATGAGTTGAACATTCTAATCTGAAAATGTCAGCTCCAAAGACCTCCAAAATGTGAAACTCTTTGACTGCTGATATGCTACTACAAATGGAAAATTCCATACCACTAAACTGTTTCATGCATAAAATCATTAAAAATATTATATGATATCTTTCCATTTTCTGATGTCATCTTCAGTCTCCTTTTTAAGAGCACTGTACAAGCATTTTACTTCCTTGATAAAATGAATGTAACCATCACATACTGCAAATATGCAAGCCCACTGTCCAATCAGACACACATTTTTGGATTTGAAGGAACAAGTAATAAGAAGGATTGAATCACTAAAATTGACTACTGACTGGGGCTGGGGATTCAGTGGCACAGTGCTTGCCTGGTAAGTGTGAGGTCGTGAGTTCGATTCCCGGTACCGGAAAACAAACAAACAAACAAAAACCCAAATAAATAAATAAATAAATAAATAAAATTGACTACTGACAATAGGGGCAAAGTCTGAGGAGAATGCTGTGGAATTTAATTGGGTAATATTGTTTTTGCTTAAGTATAATTTAGCTTTGAAAGAAATCTCAAAGGATACAAGTACTCCAAATATAAATTTGCACTGTGAATGTTTTGAAATGAGATATCCATGTTAGGATGTGTCCATTCTGGTGTTTGTGTTCAGTGGTTGATTTTCACATAACGAAGACTGTAAGCATCATGAGAACAGGGACAATGATTGTCTTGTTCTTGACTGTACAGTGTAACACAGCACCACACATCCAATAAAGCTTGATTGAATCAAAAAATGTAGAATTAAGTGCTTCATACAGAACAAGAAGTTTTTCATTGTATATTGGGAGAAGAGCATAATAATGCATCTGTTCTTTTTTAAACTAAATTATTTTTATTATCAAATTTCTTTGAACTGAGTGAAACTACACAGTACTTTTTTCCTATTATATCTATTATCCTGTAGACTTAAAATGTCTGCCTGATACAGGAAAGGGTTACATATGTACTCGTTGAAGGGATGAATTTTATCAATATTAAGAACTCTTGTTATGTTTGGGGTACTTGGAAATAAGGACTAGATTTTATATTGCCTCAGATCACTGCTGATATAGAAAGTCACAAATGCATACAGTAGAAACCCTAACTAAACTCATACATATCTCCTAGGAAGGTACATTTTGAATTCTAAAAATGTTTACTTTAGCGATTGGGCTGTAGATGTAGGTAGCTCAGTAGTAGAACATGTGCTTAGCATGGATGAGGCCTGAGTTCAACCCCAGAATGTATATAAATATATAAATAAATTAATGATTAATATAGGACAACAGTGAAGAAATGCTTAATTCTTGTTTTGACCAATGAAGGCAACTTCTCATAATTTCATATATGAGATTACAATAGTTAAGCAAATAAGCACAAAAATTTGCATTCAGTTTTAATAATGAAGCAGAGTGACATTTTACTCTACCATGAATCTGGCTATTGCAAGAAATCTATAAGTGCTCTCGTTTGTTAGTGCTCTCATAGTTCATTCTAAAATAAATTAAAAAGCTCTGAGATATCCTCTTGTGAGATGTTGACATTCTACTTTTGCTGTGTGCAGCCTTTCCCAAAAGATATCAAAATTAATTCATGAACTCTACCCTTTAGATTACAATTGCCAAGAGGAAAAACAAAATAGAAATGTGTATTAGAACTAATGAACTAAGAATGTTTCCGTATTAGTAAAGTCCTCTAATTAACCATTTCACTGAGTAAAATAATATGGCATGGAAGAAATTGAAACACAAAAGTAATTTCATTCTGAATCTGACACAAAATAATAGTGAAATAGCTTTGTGGCAAGATAATTATAGATTTATTAACTTGTGTTTTGAATCCACTGCTATAGAATAAACAATAGAATGAAGATTCTTTTTTTACTCAGTACTCCTGCCACTCCTAACCTCCTTCCAAGAAAGTATAAAAAGTCTCCTTTTTTCTTCCTTTGCCTCAGTTGAAATTATTGCCTTGTTTTAGAGATAAAAGCAAATCCCTTCAAGAAAATCGCTTTCTTTGTTGTTTCAAAAGCTAAAACTCAGTGAGATTATAAAACATACAACTGCCAGGGAGGTGGACCAGTACTTCCTTTGGAGGGGAGAGAGATGAGGGCTTATCAGAGGAGAGTGACAGCTAAGTGGACGGCAAAGAAGTTTCAGCCAGAGTGGGAAGCAAACTGAAACCTTCATGTCTAGAAAGACACTGTAACCCATGATGCTCTCCTCTTCAACACTTTCTCCCCAAATCACCAGTGTTTCTGATGGGTTGGCCACGTGGTGCTTCTAGGAGGCAAGAGAGAGTGCTGATAGGATTCCACATCTCACGTGGATTCTTGTTCCAAGATGCTTTAAAAACTGAAGCTTCAGATGCAGGGGTGGTGGAAGTTGAAGAATTTTCTGCTTACCTGCATGTGCTGGAGCTCATCCTGTCCTTTCTTGTCTACTTCAAGGCATTGCTGGGTGCGGGTGGAGTGAATGAGGCATGATAAAGGAGGAGTGAAGGGACAGCTCCTAATATTTTGAACCAGATTCAATTTCCCTCTAGACTTAAAGTTACATTTAATGTGACTGAAAAAACACAAAGAAATACAGCATTTCTTTGACTTTGAATTATAGCAGCAGCAATCCATACTCTTAAATTCATACCTTACATTTGTAAGATTATCTACACTGTATGGTATATTAACCAATAGTATATTTTATTAAAATAAGTAAAAACTGTTTTTGACCTCAAAGGCAATTCCTAAAGCAGGAAATGCATGCATGAACAGAAATTTTCTTTCAATAATGAGTTGATATCAAAGCTGTTTCCAGTTACTCATGCAATTTTCAAGTTAAACAGTCTTTTATTACAATTCAACTGAACAGAATAAAAAGGAATAGAAATGTATTTTCTATAGTGTCATTTAAAGTACATACTATGGATAGATTTAATAACACATTTCTTTTCAAGTGACCTATATCCTAGAATGTATATAAAATGATGGGTTTTTGATATATTCAGTAATGAAGCAGAAACTTGAAATGGAGATATTTATCTTTGCTCTAACAAAACCTAAATATATCTATTTGCCGTTCATTAAATTTCCAACCACAAAAGCTACATTAGTGTCTCTCTTATTAACCCCTTCCTGGAATCATACTTTTTGGACCTGTATAGTTCATTCCCCTGGAATAGGTGAAGAGTATACTTTCCCAGACTATTGATGTTTAGGACAGTTCTGTAAAGTAGTTTGGCCAATGGAATGCTAATGGGTGAAGTAGTTTTGCACATACCCTAAGGTGGAACTACTTATGTTCCTGCCTTTCATGATGAGGAGAACCTGTCCCACCCAAACTACTGTTTAAAGAAAGATGAGAGCTCTAGCTCAAACCAGAACTCAGACTATAGCCTCAATCCAAGCCTAGTTGAATTCAACTTACATAAGCTAAATCTAGCTGACTTGAAGAGTTATGGACAAGAAATAAATACATGTTGGAATTTGAATAGTTTATTGCACAGCATTACACTGTATGTAGCAGGCTGAAATATCATTCCATTCTTCAAACTTCAGTACATCACTGAACTGATTGTGGGGCTTTCAATACTCAGGGTGAAAGACTCATCTATTTAATTTCCCTTATTTAGGACCAAGATATTGTTATATACTGTTGTTCCAATTTGTTGTGGAACAAATTTTCACTTGAGACTGTGGGTCCCAATGTAACTACAATTTATTTCAAGAAATATTTTACAATTCTGTGGGAGGGAGAAATAACATTAATAAGATACTCTTCCAGGGCAAGACAGGCAGACAATCAACTACTGAAAATGTAGGAAGTCATATACTCTTGGGGAGGGGCAAACAATTTATCATGACTGGCTACTTAGGCTGACTGTTAAACACTAGAATGATTATAATGGCAACTAGGAATAAGGGTGTTTTCAGTGTGAAGCACATTAATTTATAGTTTTTAATGGGTTTTCTCACTGAATTCATATTTTCAAAGTACTTTCCATGAGCCTGGTATTAGTGTTAAACTAATAAAGAACACAATCATGATGTCAGGTTACTGGAAATGACAGGGAGAGGGAGCAGATTGAGATGGGACAGAGACCGAGTCTTCTCAATAAGCAGAGCCCAGCTCACAAGCAAGGGACTGAGCAGAGAACAATTTGGGGTCCAAAGACCTTTGCAGCTTTGAGGGAAGCAAGTAACATTGCTATTGTGCGATCTGCCCTAGAAAAGATTGCAGACAACCTCCAACCCCCAAATCAAGCGGGACATAAGCTGGCCTTAGGGACACTCTTCATGTAGGACAACGCTTGGGAAGGACATTATTCCCCAGGGAAGAATATTTATATGCCAAATCTACAGGACCTTTACATCCAAGCCATGGGAAATTTTGGATTGGTGTTGGGAGGATTGATTGGCCTTGTGTTGGTGGGAGCATGAGAAAAGGAAAATAATAAAGTAGACAAAATAGTTTTTAGTTTAGATAACATTAAACAAAACAGTTAAAGGAATTGGTAAGAAACTACAAAGTTTATCTATTTCTATATCAATGCCATTTAACAAGTCACTCAAAAACTTGGTGTGTTATAATAGTAATTACATTAGTTTTCAAGAGTCTTTAGGTGAGCTCCATGGTCCTACTAATCGGGGCCAGGCTGGGCTCACTCACACTTCCATTCTCAGCTGCAAGCCAACCAGGTAGATAAGCTAGGTTACTTTGGGCTCATTAGATCACCTGAGCACTGGCCAAGACAGTGAGCTCCCTTGGCTCTGCTCCATAAGATTCTATCATCCACCAGCCCATGTGGGACCTTTGCTATGGTAACTTGGCAGAAGCCCATAGTATTCACAGAGTCCAAGGCTTGATGAGGCTTGCTTAATGTTTGCTATATTCTTCTGGCCAAATCAACCGTCAGATCCATTCAGATTCAAGAGTTGGTAAAATTGTTCCAATTTCTTTGTGGGAGGAATTCCCAGTCACCTTGTACAAGAGCATGAGTACAGAAGAGGAGGAGAACCGGGGCCACATTTGCAACCCTCTATTTCAATGTTTAGTTTTCTGTTTCATGGTTGATCATGGTTTGGGATTTTAACAACTCAGTCTCATTAATGATCAGAGCCATTTTAATTGGTGAGGAAATTGTGTCTTGTACAATGCTGTGTTAGGTATGACTGCATGAGAACCAGGTAACAGAATTAGGATTGTAGTTCTGATGCTTCCTAAAGCATAAGCTGAGATCTCTCTCACGCTGCTTCCCTAAATTGTTGGCTTCTAATCTGTCTTCAAATACTTTGTTAGCTGAGATAGAATCAATTTTGCCACCACATAAATCAAAAGAATGAGCTTTCTGGAGGTTATGTGGTCTAAGATGGCCAGAGTTGGCCAAGCCTGTGCTGGGTCTACCTGGCTGGAATGAAGGGTGACCTGAATTTGCTGGTGAAACATACCTTTCCTAGTGGACTTAGTGCCACTATGGTGGGGAGTGGGCATCACCCAGACCCTTTTGTTTAATGAAGAATAATCTTTAATTCTGTGGGGGCAACACTTGTGGACAGAGGGAAATAATGATTTCTGAGGATGTGATCTTTATCTTCAAATGGAGTGTGTGCATTCAATTTTAATCACATCTGGTTGATGTAAAATGTATGTAAAGGATGATATAAATAGGACCAGAAGGGTAGGGGTTACAGGCACAAAACTAGTGGTTTGAAATATTTCAGCCAATTGGGCTTTGGTAGTGGGAAATAATAAGTAAATTATAAGGTAATGCTAGCACAATTTTTTTTTTTATTTTGCTCTTTGCTGTGCTGTTATCACATAGCATCATTTTGTGAACAATTTCTGGTACTTACATGCATAAAGCAAATGTTTGTTGAGTCATAAAGATGAGGATTTAACCTGATATCTGCAGCATTCAGAGGATTAATTCATTAGAAGCTGTTGGGAGAGGAAATGGGAGAATGTCAAACATCTTCCATACTGTCTGGTGAAGAGGTCGGGGGAGCTCCAAGTATACATCAAAACTTTTCACTCACTGATACAGAGAAGAGCACTGATGGCTGTGTAGTATGAAAACTACCAGATCAGTAAGGATCGCTGGTGTTTGTGTTCTGTAGGAACCAAATCAATCAAGCTCCTTGGTGATGTGCATTATTGACAAAACTGAACATATAAGAAGGAAGTTATTGTTGCTATTGAAGGTGGGGTTACAGACAAGTATCAGGAGCAACACCAGCAGCAGTAGCAGCATCTAGCAGGAATTCACAGTCTTAGGTCCTGCCCCAGATCTTCTGAATTAGAATGTATGAGAGAAAGGCCCAGAAATGTGTTTTCCATTAAGAACTCTAGATAATTCCTATGTGTACCAACGTTTGAGCAGCACTAAGGAGAAAGCCTTAAGTCTTTGACATCACTGATACTATTAGGAGCATGTGAGTTCCTTTGACTGATGTTCCTCTGCTTTTGTGCTACCATATGAACTGAAGTTGATTATTTCAGGCACAAATGGAGTTGAATTTCTTACTAAGAAGTAAAGAAAAATCAGTACAAATGGGGACCGATTGTGAAATGGTTCGCCTTTGTTCCCATTGTATTGTCCCTTTCTTTCTCACACAAACATTTTCAGTTGCTGAACAGCAGCCTAGGATTATTTAAAAGAATGGTTCAGAACATGAATTTGTAGCTCAGCAACACTTGATAATAGTGTCCACTTCACCTTTTACACACCAGGAGATCTGGGAAAGTTCTTAGTAGTTTATTTACCTACAAAATAAGCACCACTGTAGTTATTACTACATAGCACTGTTGAAGGGATCTAAAAGGAAATTCATATAAATGTGCAGAATTCATGTTCCTTCCATGCAGTATTGGTCATCTTCCCGTTGTAGGGACAAGACATATGGCACACATGATTTAGATGAGAAGGGGTTTATCTGGCTCATGATTTCAGAGGTTCCAGTCCATGGTTGCCTGACTCCAGGCCAGATGCATCACAGAAAAGGCCATGGCTAAGGAAAGCTACTCAGCTCATAGTGTCCAGGAGGCAGAGAGCAGAAGAGCCCAGGAGGAAGAAGCCAGGGACCAATTATAATCCTTAAAGTCATGCCCCCAGGTCACACCGAGACTCATGGAAAAGTATGTTTTATTAATTTTAAGGCTTGTCTCATGCCAATCACTGTGAAAATTAAGATTAATTATCACAGATGATAAGTGCCCAATAGCATGCTAGTTGCCTTAAGTAGTACTATTATAACAATAAGACATATTAATATATTTCCCTAATATACTCCCCAGTTGTATAACTAATCAGTATGAGTTTATGGCACAATAACCAGCCTCTTAAAATAAGATTACAGATATTGTTTACTGTAGTCTTCAAAAAAAATTCCCACATGCTTTCATTCTTCAAATCAAATTTTGCATTCTCCAAATACTTTAAATTTAGGTCTCTGGTTGTCCTACTTGTGTGCAGTAGCGTTTGGGAGCAGAAGTTTTTTTCAGATGTACCTCTCATGTGACACAAGATATCAAACAGAAATAGCTCATAAAATATCACTGTGGGAAAAGTGACACAGGATTCGGTTGTTAATGAGTAGATGAATGTTGTTCAGCCCCAGGAAGAAATAGCACATGGAGCAAAACAACGGCTTCTGTAAAACTCAGCGCACTCCTTTAAAATATTTCCTTACAGTGACCAGTTTCCAAAGAAGTGGTTTGTATGCACAGTGAAGGGAAGAAAGGCTTCAGAGGAGTGTGGTAAAGATGAAAACGGAAGACCGCCCTTCTCCTCACTCTCCCTCTCACTCCCATCGCACTGCTGGCTTAAGAAACAGGCAGATGCTGCATCTACAACCAGACAATAGAATCATCCTGGGCCCCAGGCGATCCCTCCATCAGGAGAGGTTGAGGTCAGGCACCAAGAACATCAAAGTAGAGAAAGGTCTTCAGGGTAAAGAAAGAAATTGCATTCCTGTGAAGAATAAAGAGGAGGGAAGTCAAAATCCATATTCTGCTATTTCCTCGGGAGAAACACATGCAGCTTTCTCCACAGAGGAGATTGATTGCTTTCCTCTTTGCAGCACTTGTATTATCTGAAATCCTAATCTTTTTATTATTGAGGTGTATACATTAATCTAGGAAATAAACCTATCTATTTCTTTATAAACATTTGAACTCATTATTTTGGAATTTCCCCAGCAAGACATAAATGGGATCATTCTAATTTAGAGACTTCTGTCTTTCTGAAATAAAATAAATACATCCCAAATAATTATTTTTAGTGATGGGATTCAGCAGTGTGGTTAATGAGTTGGATACATAACTGGCTGGAGTCTTTAAATTTTGCAGAGATTTTTATTGAAAGGATGGAAATGGAGTAATCCCCTTTGGTCCTGTATTATTGGCTAAAATTTAATCTGGAAGAAGGAAATATTAGAAAATATGGCCTAATAATATGGCCTAATAATCTTGTAAGGTCTCCTGCCAATTTTCTTAACAATAAGGCCATTTTGGAAAATGATCAACCCTTGGGTACCATATGCTCAGAACATTCAGTATTTTATTTCTCTGTGGACTCTTTTCTTGAAATACTATCCTCTTAATCTTTCTCTAGTGATAAGGAAGAGAAAGTTTGTCTTGTGGAAACTTCATTTCAGGGACTCCCTGGATTCTTGGGGAAAATGGCTTTCAAAACAGCTGTCACTTAGAATTCTAAAGATTTCTTCTTTAGAATTATGATAAATAATAGCTAGTATCAATGTCACATTGATAGTACATGATAGTTTAGGTTTAACAGAATGACTAGATTCATAGCAATGTGATATGTAAGCAGGCTTATTTACATACAACAGCCTATGAGAAAGTCAAATTCTCTTGGAATCAAACTACTTTTTATGTGGCATATGTGATAATGCTTGAAGAAACCCTGACACTGCCTCAAAATCTATGGCTTCTGGCATTTTGGGGGAATATTCTTCATCTGTAGTTCACCTAGGAAGCTACTGAGGAACAGGTGCGAACTATGTGGTAACCTGGATTTCAGGTGTTAGTTTTGGATATCATTAAGAATAGTCACTGGTGGTAGATGGCAGAATTGGACCCAAGAGTTTATTCTTTATCTGCTTCCTCATAATTTTAGATTATTTTCAATAATTTGCCATTTGGGTTACTAGTGATTAGGTAGAATAGGAAAAAAATTACTAAATTTTATGAGCTATCAGAACAAGTAATATATTCAGGCCCCTATACCAGGACTTGAGAAAACAATGTCAGAAATTGAGATACAAACATAGAAAGGTCAGGGAAAGAAATAGCTCCACAAGACAAAGGATGTAGATGGTCTCTAGAAGCCTGAAATGGCAAGAAAATGTGTTGTCTCCTAAATACCCTAGGAGGAACAGAACTCCACTGAAAGTTGGATTTAGAATTTCTGACCATGAGAATTGTAAAAGAACACATTGGTGTTTTGAGTAATCTAAGGCACTCAACTTCTGCATTATTTGTTTCCTTTGTTAAATTCAAGCAGTTGCCGTGAAAATATCATTAGATTTCTGTGTGTTAAGGAGAACTCACCTGCCCTGGGCAGTTCCCCGTAAAGCAATGAGAGTAGGATGGAATTAAGGGAAGCCCCCTCCAGTAGATATAGGACTTCTCTGGGGAGTAATCTATAGCTTGGGAAATTGGTAATAGATCAACAATGGCCTCTGAAGATGTTCACCTCTCCTCCCCCAGGACCTGTGACTACATTACCTTACATGACAAAATGGGATGTTTCAGTTGTGATAAGCTAAGGATCCTGAGATAGAAAGATTATCTTGGATTATCTCAGTGGGCCCAAAATATTCATAAGGGTCATTATGTGAGGTAGAAAAAAGGGTCAAAGTCAGAAGAAGGAGATGATTAGGAGAGGCAGAAGCCAGAGATGATGAACCAGGAGGATTTGAAGATGCTTCGCTGCTGACCATGACGATCTCAAGGAGGAGTCACAAGCCAAGGGTGATAGGTGTACGATGCTGCATTTATGTGAAACCACCAAATTTTTGGTCATTTGTTACAGTAGTAATGGAAAATCAATGCAGACTTTTGACGGGTCTTCAGCGATGACCTTAGAATGTCCCTAGCAGACAGAAACTTCTACTAATCTTCATTTCTTTCATCTTTTCTTTAAAATGTGGAGTCTGATAGATCTCTCAGCTTCCTCACTAGCTTTCCTTTCACAGGAATTGGCTCTAATAAATCTCACGCATAGCTAATCCTGCTTTAGCATCTGCTTTCTGGAGGACCTGGCCTAATATACCTAACAAGTTTGATTTGATTGTTAAAGGCTCTAAAAATAACTATTATATGGCTACTACTCCAACTATCACATACTGTGCCCCAAGCATGTTAGGCAAGATGCAGCAAATTTGCCCTTGGATAAAATCACGGAAAAGTTTACTTCCTTATATGTAAACAATTAAATTTTCTCCAGGCATTAATCCCTGTCTGTTTAATAGTTAACATGTCCAGTCCAGCTTGAGAGTAAATGGTAAGGTTCATTCGGAGTTAGCACTGTGATAGTTCAGAGAAGTTGTGGCTAGGTGGACAGGCTCAGTTTGGGGTCAGAGCTAAGAAGCTCACGGTTGTTAAACATCTAGGTCATGTTCTTAAATCCAGGTTTTATCCAACAAGAAAGCTGGTATTTTGAGATCCATCTGCTTCAGTTCTTGGTATTTCAATAGATGGCTGTAAACGCAGGTAGGAAATAAAATATGTTTGAGAGAACATTTCAAGAAATTCATAAAGTTCTTGTCTGCTAGTGCCTCATGAATTCTGCCTAATCAATGTTATTCCTAAGTATGACAAACACACGACAACCTGAACTGATGGAATAGTCAGACTGCCACTGAATAAAGAGGGTTTATTTTCTACAGTTTTCAGTTAACTCTGGTCAGCTTTATTCTGAAAATATTAAATAGAAAATTTCAGAAGTAATCTGTAAGTTTTAAATTCCAACATATTCTGATTACTGTAATGCAATCCCTCATGTGCTCAATCAATCCCAGATTGGGTGTGAATTATCTTTCTGTCCAGGATATTTATGCTGTGTGTTCTGACCACCTGTCAGTCGCTTAGTAGCTTTCTTAGAATCCGCATGTGAGCTGGGCATGGTGGCGCATACCTGTAATCCCAGCACTCAGGAAGCTGAGGCAGGCGGATCGTTGTGAGTTTGAGACCAGCCTGGGCTACAAAGTGAGCTCAAGGCCAGCCTGAACTGCATAGTGAGACCCTGTCTCAAA
>NW_004955415.1:21279349-21329046 GCF_000276665.1 Chinchilla lanigera | reverse complement strand
TTGTGAGTTTGAGACCAGCCTGGGCTACAAAGTGAGCTCAAGGCCAGCCTGAACTGCATAGTGAGACCCTGTCTCAAACAGACAAAAAAAAAAAAAAAAAAAAAGAATCAGTATGTGGTCCTGCTGTTGTTGTACTTGTGTTCAAGTAACCATGGAGCAACCTAACACTATGTCACAGCGCCCATTTCAGTGGCCTCATTTTATCTCTTCAGATAGGTGTCCTATTATCTCATCACACAATGGGTAACTATAGTGCAGCAAGATATTCTGAGAGTCAGGAAGTCTACTTTCACATAAATTTCACTGTGGTGCAAAGTATGATCTAAAAGTAAAGTGAATATTTAAGTAAAAAATTATTACATTAAAAAGCCCATTGTCATTGATGTGATCCTCTAGTTCAAACACATTTATACTGTTGTCCTTGCCACTTCCGAAGTAATTCTGGAAATCTTCATGAGTTGTGTTGTTGCGGCTGCTTTGAATGGATTCACAGTTATCTTTGAAGGTGATTTTGAACTTGGGGAAGAGCCCAAAATGGTACAATGCCAGATCTGGTGAATCAGGTGGATGATGACACATTGTAGTGTTTTTATAAGCTTGGCTTTTCATCGGAGGGCACTCAGCAGCAGCATTCACTGAATTTTTGATAGTAATTCCTGAAGACATTCATGAAAGAAGACTTTCAGAGAGTGGCCAGAATAATGGGATAAGTGTGTTTGAAGTGAGGGAGACTATTTTAAGGGCGATTATTTTGTGGGGTATTAATGGCAATGTGTCTTTTACTGTAATAATGTATAAAAATTTAAATATTCACCATATATTTCAATCTTGCCTTATATACTTTTGTAATTTTTCTACTTTACAATTAGTGATTATTGGTAATCTTTTCTGCATCTAATTTATGAGTTAAAGTTTATCACAGGCATTATATGTAGAAAAAAACACAGAATGTATATTATGAGGTTCAGCGCTACCTGAACTTTGAGGTATCCATTGGGGGTGTTAGGATGAAATATATGGACAAGGGGGAGAGTAAAAACCTATGAGCAAAGTTTAAAATTCAGAGTGGGGGAACTCTTATCCAACATACAAATAAAAGCAAAATTTTCAAAAATGTCAACAACTACATTATTCACACAACCAAGGTAGGCTGTAAATTCCTATCTTCTGTGTCCTGTTTGTGGTATGATGTCAGTGCTTCACCCATTAAGTAGGGTCTGGTTTTACAGTTTTGAATTTGGGACAGTCTTGTGATTTGCTTTGAGAAATAAAAAACTGTGGAGCTGAAGTTAGTGACTCTGAGGCTGAGGTCTAGCGAGATATGAAGTATGTATGTACCACTACCCTCCTGGAACCAAGCTGCCCAGTGAGGAGGGCAGAGATGGGCAGGGGAAGATACCACCTGGAGGAGAACCAAGGTGTCTCGTCCAGAAGTCCCAGTCAACTGCTATATAGGAGTGAGGCCCCCAGTGTAACCCCCAGCAGACCTGTCACATGACCACAAATAAGACAGGCCAGCCACAACCTCAGAGACCAGAGATGAGCCTTGCCCAACTGTCAATTACAAAAGGAAGTAAATAAATGACTTAGGTTTTATGATACTGAATTTTGAGGTGGTCTGTTATGAGGCAATATATAACTGAAACAAAACATTAAAACTTCCATGGTTCCCTCCATATGAAGTAATAGATAAGCCACAGCCTGAGACAATATTTGAATAAAGTAAATTTTCAAAGACTTACTACAAAGATATACCTAAAAACACTGACAACTAAATAAGAAAAATGTTGAACAATTGCAGCATTAAGAAATGATGTGAACAAGTAACTCATAGGTAAGGAAAATGTAATATCCAATAAAAACATGAAAAAGCACCTCACTGCAGATGTAATCCAGGAAATTAAAATTAAAACAGACATGTAAAACAATTTTATACTCATTAGTTCAGTAAAAAGTACAATGTAACAAATTTTGATATGAAGGAGTCAGAGTCCACTAATTGTGCTAGTTTATTTGCTACTATTACTTTGGAAAATTTTGGTAATAACTAGTAAAATGAACAATACATGGTCCAGAAAGTTTATTGCCAATGAACACAAGGAGATAGGCATAAAATTATCATTGCTGCATTATGTACACACAGCAAAAGATAGGAACAATTTATGTTCCATTAAGGGGATGAATGTTATAACGAAGCATCCCACAGGAAGGGAAGCCAGGGGTTGATCATAAGGTCCATTGTTGAAAGCGACAGGCAGGGTAGCACAAGGGAAGCCACATATTTAGATAACATTTAAATTGAAGAGTGTAAAGTAGAAAATGACATGTTTAGACATCAATTAGTTTTAAAAGTATAAAGTAGAATTCTTCATGTTACTTATCAATACATTCATAGGTAGAAAAATTATTGAATGAATAAGAATAATAAACATAAGTATATAGTTGCTTTAAAGAGAGGAATTTAAGTCAAGGGATAACTATTTAACACTTTATAGTTTAAATTGGTTGGAGGCACACAAAGGTCATCAATGTACTCATTATAAGTACTGTTCTCTTGAGTTACTTAATAATTTAAAATACACAAAAATAAACAAAGTAAAAATATGCCTTAGGTTTCCAAAAAGCCACTGATACCCAACAAGAAATTGGATTTAGTATTGAAACTCCTGCTAAATCTCCAGACTCCTGATTCCAGGCCTGTCAGTTACACATTTTTTTAACTCATCATCTCCAAAATCCAACCTCATATTAGGACAGGAAATTCATTTAGTCTTTTGTAGAATCTTTGACCAATATCAGGAAAGTTCTTGGTGCCAGTTAATTCCCTTAACTTTGGCCCAGAAAGTTATTTCCTTCACTTTAATTTGATGCTTTGTGAATATATATGCATGAAAATAGTTTAAAGATGTTTATGTGCATAACTGACTAACATAACTAAGAGCTCTGCAACCTGACAGTGTGGAATACATGTCTCTTTTTTCTATTTTCCACATCAATAAAAAAAAGTAATCAAATTTTTTCACTTGAAGATGAGCAAGAGATCTCATAAAGAAAAAAGATGGAGCACTTGATGCAAATACTAGATAACCTTTTATGCATTTTCAACCAAATTCAAAGAAGTTGTTTTCATAAACTGGAACTGCTTTCCAATTTTGAGCAAGCATTTTTTTAAGCAAGGTGACATAATAAGGAAGAGGAATAGAAATGCATTTGATGAGCAAACTCTGGCTGGGAAACTCATGTAATTCAGCTGTAATTATGGAATAGAATCAGGAGAGAATCAGAGATTTTAGGAGATACAGAATGAATTTGTGTCAGGATGAAGCACCCTTCAATACAACCTAACCTAAGCCTACTTGGGAAGCAGCACCTCATCAAATCTCATGCACTGGAATTCCTAGATAATACAGTACTGTTACACTGCTTCCCACAGTGGTCCATGGAAAAATACAAACCACTAGAAATTTGTATCTCATCTCTCCTAATGGAATTTAAGATAGAAGTGACTGAATTTATTTGGATGGAGCAAGATTTGGTTTTCTGATAACTTTAGACACAGAATGATCCAGAAAAAAAGCTTAATTGTACAAAAACAAACTTGAATTTTCAAATCTGCAAAGTTTTGTGCTGTTACTATGAGAGAGTGAAGGAGGGAAACAGGAGATTTAAAACAGGAGCTAAAAAGAAATAGTGGTGTGGTTTCAGCTGAAGACCAGCCTCATAGCAATCCCAGGGGTTGTTGTGGGTGTGAGCAGTGCCACACTGACTTTCAGGGGAGGGGCTGAATTTTTGTAGCCACCATCAATAACTGGCTACAGGTGGCTTTTTCAAGGCACTGGAAAAAACTGAGCTCTCCAAGGAGAGGAAATTCCTCTCAGATGGCAGCTGTGAGCCTTAGCAGGCACCTGGAGCAGCTAGGGACCTTGGTGCCAGCTGGTGAAGACATCTGCCACTCATCAGAGGCACAACTGTGATTTGAGAAATCAGACGAATTTGCACTTCCACCCTCTGCATCCCTCCAAAGGTGATGAAAAGCTCGAGCTTCTCTCAGCTACACTATACCCAACTCGCCTACTTGCTTTTCTCAATGACCATTCCTCCCACAATCATTTCTACTAGCTTGAACTGGGAGTATCACTTTTACGTTCTTGTGCCTTTCTCCCTCTGCTGCAGGTGATGGTGGGACTTTATGCCCTGAGTCATCCTATTTCTTTAGCTCTTAAATATTAAACGTCAAAGGTCTGCTTTTCATTCTGAAGGCATGGCTCTTAGAATCAAATGTCCTCACTTTAAATTGTATAATCTCCATTACGCATTCAAAGAAGTTCCAGTTGGAAGCTCATTCGATTTTTGAAAAACTGAGCTCTATCTCTGCAATACTTCTCTCGCAATAAATATGATTCCTTCAATGAATGAAAAGCCACCAAAACACGTCTGAAAACATGGTGCTAAGCCATCTAGAGTGATTATTTTTTGAAAGTAATCTGTACAATGAAAAAATCTTGAGAATTAATAAATATACTTTGCTCTTGTCTGAAAGAACTTACAATGGATAAAATTGAAAAAGTTTTGGGTAAAGTGAAAAAGGATAAGGATTTTCAAAAGACCTGTTGTCATAAGAAACTTCCTATGAGTGTTATCCTAGACCCTATGAATTTAGATACTTAACTGTAATGAAGTTTTGAGGTTACTCTGTGTAAACTTCACTTAGTTGATGTCCTCCATCAACCCCCAAGCCTAAAAATTGGACTTGCATTGCAAGGAAGAAGGTGCAGAATGCACAGTCCATCTGAGTAGAAGCAATGGTAAAATTTATGGACAGCAGTAACAAGTTCCATGAAACCATTCCTCAATTCCAAACTATCAGGAAAAACAACAGGAATTTAGAAAAGGATCCTGACCAACTGTATGAAAATACATGCACCAAGTACAACCCCAAAACAGCACATGAACCACACATAGAATCTTTCCCTATCCTGACCAATCATCTTGGGGAAAAGGAGGGAAATGTCATGGTAACTGCAGACTTTAAATTCATAAGGTATTTCCATAGAAAAGCTGAAAGACCCATTAAACAGCAACAAAAAATTAATATCAAGTATGTCTCTGTATTCTTGCTATCTTGTATTGATAATTATCAAATCATTGAAATTATAAGTTGGGAGAAATGGGATTCTGAAGTTCATTTGTTGAAATTGTGCTTTTTTTTAATAAGGAGAGGCACCCCAAATTTCTAGTTCCACATAAGATGGGCTCACTTTTGTCTCTGATGCCATAATTAGGGTAATAGCTGATCATCATCACCATAAAATCTTCTTTGTCACTGTGACTCTGGAGGTGTGAGAAACTCAGACTTGCACCAGTTTTGGTGTTTGTGGGGGAAAGAAGTTGTCAAAGACAACCCAGTTATTAAAAGCCATCTTATTGGCTATCTAGCTGGAAACCCATTATGGGATAGTTTAAGAAATTACGCAGATGGGGATAAAAGTTTCAAGAAATCTTCATATAGCAGTAGATTGTCCAGGATGTCCAGAAATGATGAGGATTTCTGTTACTGAGCCACAAACATAACATTTCAATCCTAGCCATAGCCATCTCTGAACTGTCAAGGGTTTCTCTTCTGTGATTCTGGGATTTATCTCTTTGAAATACAACGCATGATGATATTGGGATATGATTTTATATAGGGAAGTTGACTCTGAAATAAGAGACAGAGGAAGGGTCTGTACTGAATATGCCTACATTTTTTTCCCAACTAATATGACAAGTTGTTCCACTTTCCCTTCAGAGAGGAGGTAGGTAAGAGTCCAGATGTGGTCAGTGAAAATAAGTCTTCGCAAAAACCAGGAAAAGCAAGAACTATTATTTTTTCTCTAATTTCAGTGACTGAATACTCGTTACCTACAACATTGTACATTTTAACCTTATATATGTTAAACTGACAGGTAAACTTCTCGTATATGTGATAAAAGGTACACAGAAGTGTGTAAATAGTCATTGCACAATGTCAGTTTTGTTTTGCTTCCATCAACTAAAGGTCAAGATGTGCACGTTTCTCTGTACATCTCTCATTCCCTACTTCACATCAAGGAAATTTAAAAGTTCTTCCCCACTGTCTGGGGGTGGTATCTGATGTTTGTGTATTCTGAGAAGTTTTACTTCTGGCTCATAAGAAATATACGAGCTTCCTAATCCTTTCTACATTATATGGAAAACATTAACCCTTTTAGGCAAATAACCATTTACATTGGTCATTATTTCTGGTTTCCTTTCTTACATCCCATGGAAAGACCATAGCTCTCTTTTCTCTAGCTAGGCAACATCAGGGTCACCTTTTCAGAAGCTGAAATTTGAGAAGTGACATGGGTCACTTCTAGGCTGAAGTTTTCAGAGCCAGCTTGTGATTTTGCCAAGTTCTGTTCCTTGGGCCACAATAATTGACAGTGTTCAAGGTGGTGGAGTTTTATAAGCCTTCATTCTTGAGTACAGATGATATGGACAGCATGATAAGCTGGTGGATGAAGAAATGAATGATGCAGAAATAAGCTTCTCCCAACTGGTACAGAGACCACCCCGGGTAAACAGAGGAGGCTGCTCTTGACTGGTGCTGATGATCACAGGGTCTCACCAGCCCCAGGATGAGGCAGCACAGCAGCTGGAAAGCTTCTGTATTGATCATTATTCTCATCTGCTGGTTTGCTGTGCTGAGGTTTTCTGTTGGTGCCACATTAAGTGAGAGTTGAATGGTTGCTGTCCATTAAAGGTATCATAGACTCTGTGATTGCTGGAGATTTCCTTACTGCTGCTACATGCACCCAGAGGTGTTCACTTGCTCTTCTTTGATCCCCCATATGCACAGAGCTGATGCTGCATGAGATGCTGTGCCATTTCCCTGTGGAAACCCTGGCATGGCTTCTCCTTGCCAAGAAAGCTGCTGGAGAACAATGCATTCAGTGTTTTTGAATAAAGTCCTGATTGTTACATTTAATTTTGGCTTGTTACTTTAAACTACTACAAATATGGCAGATGCTATAGGACTATAACTATGTATCCTAAGGAACTAGCCATTGTATAAATTCCTACAGTTCTCCATTGCCTCTGTATCCTTCTCAGACCATATGGTGAGTTGAGCAGCTCGTGGGTAAAGTAGGTCTGGCGGTGTTGGCCTTGGGGCTGGAGCTTGCTGTCTGGGTAGTGAGAATGAGATTTTCAGAACGATTATAGGATCTGTTCGTGACAGCCTGACACTGACTTGGTGGGAGCGGGCACTGCCTTCTACTCCAGCAATAGAATTTCCAAAGCCAAGCTGGGACACATGCCACGATGTTCTCCCATTAGGAACACCTGCAACTTCTCACAAGTCCCTAAGGTTCGCAGAGCCAAGTGGCTGGCTTTCCTGGAGCACATGTATATTGGTTCACCTGCATCCTTTGTGGTAGCTACCTGAAGGCTTAATTGGAGCTGGAGGACCCACTTCCTAACTTGTTCACTGGCATGGCTAGCAGCTTGAGAAGGATCGTTGGCAGGAGGCCCCAGTTCCTTTCTGCATGAACCTTCCCATGGATGGCTGCGGTGTTCTCACACCTCAGGTATACCCCAGAATGGGTAAGAGAGAAAGGCAAAGCCTGAGTGCATTTTATGACCCAACCCCTGTAGTCATATACCACTCCTTCTGCCACATTCTTTCTGCAAGAGTGGTTCACTAAGTCCAGGATGCCAAGAGAGGCACAACAGGCTTCACACGGGGGAAGGAGGCTTGACAATTAGCAGATATCTTTTACAACTAACACATCCTATCAATTCTGACAGCTTCTAGCATAAATTCCAATATTTTTCTTCTCCATTTATGTCCACTGTCATGCTTATACAATGAGAAGGTAGAGTAACAGAAATGAGGCACATGGTTTATCTCTTTTAGAGATGCAAAGCTACTACATTTTCACAATAGTTTTCCTAGGCATTGTCTCTTTCTCTGAGATAACAGTAGGATAGAAGATCATGCCCTTTGCTTGTTGGCTCTTAGCTTTTACATGTACCCTGTATAGCCTGTAGGACTCTGAATAACAGAAAAAAATCCATGACATTTATTCTAAAACATTACTTGTGACTTGTTCTGGTGGGATTTATATTTTAGCAACAATCATGCACAAAGCAGGCCCTGTTTCTGGTCTTGGTTTCCCTGCCTAAAATTAGGGCACTGACATGAGTGCAACCATTTTTCTTGCTTTATTTACTACTCTCCTCATTCAGCCTTCCTGTCTTTCCTCCATCCTTAGTCTCCAGGCCTCACTCTGTCTGAATGTTAGAAGCAGAACAGCAGCTTCTGTTTACTGCCTTTCGGTATTGGCTATGCTTGGTCCTCAAAATCCTGCTTACTCAAAATGTCCATTCCTGGAAATGTTTCCAAATGTTTGAGTCAAAATCTCAGAGAAGCTGATGCAAAATCACATTTAATAATTCTGAGGACTTTTAGCCTTTTTTTTTACTTTGAGACAGGGTCCCACTGTGTAGTTTAGAAGTTCGGACAGAACTTAAACTCACAATGCAGCCCAGGAAGGTCTCAGACTCACAACAATCCTCTTGCCTCAGCCTCCTGAGTGCTAGAATTTCAGGTGTGCACCACCAACCCTGGCAGACTCTTGATTCTTATTTGGTAAATTTCAGTCCTTGTTGCCTTGGTGATTATTGTAGTCAGGATTTATAGGGGAATGTATTTAATACAGGACACATAATTCATAGGATTATTTTATAATATTTACCCAAAAAGTCAAATGCAAAAGGGTACGAGAGATCTGTCCACATGCAAGAGACCCAAAGAATCCAACTGAGGGCCTGGATCTCGTGGCAATGTCCTGCAGGAGTCTAGCTGAAGACCTAGAAGCCATTAGTGTCCCCCATGAGTCCAATTGGAGGCCTAGAGCCCACAACAATGTCTCATTTAAGGATCTGTTTTAAGGATCTGTGCTGGGAAGGTCCAAAAGCCAGTAGTGGAAGCTAGAAAGTCTACACCAGCAGGATGAAGGATTCATGCCAGCAGGCTGTGGGATCTGTACCAAAGCAAGGAAGCAACGTTCAAGGTAAGAACCAGAGCTCTTCCAAAAAGAACTGTAGCCATTCTCAGCGATAATCAGAACTGGAGCTCCTCCAACAATAAGAACAGCTGAGTTCATAACAAGAAAGTCAGCATGACCAGCTTCTCCAGGAGAATCAACAGCACCACCTTCCCCTCCAGTTCTCTTTTTGTGCTGTTAGCAACAGTTCTCAGGTGGGCCTTCCACACCTAGCACCACACTGACTCAGGTCAGCTGGGTGTTACAAGTTGACTATTGGTTAATCCACCACAGCGATGATTTTTGAATTTTTTTCCCCAATCAATGGGTCTCAAAATTCACTAGTACCAATTTTCCGGGCCTTATCCCCACAGTTTCTGATTCAGTAAGTTAGTGTGGGGTCAGTAATTGATAACTTCTGTCAAGTTCCTCACTGTTGCTGACATTGCTGATTTAAGGATCACCTTTGAGAACCAGCAATATAAATACTAAATGGTAATATTTTCCAAAGGGAGATAGATGTATGTGTGTTCTGATCAGGTCTACTTAAAACTCCCAGAGTCATGGATGCTTGGACCTAAGGTGGAGTTTGGAGGTCATGGTGTCAAAGTCCTTCCTTTCATATCTAATTACAGAGTTAAGTTTCACACACTTGGTCTTAGCAAACAGGGAAAACAAAGCAGATGTAAAAACATAGCTGGGGTTTTCCAGCTCCTTGTCCAGCATGCTGTCTTTGATCACTCCACTGAAGAGAAAGAATGTTTTTATAGATGCATGTCTGGGGTCAAATTATCATTGAGTTATAAAGAATAATTATCACAGCCTCAATTAATAAATATCAGATGATGAAATGGAGGTTTTCATAAAATGGATAAAAATAACAAGAGGTCATCTGCCTCACGATTAAACATAATGTTGAAAGAATTGTTTTGCCTTTTTGAGTACCTTATTTAAGTCATCAAAGAACCAATTCCTTTTTATGAGACAGATTAAGAATGCCATTGAAAAGTGAAACTATGATAAATAAAGCCTGTATCTTTGGTGGCAGAACTTGTGACCAACTGCCAAGAAAAACACTAACATAGAAGATGATAGTCTGAGAGTATATGAATAGCGATATTTCAGATAAATATTTAGCATATGACCCCTTGAGGCAAAAACACAGGACAACTGTTGGCTGTGCAGACCCAAGGACAATATAATACGTCCAGTTAATTGCTGGCTAAATAAAAAGAAGCTTGATTCATCACAGATGAGCAATAATTGTCTTCATCACTAACTATTTATATCATAAGGCCATCTGTGATGTTTTCATGATTTCCAAAAACGAATGCATTCAGCTAGAAAGGAAGGAAGTCTTGCCAGTTTAGAAATGACATCTGGAAGGATCTGGAATGGAAAGACTTAAAGGAGGAAGTAGAGCTGCTCATTTGTGCCAAAGAGAAGCAGGATACCAAGTTCTGCATCTGTTCTGGAGTTCTTTGTGGGTGAGTTCATCAGAGGCAAACCCCGAGCCAAGGATGGGTTTGTGGGCCAGGTAAATAGGATGTGCTCCTAGAGGGGAAGCTGAAAGGAATAGGTGAAGCAGAAAAGAAACAGAAGGAAATGAAGCAAGAGAAGAGTGCCCCAAAAGGAAGATTCTCTAGGCCCCAGGAGACTATGTGTCCTACCTCAAAGTTATGGTGAAGCTGAGGAGGTTGGATGGTATCTCCTTCCCCTGCAGCCATTGCTCACAGGTTGGCCAGGTCCATCTGCCTTTGTGTACATGCCAAAGTGCCCAGAGCCCAGGAAAGTTCCTGCATAAGAGCCCCAGGTGCTGGAAGTTCAAAGCAAAAGGAGTTGGGGAAGTTGGAGAAAGGCATTCATGCTACTGGAGTCCCAAGTGGTTCAATATGTCCATTTGGATATCCAAAGTATTACTGAATTTTAGAGGTACCCCAAGGAATGAACATCAAGAAAATTATTAGGAAATCTAATATTTTTACTCACACATGAGTTTTACTTTCAAATACAATGTTAATGGTCTTAGAGTGATGCTTTCATCTCCACCAAATTAGTTTAATTTCTACAATTTCTTCAGTTGATCAGGAATTAGGCAGGAAAATTGGAGGTGGTTTGCTTTTCACTGACTTGCTTTGCTTTACCTCTGTAACTTCTCCCAAATATATTTCAGGGCACTCTTAGCTTCTGAGATTGCTACAGTGGAAGATAGTTTTTTAGGAAATTTCTTTAGATGACATTAGAGGTACACGAAAATTCAAGTGTATTAGAAATGCTTGTCTTATGATCACTTCTCCGTTCATGACATTTCAGAAATTACAAGCAGGCTACTAAGGAAGAACACACATAGCTGTGCTCATAAATATGACTCTCTCCTTGGTTATTTAATGTAGAATTCTGCCATCAAGATACGATGTCCTGATGAACCAAGGATGCAGGGCAGGAAGTCATTTCTACTTTGCAGGGCAGGAAGTCTACAGAGAGGTACTTAAGTTGTGTCAATGTGTTGTAGCACTGTGAAATGTTTCCAACCAAATAACAATAAGATGAAAGAAAAGGTATGAGAGCCATCTTCTGGAGAGATCTATTACAATCATGCTGGATTTTGTCCCTCTTGTACTGGGTACCTCTTGCACCTTTGACAGAAATGAACCTGAAATCCTTCTTACTAAGCCTCTCCGCCATATAGTACCTGCTTTAGTGAAAGGAAGCCAGTCCGTGAGATCCCACAGTCTAACAGCTTGGGCTTAATCATGGGTCCTAGCTCTCTCTCATAGCTATGTGGAATCTGTGTTTCAGCTGTCAATTATATCTTTAACCTTCTCCTTCTGTACTTCCAATTCCTTCATATAATTTCTTACCTCTAAGCATTTGAACCCTTGATTAGGTTTCCTGTATATTCTCCTTGCCTTTAATGCTAATTCTGTATAACATATATTCTATAATACTGTAGAGTTTTTTATTTTCCTTAAATTATAAAATTTATCATGTCTATCCTTCTATTTAAATAATTACACACATCCCCATTATGGTAGTCCGATAGCAACTTTCAAAGATACATCTACATTATCACCTCAGGAACCTGGAACACTCTCCAATTTGGAAAAATGGGCCTTGAGATGAGGAACTTATCCTGGATTGTCTGGTGAGCGGCTGTATAAGAGTGAAGCAGAGGAGACGAAAGCCCAGAGAAACCGGTGTGGAGAGAGAGAAAGTTATACACAAGCATTGTCAACAGCAACCAGAGACTGGAAGAGCAACAGAAGAATTCCCCTTTAGTGCCTCTACAGGAAGTACAGTACTACTGACACCTTGATTTCAGACTTCCAGCTTCTGGAATTAGGAGAGAATAAGTTATTGTTGTTTGAAACCATTCACCTAGTTTGTGGCTATAACAATCCAAAGGAAACTAGTAGACCTTTTGTCTTTAAGACTATGAGCATCTTATTTTTATATTATTCAAGGCCTTTCAGTATCTGGGTTCAGCCTTCACTTCTTAACCTAATCTCTCATAATTTCTCCAGATGAATCCTGTGCTGTAGTGATTGGCGATAACTGGCAGGTGTAGATTTGTGCCGTTCTATCTTCTGCATTTCTCTAAAACTAATTCTCTAAACCTCCTGAATTCTTCTCCACGTATAGAAATCCTTTAAGTGCAATGGAAAATCCACATGATAGATGAATGTAAAAGGAGGATATGCCAGTCTGAACATTTAGAAATGAATCTAATTATATGGAGAAATTTATATAAGAATGCATTGACACATGACTTATTGTCACTCAAGCATGAATGAAAACGGTTGTCCTAAATTTAGCTTATGCTTATCAGATCTATAATTATAGTGCTAAGTCATTTTGAGGAAAATGGTTGATGTTTCAGAAAAACAAGTGAATTTTTTGCATTTTTACAGATGAATCCCTGCATGCACATACATTGCCAGAATGACAGACTCTGTTGGTTTCCAGCCCAGATCCAATTTCCTTCCCTGGGCTGTGTGCAGCTGTGCCCCAGCTGCTGGGAATTCAGGCTGTTGATGGCTCACAGCCACCTTCTTCTTCCCAGTCAGCCAGAGTGAGCAAGTGACAAGTGTGTGCGAAGACCAGTCCTCTTCCTTGCTCCAGGTGGGACCAAATCTGTGGTCAATAAGTGGTGCTGGGCTTCCCAAGCAGTGAGCTGAAGCTCTCTGCAGGGATCACATCTGTGCTTAGCTCCATCCTCTGTCCCTGGTACCGTCCTCACTCCATTTCTCCTGAGAGCACTTTCCCAAGAAAACATGTACATCGCCATGCCCTGCAGCCAGAGGGTATACCCCAAGATGCCCAGCCTGTGCCTGAAACCCACAGATATTACTGATCCCTCCACAGACTATGTTATTTCCTAGACTTTCATACCTGACAAAATGTAATTGCTACATTAATCATAGTAAGTTTTTAACATCAATAACTTACCACAGATCTTAGCAACTTTGGTATATTCTTTTTCTCTCCTTAGAAAGAAATTTCACCTTTTCACTTACAAGAAGTACTTCATGCATCTACGTGGCATGTCCAAATTGTCAGCGCCCCTACTCTTATAATTTTGGATCACTATTAAGTAATACAAAGGTTCTTCAACACTGGGTATCATACCTGAGAGGACCACCCAAAGATGAGTGGATAGGTGGTGTGCACAGAATAGATACACAGGGCAAAGGGGCAAAGGGAAGATTCACATCCCAGGTTAGATGATGAGGGACAGTGTGAGGTTTCATCATGCCCTTCACAGCAGAGAACAGCGTAGAACATGAGTTTCTTAACTTTGGAATATTTATTTTCTCTCAATTTCTCACAAGACTCTACTTTGAAGGAGTATGCATTAAGACCAGTCGAATCCCAAATTTATTACTATTAGATCTTGTAACCCATATCCAAAGTCACCCAAGAAATGTAGCCATTCCTCTCTTACCTGACACAATCTCAAGCGGCACACACAACACAAAGGTAGCTTCAGGGGCTGGGGATTTAGCTCAGCGGCAAAAGCGCCTGCCTGGCAAGCACAAGGTCGTGAGTTCGGTTCCCGGTACCGGAGAAAAACCAAAAACAAAAAAAAAAAAAAAACAAAGGTAGCTTCAAACAGTTTGAATCTCTTAAGCATTAAAATTCTATCTGCATAGCTTTTATGTAACTCATCAGTGAGTGAGCAGGGGATGAATGAATGAATGAATGAATGAATGTTCTAAAAACATATACAGCCTGTAATAATCTACTCTGGTAGGTTCCCAAAAGTGTGCCCAAGGGCTAGTGTTAGTGCTTCACCTTCAGGGAAGATGTGTCTTGAGGAAATACTTTGAAACTCAGACTCCCCTTCTCTTAAGCTTCCTGTCCATAATCCAGGCTCAGCTCCAATTTCTTTGTTTTGGTTTTCTTTTTCTGGTACTGGGAATCGACGTCACCACCTTGCTTTTGCCGGGCAGGTGCTGTGCCGCTGAGCTACATCCCCAGCCCCCTCAGCTCCAATTTCTTTTCCTTCCTCTTCCATGAAACGTGTTCCAAAGGTTGCCTAAATCTTGTTTAAGGCATTGCATTCTTCACTAAACACTATGCTGGCTGAATAATTTATTATAATAATTACTTATAATAATTATTCATTATCAAATATCTGACTAGCAAACAACTATCACATTTATATATATCACAATTTATATGAAACAACACACCTATATCATAATTTATATCAAAAACTCAAAATAGAAAATAAATAGCAAAATAAAAGATAGATAATAGAGAGCAGGGAGATCTTTTGCAAATGGGAAGAGGATCAAGAGATGGACAGAGGGCCAGGGATGTAGCTCAGTGGCATAAGCACCTGCCTGGCATGCGCAAGGTCCTGAGTTTGATTCCCAGTACCAAAAGAAAAAGATGGAGGGAAAGGGGATGGAAAAGGGAATTAAGATATTCACACACAAGCATTATGGGCTGAAAACGTGGACTAACAAAAAATAACTAATAAAGAAGACCTCACTAAGAGACCAGTGACTGCTGCTGAAATCAGAATGTGTGGAGAGCTGCAGACAGGTCAAAATGACTGAAAATAAAGTGAAAACTAACATGAAAACAACCCCTTTATTGAAGCAAACTCAGTCCTTTGTGGAAGGCTGCTTCAGAACGTGAACCACTAAAGGAGCAGCTGCACACCTGCATGAGGACTCTGAACCTGGGCAGGTTGTTTCTCTCAGCTCAGGTCACCTCAAGAAGGGTACTTGTTAACATCCCAAGATCATTGGAGGAATAAATAAAAAATGGGCATTTTGAAGGCATCACCAAGCTTTACACACTCTGCCACTCTCCTGACTGTTAAGTTCTGGGGCCCACAAAATCATTCATTTTTTTCCTTTATTCATTATTCATATTATAATTAGTCAAGTGTAGGGAGGTGAGTCTTCACACATCAAAAATTAATTTTTAATGTAAGTTTTAGATTGAATGCAAATTCACTTCACAGTTTTACACTGAATGCTGATAGAATTTCTGTAAAATAACCATTGTGTTTAACTAGAAAATAAAATCGTATTTATCAAATTCTGTAGTCCATTTCACATGGAGAAATCATTTATTTCTTCATTGGCACACTCCACCTAGGCTATGCTAGTGCACAGAACATCGTGTATGTCATGGTAAGGAAGGAGATGAAGTCACTGTATTGATAAATAGAAGAGGGACAATATGTCTAGGAAGGCACATAATGGGTGCTACGAGAGAGAAGCAGAACCTTCCGATACGTAAGATACATAATGATCGGAGCTCTCTTTCGTGAACTAATATGTGCTGGGATCTGCATGACAATAGGGCATTTCAGGTGAAGAGTTGAGGGGAGGATGATTACAACACATAAGACCCTTAGAGATGGGCCTGAGATAGGAAAACCTTTGTGCAGTGGACAGATGGAGAGGCACAGCTGAGTAGGAGGGTCCATTCCAGGATAGAGAGGGAGGCTCTCGAATCTTGAAAGCGTAGTCAGCACAACACTGGGAACAAGGCATTGAATATACCTGTGTTCCCATTTCTTCATTTGAAAGATTGAGTTAATACAAGCGTCTATTACAATTATCCCAAATCTGTGCTTTGCACGTAGTGACTGTACACATTTATTGTTCTTACTCTATGCGCATAAACACAATTTGATAGTTTCAAGCTACTGACTCAATCATTCATGACAGCTCAGAAAATATAATTACCACTAAAAGCACCAGGCGAATGTTTTAAATCTTGGCACACAGCCTAGCTGACTGCAAGCGCTAGGAAGGAGGAGGGAAGAAATGTAGGATTAAGTATCCGTCTTAACAACTCATCCCCAAAACTGAGAGCTAAAGACTAAATTCTGTACAATGATAAAGGGAGAGTCATGAAAGCTACTTAAAGGAATCAAAAATAACACAGGAGGAATTAAACACGGGGCTGTAACTATCGAGAAGAGTCAGCGAAAGAAGACAGCACTGAGAGATAGACTGGCTTAATCTTCATCAGCCTGAGAGCTACCACTAGCTGCAACAGCATCACATAGCTGTCAGGACAAAAATCTGAAACACTGTCAGCAGGAGTTAGTTGTTTGTCCCAGACAAACTGTGCCTGGGAAAGACAAATTTGTTCTTCAATAAATGACTCCATTGTCACCCTTAGGCAATGCAACCAGATCAAATATTCTGACATAGGTGACACTGGCTTTCATAGCAAAATGTCTTCCTTTCACATACTTTCTTGCTTGAACTCATTTTAAAACCTTGGTCTTAGGACATGAAAATTAATGTCCAGTTTCAATTTCTTAACCACTGTTGGTGTAGATCCTGAGAACCAATAAGAATGCGTCCTGACTTTCTCCTCTGAGACAATTTCAAATCCCTGTCACTGGGACCATCCCTCTCACTGCACTCATTTTCAGTAAATTTACATTTTCTTTATTAACAGATTATCTCCTGGCATTGCACAAGAATTCAACACAGCCGAAAGGCAAGAGACATGGTCTACTTGATAGAGAAACATTAGTAGATGCATTGGCATTTGGAGATATGAATGAGGCACAAGAAAAGTACAACACAAATACACAGAAGTAATCACGTAGTACAAATGTACAACAGAGTGGAACAGAGTGAAGGTAGATGGTGGTAGCCTTCCATCATAAGATTTTATGAATAATTCAAGTTCTTTGATTATCATTACTGCTTTGACAAAAGCTAAGCACACAAACAAAAACAGTAACACTAAATGAAGCCTGAAGATTTTGCTTGATTTAACTTGGTTCTGCTGTTGCAACAGAGACTCTGGCCCACAGGTGGTATTTATTAAATATCTATGTAATTGAGGAGACTTTTGGGTTTTGGTCAGTTGATTTAAATTTCCCTTCTATTTGGAGACTGTATTTGGAGAGTCTTCTCTGGGGTTAGGAGTAAAATCAATATTGGAGATAAATGAGAGGAAAGTAACCTATTTATCTGTCGAAGTTTATTTGCGCTATGGACTGAATACTTGTGTCTCTCCCAAATTTGTATGTGGAAATTCTGGCCCCTGTGCTATGATGTTAGAAGGTGAGCTCCTGGGAAATAATTAGGTCATGAAGATGAAAAGCCCATGAATAGAATGAATGTTCTACAGAGAGGAAAGATTTTAGATCTCTCTCTCTCTCTCTCTCTCTCTCTCTCTCTCTCTCTCTCTCTCATCTGTCTCTTGTTATATGAAGAAGCAATGAGAAGATGGTGATATGCCTTCTCCTAGGGAGTTATCAGGTCCTCACCAAGTAGCAAGTCAGCCACCACTTTGATCTTGGACTCCCCAACCTCCTGAACTCTGAGGAATGAAAATGTTTATAACCACACAATGTTGTTTTTTTTTTTTTTAATAGTAGCCTAACCTAAGACAATCATGTGCCTATTCTTTAAGTGTCCGAATTGCAAGGTCAGTGTTCCCAGAACTAGGCATGGTGGTGCATGCCTGTAATCCCAGCACTTGGAAGGCTGAGCGAGGAGGATCGTTGTAAGTTTGAGACCAGTGTGGGCTACAAGTGAGCTCAAGGCAAGCCTGAACTGCATAGTGAGACCCTGTCTCAAAAAAAGACAAAAATAAAAAAAAGGTCAGTGTTCCCAAAGTGCACATTCAGTCTCCCATCAGCAGGGAACCTTCCTCCAGAAATCTGCTAGCTCAGTGTTCTGCACCTTCCAATCCACAGCAGCAACATTAAGGGGACATCCTCTTCCTGAACTTCCCCAGCCTGTGGGAGCAAAAGGAAAGAACAAGAAGGAAGTCATCTCTGCCTGAAGCAGGGTTTCTTCAAATGTCAGTCTCTGCCCAGAACTGCCTACTGGCCTGACAAGGACATGCTCAGAGCTGTGCTGTGCTCTGAGGTCTTTCCGCCCAACCATCCTCCCTTTCCTTTCTTTTTTCCTGGCATCAGACCTATTGTCTGTTTCTTTGCAGGCATCTGCTCTGCAGGGGATTTGAACTGATACAAGGTTGGAGTGAGGAATTAATTCACTTATGGAGGTTAAGGGCAAGTAAACATTTTTCCTCTCCTTCCTGAGAGACAGAAGAAGAGTCCCTTCCCTCCAGACACAGGAACTAAGCAACACTTGAAACCTCTTTTGAAGACTTTTTGGGAAGTGAAGACATGAGGCTCTTAATGTGCCATCCTATCTTTTCTGGTTAGCTTCTCAGAGGTTGAGATACACACATGTTTTATAGATATGCAGGCAGGTGCTCTGTACTTGGCTAAATTCTCCACTGAAGACAGAAGTTCTGTGCATCTAGAAACAGGTGAGCCTCTGGCTCAATGCAAGCACAGATATGTGCTGTGGGCTATATGCATGTTAGAAATAGCACTCACTGTGTGAGATCCAAGCAGGACTCCTGTCACCCTGGTTGACAAGGAAGTACAGCATCTATGTCCCTCCATGGAAGAAGGTCCTGCTGCCCAGCTGTAGGGAACAGAGCTGGAAAGTGGCCTGACTGTCACTTCCTCAGGTCTGCCTCACTGAGTTCCCCTCTTCCTAGGGTAGCCCACAGCCTGGGCCTGCACGCGTGCTGTCCATGTTTACCCACTGGGGAACAGCTCTGCCACTGGACATTCACTCGAGAGCAATCTGCTAGACAAATGAGGCTTCCCAGGCTCTCTGACTCTTATAGTGGCACTGATCCCTGGTAGACAACTTCAACACCAAATATTTTTCAGCGTCTGTATCCAGAGAGCCCCAACTGCAATAGTCATGGAGTATAAATGTAAAAGAAATGGAAATGAAAATGAATCAGAAGAAAATGAACTTGCAGGATGTGGGACCATAAAAGTAAGTATAGATTTGATGGTTTCTTAGGAGACGTTTTACATCCCTAGGAAGGTACAATTGTTATTGTGTATAATGCCGTACAACAGAAAAATAAGTGTCATTGACCCAGGGAGTCCATACCATGGATACACACGTGAGCTTTTCTTAAGGCCTGGGCATATCTCTATGTATGAGATGCACTTACTCTATGAGGCTTCTCTGGATAGAATTTATGTGAAAGCATTAGAAGAAAAATAATCACTTCTGTCTCCTAAAAGTACATGGAGACAGTGGAGCAAAGTCAAATAAATATATTTCAGTGAGCCTTAGGAGGACACAAAATGGATAAGCTGCTAAATGAAATTTTATAAGACAGGCAGAGTTTGAGTGGTCAGAAGCAAAAAGAAATTCAGAAGGGCTTTCTGAATAATTTTTGGAGACAAATATTTAAGGAGAAATGTCACGGAGATGAACTGGGGTGTGCAATCTTTATATCACCCCAGATCCACACTGGAAAAGCCCAATTAGCTGACTGACTTCCCCAGAGAGCACAGGTATCGCTTAGAGGAGAAAACTGTGGCTCATGGAATCAGGTTTTGGTCCAGGTTGTGCTCTAGCTCTGTCCCATAAAAGTTCTGTCATTAACCTCTCTGGGTTTCAATTTCTTCATCTATTGAAAAGGATTCATGATGCCTGTCTGCTAATCTTGTTGTGAGGTTGAAACACATACTTGGCCAAAGCTCTAGAGGAAGGATAACTAATGCAGAATTTGGGGAAGCCTTTGTCCCTCTGGCCAGGCAAGGCCCTTGGAGGAGGACCTTTTGGTTAAAATATCTTGTGTCAAGTTAACTTGAACACGTTGAAAAGTAGGTAGGGAAGGGAAATATTTACAACCCCATGGATCCATCTTTGGTCCCATCAGAAGAAAAAATATCTTGAGGCCTCAGACATAGTTCTTGTGTTCCATCTCGCACCATCTCCTTGAACCAGGCACTTTAACACATACATCTACTCATCCCAGCCTCCATTTCAACCTGACCAGGACAGTGACCACAGAAGCAGGAGTCCTCTGCCAAATCACAGACTGTGGAAGCTCACCTAAATACAGGCACTGAAATCATACCGACTTTGAGGATTGAAAAGTTTGATACCCAATTTCCACACTTGTTCACACAGCACATCAGAGTCTACTAAGGTGCTGTGTTCTTTAGAAAAAAAAAAAAAAAAAAAAAAAAAAATTCCTAACGTTCACCAGCAGATGGAGACAGTGGATCGCATTTGAACTACAAGTGAGCTAGGTTTTCAGTAGCTTTTCTTTTTTATTTTGTTTATTTCATCTTTTTTATTTTTTATTTTTTGGTCTTTTTAAGACAGAGTCTCACTCTTCAGTAGTTTTTGGAGCTGCCACTTCTCTTATTATTTTTTGCTTGCTTGTTTGTTTTCTTTATCTTTGAATAGAGTTGACTTTGTACTTTAGAGAAGAATTGGAGGCAATCCCAGAGGCAACTTTTAGAAAAAAACACCAGCTCAAGCTAGGGCTTGAGGTTTTTAGACAAACAACCTTATCCTTAGATTTATTCTCAAACATTTTTGAGGAAGGTAAGCTTTGGAAAGGCAAGGGCAAAATAGCCAAATATTCTGGACCAGTGCCCAAATGGAAGTATCTTGATTAAAATATCTGTTCATTTCTAGAGTACTCAGCCAGACTGCTTCCAAGATGTGTTCTTTGTATGTCTCTCTCCCTAAAATTTGCAGACTCAAAGTAGAGATAAATTTTATGGGTCATAAATATTCCAAATATTAGTATTCTTTTAGGGCTGACAGAGATGTGTTCTCCTTCTAGCATTTTCCACCGTGGACCTGCAAATGACATGCCAAGGGTCACCTGTGTCTGGACTTGGGAAGAAAAGCCATCAGAAAGCTTTATTTTTCTCTGGGCAAAAAGCTTCATTTGTACACACATGCGTTGAATGTTGGGGCACACAGTTATTCATGGGGCAGAAAGGAAAGACTACAAAGAATGCAGAAAAAGAAATAATAGGGGCCAAGAGTACAGTTATTTTAGCAAAGGAAATGCCAAGATGAGAGACGTTTACAGACACATCAATGAAGAATATTAAAACTGTTCACATGCAGACTAAAAATTTCCTATTTTAAGATGACATTAATGGGGGCTGGGGATTTAGCTCAGCGGCAAAGCGCCTGCCTGGCAAGCGCAAGGTCGTGAGTTCGGTTCCCGGTACCGGAGAAAAACCAAAAAAAAAAAAAAAACAAAAGATGACATTAATGTAGAAGATATTTAGCTGTCCTCTTAAGTGTGGATACTCAAAATAGTCTAATGTTTGACTAATCATTTAGCACAGATCTAAAAAATTATTTATCTATTTAGTAGTACTGGGGATTAAACACAGGGCCTTTGTGCTGAACTATATCTTCAGTGGTTTTTAAATTTTTAAATTTTATGATCAGGTCTTGCTAAATTGTTCAGGCTGGGCTCAAATTTGCAATCTTCCTGCCTCAGCTTCCCAGAGTGTTGGGATTATAAGAGTGGACTATCACACCTAGCTCTTAGCACAGATACTAAAAAACAAAACAACAAAGACAGAACACATGGGAAATGATATTTCAAAAAATGTTTAGAATAAATTTTAACTTTCTGATTTCATTCCAGTTGATATCTTCATTGAATATCTTGAAGAAATTTTGAGCAACTAACAGTGAGAAACATACCTTTAACATCTGTTTATTTGTGGAATTATAAAGACTGTAGATGCGGCTATGTATGGGAAACAGATAATCTAAAGAGGATCAATGAAATAGTTTCTTTTTTTCCAAAGGCATTCATTTCAGCTTAACTTCTAAGCATCCTTTAAAAATGTAAATCTAACATATTCTTCAGAATATTGATTAACTGATTTTAATCACCTCGTAAAAATAATACAATAAAATGTACAAAATTTGAGCACAGTATTTGTTGCATTAATATGAGTCTATCTAAAGGAGACAAATCAGGGAAATCAGTAAACATTCATCAAAATATTTTTATGTGAAAATAAGTAATTGACATGATCATTTTTCTGTGTTCTTATTCTTTCTTGAAGATGTATAACTTGAAGATATATTTACCAATATGTCCATAGTAGAAATATTTAGGGATTGATGGTCTTATTCACTTTTTTCTAAATTTCTCTATATTTACCCCAATTTTATGGCTATGTACTTTTCATTTTTTTCTGTTGTTGTTGTTGTTTGTTTTTGAGACAGTGTCTCTCTATGCAGTTCAGGCTGGCCTTGAGCTCACTTGGTAGCCCAGGCTGGTCTCGAACTCACAACGATCCTCCTGCCTCAGCCTCCTGAGTGCTGGGATTACAGGCATGTGCCACCACGCCTGGTTTGTATTTTTCTTAGTAAAATGCAAATAAACGTGCACATGCAAAGATTAAGTCACCATTTCAGTTTATTCTTCTGCAAAACAAAGGCATTCTGATATTCCATGGGTCTGTACCTCAACGACTCTGCACATCAAAAAAAGAAATAGTAAATTCTTGAAATGCAAAAGCTAAGAAGAATTGCATAGATTTTGGTGATGGATTATAATTATGAGTTAGCTATTAAAACAAGACTCTAATCTGGGGAGAAAGCTCATATGGCTGGTGATATGAAAGGAGAAATAACAGGCAAACCTCATTCTTCTCCTATCATAAGATTTTCCCGCTGGGACCTTATCCAGTTACTCCTTTGGGTTAAAGCTTTGGCCTCTAGAAAGAGAAAGTCTGGCCTAGCAGAGTGCCTCTGTCCAGACACAGCCCAGACATGGGGTGACTGAGGGTGGGGTGCGTTGGTCCCTTTAATCTATGGGTTCATTTTCTGTAGTTGTTACTTGGGCAGCTGTGGTCCAAAAATATTAAATAAAGAATTCCAGAAATGCACAATGCATTGCTTTTAAGTAACTTTTATTATACTGTATTGTTACACGTATTTTCTCTGTGTTATTACTTATTAGTGATGATTCTTTATTCTGCCTAGTTTATAAGTTAAACTTTATCTTAGGTGTGCATACAAGATACCATATATGCAAGATACTTTATCATAGACATAACAACACAGTGTGTATAGATCTGCCTAGGTCCATGTGGCATTCACAGGGTAGGGGGGTGGTCCTGGATGGTACACTTGGCAGATCAAAGGAGACTCCTATCTGCCATAGGATTTATCGAAAGGAGGATCCAGGGGCTGGGGATTTAGCTCAGCGGCAAAGCGCCTTGCCTGGCAAGCGCAAGGTCGTGAGTTCGGTTCCCGGTACCAGAGAAAAACCCCCCCAAAAAAAGAAAGGAGGATCCATAAGGCTGCAAAGGAAAGAGCTGTATTCAGAGCCTCAATTCTGCCCCTGGGGGTTTCCAGATACCATTGTTTGATCACCACCCACTCAATCTGGTTCACAAACCAAGGTATAAATAAACCTGGGTCTATGTAGCCTCCAGGAAAATAGGCCGCCTAGGGAGACTCAGATTCTTAGGTCTCTAAGCAGTGTGATGAAGCCTCCCATCCCTGTCAACCTCCTCCTCTGCCCCATGCATGGGATATCTCAGGCCTTTCTCCTATGCCCTCTCACTCAGCCTTGCAGATGGAAAAGCACTGTTATCCTCTTTAGCAACTGAACCTGCAGACAAGCAGATTAGATGTTGTCTACAGTCATCCCTAGGTATTAGCTGGTTCTGCATCTATGCCTTAGACCAAGGGTGGATCTAAAGTTTTTTGAAAAAATTGTGTCTGAGCTGAACATGCAGACTTTATTTTGTCACAATTCCCTAAAAATATGACAACTACTTACATAGCATTTGAATTGGCTTAGGTATCATAAGTAATCTAGAAATGATTTAAAACACATGCATAGGACATGTGTAAATAGGAGCTGGGGTTTAAAAACAGATGAGTTAGGCCACTGCCTTGTTCCATCCAGTGGAAAGGCAAGGATCTTCAACAGGGGAAGCGGTGTGTGGAACCTAAATGCCAGTGTGCAACAAGCTTCATCTTGTTCAGTGTAGTTAGTTGGTTGAGAGGTGTGTTTTAAAGTGTTTTGTAAATCATGGATTACAACAAAAACACCTTGCAGTTCACTGGACTTGTGAATTTGGGCCACTTCAGATTCCAGCCTTTTAAGAAATATCATCGCAGGAGATGGAGCTTGCACTCTGGTTATGATCCTGAGACCCAGTTTCAGAGTTCTCAGTGGAAATCACTCAGTTCTCCTGCTGCCAAAAAGTGTGTCAATCAACACTAACATTAAGGTGACATTTCCTGTGCTTTTTGACCTTGGTGAAATTGTGCAAGCTGAGTTTTTGCCCAAGAACAGTACAGTAAACTCTGAATGTTATAAAGGCTTATTAGAGCATCTCAGAAACAGTGCTTAGAAAATGGTCTGAGAAATGGGGAAGTGGTTGTATCATCCACCATGAGCTCCATATCACACACTTCTCCTCATTAGGCAATTTCTGTCAAATTAAAACGTAACGGTGCATCCTAAATCTCTTTATTCACTGTGTCGGGCACAGTGAGTGAAACTTGTGGCTCTTCTTCAAAGTCAAAATGCCCACAAAAGGCAAGCATTTTTTTTTTAGTGAAGAAGTGATATGTCAGTAGTACAACTGTGTTAACTATCGTGTATGTACATATATACATAGTCTTTACCTTCCTCCTTTTCTCTTTTCCCTCATCCCAGTTGCTCTTTACTTTTGCACAGTATCCTTTCATTTCACAATGTCTGTCATACCTCCTAAGTTTTATTCACTCTTTCAAGTTTTTACACTAGTGAGACAATTGTGGAAGCAATCCAAATGTCCCTCCAGTGAGGACTGAATAAAAAAATTGTGGCATTTTTATATAATGGAATATTACTCAGCTATAAAGAAAGATAAGCTAGAGTCTTTTATAGGTAAATGGTCACAACTAGAGACCATACTCATAAGTGAAACTTGCATGTGTAAGCAACGTATGTCTCACTAAGGCAAGGATTTTTAATCCATTCATTCAGAACATGGAAGCATCTACAATAGAGTAACAAAAGACACTCATGAAAGAACACTTCCAAAAATGCTTCAGAAAGTGACAAGGAGGGTGCAACAAGTGCATGCAATCTAAGGAGAATTCTGAGGGGCATTAAAACCAATGTATATTTTAGTGAAATAATTTTTTAAACATGTATCTTTTATTCATACCTTGTACCATGCCATTTTGTGTATGGGACTTGATTTGCACATCCATGGATTTTAATATTTACCTGGAGTCGTAGATCTAATCCCCCTTCTTTCTAAGGAACCACTGTCTTTGTGGCTTTGATGAAACCACTTTTGTGCCATTATTGGATAACCTGCCCACTGCCTAACAGCATTGGTACCCCACTCAAGAACTTCCTATGTTTCACTGGAAGGAGATGTATTCATTTTGGGTTAATTTCCCAGAGTACCCTTCTCTTTCCCACCCTCTGGGTTGGCATTTCCTATTGCTGCTTTAACAACATGTGGAAAAGTAAGAGACAGAGACAAGAAGTCCACTTAGAGGACTTCCTACTCAAACCCACTAAAAAACCCAACTCTTTGCAGCTCTGTGGTGAGGCTCCCATTTCCTGCATGAACCTGTCTTTCTTTGTCAAATTTTCTGGGCTTGTGTGGGATCTTAAGAACTATTTGTCTTTTTGTATAGCAAGGAGGAGGTATGAGGAGGGACAGGGTAAGGGAGAGAAGAAAGGAAGGCAGAATTGTGGCTTCTTGGTTTAGCATCTGATTCTCCTGGCAATGGGTTTGTGGAGTAATGCTTACAAATTCCAGCCTGATTTCACAATTCCAGAAATGAGGAGTTGGTGTTTCATAGGTAAGTATTAATATGGCTACAGAACAGTCGCTGGCAAGAAAAGTGTGTTACATGTTATCTGTGATCAGAATCATTCAGCAGAATGACATTTGGTGCCTGATGCATGACCCCTAACCTTGTGAAATGACAGGATTTTCTGCATAACACACATCTTTTTCTACTGCAGATTTTATTTTATCAGATCAGAATAGGTGACACAAATAAACACTGAAACTTAATATTTCCTAGAGAGCAAGGAGAATTCCTAGGACACAGCACCAAAATCAAAATTATAACTTTGTTCATTTGACAGTCTTGTAATCTGGTATAAAGTGAACAATTTAGAATCTTCAGAAATAGTCCTAAATTTGGATCACACATGGCTATGTATGAAACATTATTATGCATGATTCATGTCCTTTTGTTTTAAATGAATATAAAGAGACAATCTTAAAGTATATATTTATAAATTTGTTGTAGATAATTGTGCTGCATAAAATCATCCATAATTCTGCAAGGCCTTCTGGGTGGTGTGTATTAATTTTTAATTAGCCTTGGTGGCTTATTTGTTTCTTTCTTCCTGCTCCCTTTCACCACAAGGCTACTAAATTGTCCTTGAACCAGCTTCAGACTTGAAAGATTTAGTAAGCAAAAACTCTTTATAACACTTTGGTTGGGAGTTCTGAACAGATGTATTCCTCCTGAGGCTTTCTCCACTGTTTGATCTTTTCCTCCAAAGCAGTTCACTATAATATGATGGGTAAAACCCCAGGCGAATGATTAATGCTGAAATAGGCCAGTAGCCAGACCTTGCAGCCGTCCCTTTCACTGATAGCTGTCGTCCCTGAGCACTGGCCCAGCCAATGTGCTGTTACTATGAGCTCAGTGAAAGGACAGGAGCGGGTGGCTGTCTGCCTTAGTGGATGGGTCAGAAGCTTGTCACTTGGGCTGAGTTTGTTTACAGCTACTGGAATAAGCATAATCCATGAACTTGAGGGAGCAAAACATGGAGGGAAGCTCAGGAGACAAAGACATTATCATAGCATCAGGATGCCCAGCCAAGCAGAAATTTCATTTTATGTTATGTTTGTTCTTATTTGCAGTTGCCAGCTGCTACTTTTTCTGGAGTGAAATCCCAAGCTAGTGTAGAGAACTCAAGTCTTCCAAGAACAGACACCAAATTTGCCTTTCTCAGATATGTTATATAAGGAGAAAGGGTATCTGTTTCTCTGGGTGGCTCTATATGGGAGTTTGTTGGGGGAATCCCAGGTCACCATAGGCAGACAAAGGCTTGCCACTCTTCTCTGATAGCCTGTGTCACAGGCTGATGGAAACACTTTTGACTTCCGTTCTCTCGCCTCTACTCCTGATCCTGTCAGCCTGTCATGTGTCACTCAGAGCTGCTGAATGGAGTGCCCAGGCCTGAACCTGTCAGCACCATGGCTGGCCTCCAACACTGGACAGGGAGCTATGGAGTGGGAGGAGTAGCACTGGGCTGGAATCCCTTCAGCAGCTCTATGCTTTGTCCTGTCCAAATACAACTGTAGTCATTTTTTCTCATTGAATAACAAACTGCAACAAACTTAGTAGTTTAAAACATCCCAAATCTGTTATTACAATTTCCATGTGTCAGTCATCGAGGCACAGGTAAACTGGATCCTCTGTTCAGTGTCTCACTTGGCTGAAATGAAGGATTTAGTTGAGACTCGAGCTCATCTATGATCTTCTTTCTGGTTAGCTTGCTGTTGGCAGAGCTTAGATTCTTATAACTGTAGCACTGAAGGCCTCATCTTCTGGGGGAACTGTGAGGTAGCTCCTTCCCAATATTGCACTCTGCTTTTTCAAAACCAACAGATGAGTGTCTCTGCTGACCCCCTTTGAAAGGTGCTACCTGATTAGGTGAGGCCTACTCAGTATATTCTCCCTGCCATGGTCTGAATACATTTCCCTAAAGTTCACAGGGTGGGAACTGAACCACTGGGTGAACAGTGTTGAGACACAGGGCCTGGGGTGAGATGTGTGAGGCATGAGGGCTCCATTCTTATGAATAGAGAAGTGAAGGTTATAGAAGAATTGAATCTGTGAGCTCAATCACTTGTGCTATCATCTGTGCTCATGGCTATGTGCTATCTCACCTATGCCTCCACCCGGCAATGCTGCAACAAGAAGGCCCTCCCAGATACTATATTAGTCAGTGTTTACTAGAAAACTATATGATATGATATATGATATGATATGATATATGATATGACATGAGTAGGATTTACAAGGTAAGCTTAGAGGGGTCACTTGCAGCATTGGGTGTGAAATAATGCAAAAGGGGTCTCTATGCATTGGAGATCTGAAGAATCCAATCAAAATGCAAAGCGCTGAAGCTCACTGCAGAGCCCTGTATGAGTCCACATCAGGAAGGTGAAGGGTCTATGCTAGAAGGCTGAAGAGTCTGCTCTTGAAGCTTGGAGACAGATGAACAAAGGTGATGGTACAGACCAGAGGTCCTCTGAAGAAGCAGAAGCAAGACTTTTTTCTTCTTTCCCTTTTATTCCAGGGAAGCCTATTGGTTGGTGCCTCACAGAGCCAGGTTGGTCTTCCCTCTTTAGTAAGTCCATCAGCCAGACACTTCCAGAACTGTGCTAAGCCAATCAGCTAGGTTTTTTTTAATTCAAGTTGACACCTCAGTTAACTAACACATAGTCCTTTGACCTTGGTCTTCCCAGCCTCCAGAACCATGAGAAATACATTTCTGTTCCTTATCAGTGACAGAGTCTCAGGATGCAATTTAGCATTCACTGGAGAGTCCTTGCAACACTATGCTTCACTGCCAGTTTTCTTAATACTGCACAACCTTTATTCAATCTTAACTGCATATTGCAGAGGAACCTAAAGACATGAATTAGAGATGAAGGTGACTTTAGAAATATTTACTTCAGTGTTTCCAAATTTGAGAGTATTAGATTATGATTATAGTTCATATAAATGAAGTTATTCAGTGTGGGGCATTCTGTATCTGTCATCTTTCACTTAGTGTAAACTTTTTATGTCCATCCATATGCATATTCATAGTTTCATTCCTTTCCATTGTTGGATAATATTCATCTCATTACTTTATCACATTCCATTTAATCCATTCATCATTTGGTGACTGTTTAGTTTAATTTCACTTTTTGTCCATTGTGATGATCTTGTTAGGAGCACACAAGTGTATGTCTCTGTGTGAACACAGTTGTTAAGTTCTCTTGGGTAGATTCCTAGGGATGTAATTGGAGGACATAAGGTAAATTCATGTTTAAGTGCCAAACTCACAAAGTAGCTTGTACATTTTATTTTACACTCAAATGAATGGCATAGGAAACTCCCCTTTCTTTATATCCTCATTAACCTTTGTGGTTACTTACTTATCATTTCCTTATCACAACCATTTTAGTGGAGGTGAATGGCATCTCACTGAGTGACTTAATGAGCTGTCAGATGTTTATGTGTCTTCTTAGATGAAAACATTCTGTCTCTGATACTTTTCTTCCATTGTTGAGACAAAAATACCTGACACCCAGAGTTAAGGAAGCAGAGGTTTATTTAGCTTACGGTCTGTGGAGGTTTCAGTCCATACTTGGCTGGTTCCAAGGCAGAGTGGCACTTGGCAGAGGGCTACAGTTCATGGCAGCGGAACACAGCAAAAACAACAAGAGCAAAAGGGAAGAATGGCGGCAAACAGCCTCTTTCCCTCCTTTACATTGTATGCAAACTATCCGCCCCAGGGCGGGTGTAGCTCTCACACCCATAATCCCAGCATTGGATCATGGCTCTATCACAAATCCTAGAAGCCCGCGCCATGACTGCATGAGGATTTGGGGGGACATGCAGACACAAACCATGACACATTCTTTAAATCTTTGTCTACTTTGTACTCGGTTTGTTTGCCTTTTGTGTTAAGCTGCAAGAGTTCCTTGCACAGCCTGCATATAATTTTTTAGATATATTTTGTAAAAAATTTCTCTCAGTCTGTGGCTTGTATTGCTTTGTAAATGCTTTGAAAGTAGAAAAGATTGGCATTTTAGTGAAGTCTAATTTATCAAGCTTTTTTTTCTTTTACAAATAATGATTTTGTTGTCATTTCTTAAGTAACTTTCAGGTCACATAAGGCCTTGAATATTTTATTTTACGCTTTTTATTAATGTTTTATACCTTCAATTTATACATTTAGGTCTCTGAAATATTTTACAAAACCTTTATGTAAGATGTGCAGTAAGAATCTAAGTTCATGTGTGGACATAAGGTTGTAAGATGCCCTATTTATTGAAAAGACTATGCTGTCTCCATTGACTTGCTCATTATTTTCATAAAAATCAATTGATCATAAATACAAAGGTATATACTCACTTTTAAAAGAGACTTTGATCTTGCCTTGAGCTTAGCAGGTGTGAAATCTGAGCCCACCAACAGGACTGTACTATGAGGAACTGGCAGTTTGTTAGCTTCTGCTTGGCTTTGTCCTCCCTGAATGTGCAGTGACTGACATCTCTAGGGCCTGGATAAAACATCAGCGTTGTCTCATACATGGATTTTGCTTGTTTCTCAGACAACTTCCCACAGGGAAACAATTATCCTCTCAGGAATAAAAAAAAAGGATGACAAAAATGCTATGATTTCAAAAACATTCCTTCAAACTTTGAGTTAGAGGCTCCATCTGATGAAATAACACAAACGTAAATGTTTAAAAAACCATAAAATACCAAACAAATATTAGTAATTATCATTATTGTGTGGAGGGAATAAAAGTAAACAGAAGCTGTAGCAATGCTTTTTAGAGGGTTTAAATAGACCAAAGGGATGACAGTGTCAATATAAGAAGGTAAAAACCAGATTTGTAGATAATCCACCTATAGATAAAGTTGACTTTATCTACATGACCTAAAATATTAAGAACTTGGATCAGGATCAAAGAAGTTCCTCATGTTTAGTTGGATATGGGGGATAAAGTTGCCTTAGTTATCAGTGCATTCTCATAAAGCCAAGTTGAAACTTTGCCCTAAGATATTGATTTCTCCTGTTAATAGATGACCTTCCTTCGAGACTGTAGGTGAAGTTAGCCACTGCAAGCATAATTTCAACTAGAGTATGCTGGGAGCTCCCAAATAACCTAAAGTCATTCCTTTACACAATGAGATAGCTACTTCACTTGAAACTCCCAGGATTAATGAGCACTTAGAGCAAATTATGAAAATTGTGTGTATTAATTCAGAGTTGATATATTGCTACTAGCTGTAATAAAGCCTTTTAGCAGGATTATGGCCCTTATTAACCTTCTCAGTATCTATTGTCATCCAGCAGACAGCTGCATCCCAAGGACTGACGCACAGGGCTGGTAAAATTGGCAGAGACGGAATTATAGGAAAGTGTGGTGCACCACGCCCTTTGTTGCTGGAGTGAGTAGCAGAGGGATGGAGAGATCTGGGACCCAGTACAAAGAAAGAGGACTGTGTACCCTGGAGATTGAGACTGAGGTGCCATATGGTAGGGGCACAGGGGACTTCTGTGTGCACTGTTTTCCTACAGAATATAGCACTGAGGAGCCCTTACTCGGCATTGATAATGGACGTTAATATTCTCAGTTTGCCAACTGCTTCAACTTCTCAATTCTTGTAGCATTTATTGCATTACTTTATTTGGTGTTTCTCTGGCACCCTATTCCCACATCCCACTCTGGGTTGGTTTGTGGCAGTAACTTATTAGCTTTTATAACCACAGATCTTCAAAGGTAGCTATTTATGTGTTCCCTGTGTTACAGAAAAGAGAGGCTCAGCATCCTACTCTAACACAGGACATCAGCCACAGGCCGGTGGTTATAATTATAACCCAGAACTTTAGCTATACAGCTTCAGAGTACCCTTCCTCAAAAGCTGGAATATCAGAAAGTTGTAAGAAAATCTGTCGATAGCCACTGACGTTTCATGATGGCCTTGAATTCACTCTCTAAAATAACATTCTGTAAACAGGCAGGGGATGCTTAGACCTTGTGGCTGAAGAAGATTGGAAGAATGCAGAAATCAGTTTAAAACTCCTTTTCATTCCAAGGCATCCTGCAGGTTTGTTAATAAATCAAAGCGCGTATGGGGAAGAGGCAGCGGAAGTGCAGCGAGGCTCCAAGCTCAGAGATAAAACTTGACAGGACAGAGCCTGTCTTTAAAGAAAGGGAAATGAGGATCAGGAAGACAGAAGAGGGAAATAATAAACAGGAGGCGTCTTCATGGTGCCCTGGTGTGACGCACAGAGGGGGCTGAAAATCAGACAACATTTGATATGGAAGGAGAGAGGGTGGTGGGAAATATGTTCTGACCATCTATGGCAAAGGCTTGCAAGCTGTGTCATAGGCAAATGTAAAAAGAGCAGCCCATGGCCAAGGCCATACACTCCATTAGGTCCTCTCCACCCATAAGTGGGCTAATTTGATCTGGAACAGGCTTTGCACAGGTTTCCTCATGTGGCCCAGTGCCAGCCTTTGCCATTCCACCTTTTTCTATTGATCTTATATCTTCTTAAGTTCTTATGTCTTATATATATGTAGAAATGAAAAGGAGCTACTCTGTTTGATTTGGCGCTGGTATCATGATTGCTTTCTGTTGGCCCATCCTGGTATTATCTTGGCTCCAGGAATTTGGGCAGGTACATTTTTATGGCTGATTTAGATTCCTATTTGTTGCACCATCCCCACTGCTATTCTCAAGATAATTTCCTTTGGCAACTATTCCTAACCTGGTACAACTTGCTGGTTAGTGACACTGGATTCTTTTGGGGGTCTGGCCAGGCAACCATACTTAACAGTCAAGAAACAGGGAAAGTTTAAAAATGTTGAGAAGGCATGGATATATTTTATTACCTGTAGATTCTTAGCTTCTACTCCAGGAAACATGCATTTGTATGGTTCCCACATGTAGCTGTTCTGCTCCATAATTCCTCAAACATTGATACCTGCTCATTGTCTTCTTTGTACTCCCTCTAGGTTTAGACATCACCTTGGCTTCTTGATTTCCAGGTCTCTATCCTTCCTCTTGAGCCACCTTCCCCAGACCACACTCAGGACAGTGGCACTGCTTGGGAAATCTTAAACTCTACTTTTCCAGTTTCTGACTATAACCATCTCTACATGATTCTCTTCTCTTGCTCTTTATGCACAGATTTTCTATGTACTCTGAGAGGTCAGTTGCTCACAGTCTTTTCTTTAGTCCACTACTTTCTACTTTCTTTCACTGGTCTATAGCCTACTCTCTGCTTTAAAACTTTTGTGTTCTACTCAATGTTTTGTATCTTCAGAATCTTGATAACCTCAAAAATCAGTATAAATTCAATCATCTACTGTACTCTTCCAAAGAAATATGTGACAGATGCTCCTGCAGGAAGTCATTAGCTGTGTAGATAGCTACTTCTTTACTCTCTCATATTAAGTGGTAAGAGCAAACACAGTTTGTTCAATCTACTATGCATCATTGGTACTCTCTCAGTTAACACTTTAACTCATTATAATCAGATCTCTGGTCATTTCTTTCAAATTAAATAACATCTCAGTTCCAAAGTCAAACTTTAAAGTTTTTCTTTTCTACAGTACTTGTATTAGCCTACTTCCACTGCTATAATGAAATGTCTGAGGCTGATATTTATTTTTAAGAAAGGTTTATTTAGCTCAGAGTTTTGGAGGTAGAAAGTTAGAAAAGAGCAAAACCGGCTCTTGGAGGCATCTTCCTCCACACCCTAGCCAATACCTCACTCTGGACAGCCTCGTGGTGGCAGCATGCACATGTGCATGTGTGTCCTTTCATCTCTCTTTTCTTATAATACTGTTTAGTTCTAATCATTGTCTCCTTTGCATGCTTATCTTCCCCTACACAGTAACTAGCTGTTGGCATTTATCTTACTCCATAGTAGCTATACTTGATTTCTCAGTACCTTCTCCTTCAATAGCTACTTCTTCTCCCATGGCCACAGCTATCTGTGCCCTTAACACACTCTCTTTGAAAACAATCTTAGACTAAAGTGAAGGGAGAAACCACCACTTACTAACAAAAACACAGAGCTGAATTTATTACTAAAGTAAAGGGCAGTTATCATCTGTAGATGAAGTATCTCCAAACATGGCAGATTGATTTCACATTGAACTTCTGTGAGCTTAAAGAAAATGGGTTGAGATTAGTTGCAGAAACATGATTGTGTGGGTAAGACTGTGATGAATGGGTTCACTTTCAGTACTTTCACTGGGGTGAAGCTCTTGCCAACTTTCTTTCAAAAGAGAGATATTATTGCTCACTGGCTGTCACAAACCTGTTCTTTGAGTGAGTTATTATGAGTTGATTAAGTTGGTTTAAAATTGGTGGTAATGGTAACTTGTGACTATGGCTAGAAAATAAGTCATTTCTGAAAGGCAGGAGAAATAACTAAATTCTTAGTTGAACTGTTTATTTTAAGAAATATGAACTTCAAATACCCAAACATGAAGTCTGTGTTCCAATTTGAATATCACAAAAGTGCTTAAACTCAACATGCCCAAACCACATGTATGTTTCTCCTTCCAGACTTGATATTTCTCTTGAAAGTTGTAACTATCCAACCCTATTAAAAACTGACCAACTATTTCCATAAAGGTAATATAAGAAATGGTTTAGGCCTGTGGGACATTCCATCTCTATCAGTGCTACTCAATTCTGCCACTTTGGTATGAAAATAGTCATAGCCTATACATAAAAATGAGTGCTGTTCTGTTGTAGTAAACCTTTATTTACAATTATAGGAAGCAGACAGGATATGGCCCACAACCTATGATGTGGCCATCACTGGTACAAAAAGGGAAGCCATAAACATAGGAATTATTTGGGGCATCATTTTCACATTCTAGTCCGTATTCTGGATGTACCCATATGGTGTCAGCTTGGGGTTTTGCACTGAACACTTATTGTTCTACTTTTTTGGAACAACATTCTTTTTTTTTTTTTTTTTTTTCTGAGAAATGCCCCCACCCCCACACAATTAGAGGACCTTTCACTATTAGGAACACACCGCTGACCTAATGTTTTTCAGGGATAAACAAGACAGTAATTTGACTAATTAGGGAATTTTTTAATGGAGTTAGTTAACACTTGAAATATCTCTTTTCTTCTATGGTTGTATAACTGGGAATCAGGAATGGCTGGAAGGTGTCCTCCCATCCTGCCATATCCTTACCCTTAACTGGTGAGCTGCTTTCCTGGGGAAGAACGCCACTGGAAGGTGGTGACAGGGCTCTGGGCATTTGCATGCCTGGTTTCTGTCAGTGATGTCCCTGTTCTTCCTTTGTGGTTGTGGGTTAATAACACTCTATGCATCTTATGTCATTTTATTCATATTAGCATTCAAAAGAAGCCAAGGAATCTTAGTTAGCAGGCCTCCTAAGCATCTCTTAAACTCATTTACTTTTCTCCCTTTTTACAATCACCACTCATTCTAAAACCCCTATTATCTGATTTCGGAGTCACAGAGCTATCCTCCTAACACCATAACTCTCTTAGCACCCGCAACAGTTTTTCCAAACTCCAATCAAAATAATAATATAAGGGGCTGGGGATTTAGCTCAGTGGCACAACGCCTGCCTGGCAAGCACAAGGTCATGAGTTCAATTCCTGGTACCAGAAGAAAAGACAAAAAAAAAAAAAAAATCAAACTAATCATATAAAATTAAAATCTGAGCATTACATTTCCTTGCTGAAAATCCTCAGGGGTCTTCCCAACTGTCTTCGTGTACAGAAAAGAACTTCTCCCCTTTGCGTTCACTTATCTGGCCATCCTTTTTTCTATCATATCCCTGATTTTCCCTGTTCTAGCCACCCCTCTTCTCTTTTCAGTTCTCTGTTCCACACTCACCATGAGGTCTTTGTCTGGGCCATTCCTTCCTCCTGAAATGCTCTCCTTCAGCTTTCCCTGCGGATGTAGCTCCCTTTCATCATTTACATTTCAATTTCATGATCATGCTCTTGGTGAAATATTTCTCCTCTCTACAGACTCAAACAACTCTCACTTTTATCTGCTGAATCTTTTACTCTCTGGTGTACCATCAGAGATTTCAATATATTTCATAATTATGTAATTCTTCAGATTATAATTTAATTTATATCCAAACTTCACCTTGATATGTAACATTTTTAGTGGAAAAGTAAGAACCTCTAGTTCTTTGTGGTAGGCAGAGGAGCCTTCAAAGAGGCCCACACTATAATCTCTGCATCTTGGGAATATGTTACCTAACACGGCAGAAGAGATTTTGGAGATTTTGCTAGAATTGCAGATCTTAAAATAGAGAGGTTTCTTGGATTTTGTAGGTGAGCACGATCTAAAGCTTGTGACTCCTTAAAAGCTGAGAAATTTCTCTGAAAGGTTTCTCAGAGGAGGAAGGCAGCAGAGAAGCACGACAGGAGGTGAGAGAGATCTAAAACAGGACAGAGATTCAAATCCCAGTCAGAGGTGTGATAAGGAAAGCAAATACACATTGCATAATGATCAAATCAGGGTAATTACCGTGTCTGTACATTAAAATCTTAAATTTCTTAAATACTTGTCATTGCTTTCTCATGAAAATATTTAAAATTCTACCTTCTGGCTAATTGAAATACACACTGCAATGTTGTCCACTGGTGTCTCCTTACTGAAAAGCAAACCAGAACCATTCTTCCACAGGCACCTAAATCTGACATATCTAGAAGCAAACGTATTTCCTTTGTCCACCAATTCTCACCTCCATCATCCACTGGTCAGCACCTTTCTTTCACTCTCCTCTTTCATGCTACTCTTAATTCCTGTGATTCTAGCACTGTTTTTGTGACTTTCCTTTCACTGGGACAAAATACACAACTTAAAGGTTTATTTTTGGCTCAGTCTGTGTTCACCTGATTCCAACGTGGAAGCTGCATGGCAGAAGAACCCAACAGAGGAAACCCCATGGAAGCCAGGAAGGGGAAAGAGAAGACAGGAGGCACTGACAAGAGTATACTGTTCCAGGCCATGCCCACAGTCACCTAACTCTTCCTGCCTGGCCTCAGTGAGTAAAACCACATCCATCCATGAACTCATTAATGGGTGAATCCACTGATAATTACAGTATCCCTATGATTCTTGTGGGGGACATTTTAGATCTAAACCGTAACAATCTCATTAATGCTATAATATTCTTTGGCTCTTTTATTGATTTTTTTTTTAGGATTTATGTACTAAACAAGCCTTGACTACCAAAAACTAAATAAATCTCTTTCTTCATTTTAAAGAGAATTTAAAAAAATTTTAAAAAGATAGAATTTCAAAGCAAGATGATAGGAAATTAACAAAGGTTATTATATTGCATATTTTTATCTTCAAAGTAGTTGCTCAGATTACCATATATGGCCATGCAAAATTGATCAACAATATGAGCACTAACTGTTCCTTTCAATGAATTAAGAGAAATTAGTAGTACAATTATCTTAGCTATCTTGTGTCTATATTTTTTCCTCTATCTTCTTTTTTCCTTTCCCCTATCCTAGTTGTTCTTTCCTTTTGAACAGTCTCTTTCTCTTTCACAATATCTATTGTACCTTTGGGATCTCTTTTACTCTTTTAATTTCTTACACTAGGGAGAAATATAATGTTTACACATTTGGGTCAAATTTATTTCACTTAGGAGTATAGTCTCTAGTTGCATCCATTTATCTATAAAAGTCTTGAGCTTTTCTTTATAGCTGAGTAGTAGTCCATTACATCTTATACCTGGTTTTCACTCCTTTCTCTCTGGTTCCTAGGCTGTTCCTGCAGATCTCCATGAACTGTGCTATCCTGCAGCCTTAGGCCACCATTTATTATGCTGCACTGCTTGTGACTCTGCACCCCACTTTCAGAATGCTGGCTCAAGATCCTCTTCTGTTCTAACTTTACTGCCAGCTGCTGATCTTGCCCACACTTCTAGGGAGACTCTAGTCTTGCTTCCTTTGCATTTCTTTCTTCTCTGTGCATATTTCTACTTAATGGTCCTGTAACATTTTATTAATGGTATCTCCTCAACTTGTGTACTGGGCTTTATTTAGATGTGTATCATAGAGCCTGGCAGAGGGCACATGGCATGGCTGCATGGGACTAATGCTAGAAGAATGCGTATATGAATTGAGGGGCCATCTCACAACCTATCTTTGGGTCTATCCTGCAAGCAGCATCACCTAAAAACACATTAGAAATGGAAATTCTCAGTCCTTGGCTTACCCTCTTGACTACCTCTAACCACCAAGTATCCCTGGAATGGCCTCAAGAGTCTGTGTGAACACTCCATTTCATTCTGGTGCACACTAGAGTTTGAGAAACTCTTGTCCAGAAATGTTCCTTTAGCTTACTCTCAGAGAATCATGAGGCATGGTTCCAGTTCTTCTGGGCTTCCAACAGAACCCTACCTGAGAGTTAAAAGAGCAGGGCAATGGAATACAACACAGTTATTGATGGAGGGGGAGAAAGAGAGAGAGAGAGACAGAGAGACAGAGACAGAGAGAAAGAGAGACAGACACACACACACACACACACACACACACACACACACACAGAGAGAGAGAGAGAGAGAGAGAGAGAAACAGAACAGACAGAGAGAAGAAAAAACCAGGCTAAAACCAGGAGTCAAATAACCCTAAATTCATATACAAGAAAGTCTGAAGGCAACAGAATAATCACTTTTATATTCTGGAATTCAAATTGAGGCAGCGAATTTTTGTGGCTTTGCTTTTATATTTAAATGACACCGCTGGAATTTTACCATGCACAAAGCATATTAGAATAAAAAAAGGGTGGAGATTTAAGAACTCAAGAAGGTAGGCTGAAGTATCTGTACATGATTTTTCCCCAATGGTAGATTCTGGGCCCAGAGAAAAGTAGGAAAATCCAGAACTAATTTCCTTCTTTCTCAAAATCTGGTTCTTTCCCAACCAAGAATTGACTTCTGGCCTCTGAACATCTCTTGTGTGGCCCCGCCACCCTTACAGGAGTAGTTTTTGTGAATATGTGTTGGGCCACATTGAAATAATGCTGACAGCAATATTCCCTTGCTGTGGGGAAAAGGAAGGACACTACCTTACTCCTCAAAATCTTTTAGCTCATATCTTCCTACGCAGGGTCAGACCCAGCCATGAAAACCACCGTGTGTGTTTTGCTTTGACTTTTCTTGCAAACATTCGGTGGAATGATTGCCTGCACGCAAGTGTGTATGTGTGTGTGTGTGCCTGTGTGTTCATATGCAAATATTTCCCTACTACCATTATATTTTGGCTTGACTTTTGCTATTGGCAGTAGAAACAGGAGCACATTTCTTTTTGAAACTGTAATTCCATAATCAAGATATTTCAAATGATAAAAACATTTTTTCTCATTTACTGATTTACCCTTTCAAGCATTCTTCTTTCTTCCAAGCAGTATTTGAACAACACTTTCTAAACACCAGTGCCTGTAACTGTACCTAAGTGAGTCACTATAGTCTCCAGCAATTCCAGGAGGTGGTGGAGAAGTATCAAGGTTTTGAGAAAAGACCGCTTCATAAAGCCATTACACTGACTTGACCGGAGAACGCCTGCCATGGCAGGAACACTAGCATTCCTCAGACCAAGACAGGCTATTTTCCACTCTCTGAGATTTAAACATACTCTCTTAGCCAAAATATTAACATTTAAGAAATGTGTAGTGAGTTTATTTAACTAGAAATTGTAAGCATTTCTTTAGACATTGTGTACTAACGTTTGGATATAAAATTAGGACAAGTAGGTCTGTGATTCTAGAAAAATAGTGACTTTCCCCCCAACTAAAATGATCCCATAAAATCACCTCTTGCATTTGAACTTTTGCTCATTATCTTGAAGACGTTTATTCCTAATGCTGGTCATTGCCTTTGGCACGGACTGTAGGTGTAAAAACAAAAACAATGATTGAATGCTCATCTTCCTAACATCTGGGCAGCTAATGAACTAGCTGCACATTCAGGATTACTTTCTGAGGAGATAACACTCTTGCTTTCCCTGTGAAAGTCATGTACATCGGAGGAAAAGGAGCATATTGTCCTAGAATGCTGTGCATATTACCAGAATAGATGAAGAAAGGCACTTCCTTTGGAATTTTGCAGAATGATCAGTTTAGAGGTTTTAGACTTTGTGATGCCAATTTAAATTGATCCAAGGTATTTATACAGGGAAGAAGAGGTTTTATTCTACATCTCAATTGGCCCTGGCATCTAGCACAAGATCAGCATGCAGAAGTCACTCAAAAGTCAATGACTAAAGCACCTTCCTCATGTTTCTCCTCCTTTTCAATATTTTAAATTTTGATACATTTTTAAAAACTTTTTCTTGTAATTGACATTCAGCCAATTGCTGGTTTAACATAGTTGGAAAGTTGAGGTTCTCAGACCACAATAGAAACAACTCATATATTATTAATTTCTCAAGGAAGAACTCTGTTGAAATATGAAATGACTGATTTAAAATTTTTTTGTGGGTACCTGGAATTGAACTCAGGACCTCATGCATGCCAGGTGGGTGCTGCACCACTGAGCTATGTTTCTGGCCCTCCAATTTTTAAAAACAAACGTCAGGGCTTGTATTCAATTCCCAAGGTGGTTTTCCATTGACAAGAGTCTAACATCTTTGCTTCCATCTTCACTGGCATTCCCCTTTAATGGAAATCTGCATTCTTGTGCTCTTCCAATGATTCCCAAAAGCCACCCTACTTTCTTGTTTTCTTTCTGTTCTTGTTTCTGCTTCTATGCCTCACTTTCTCCCCTAGGATCCCACACCAATCCAAAGCCAAAAGCACTACTCTGGGTGAAATTCTAGTTTCCATTCTACTGCTGCTCCATTTGGCCTCACTTCTGGATTGAATGGCACTAAGAAGAGTCCCTGGACAGATGTTTGATGGAGAGCTTCTGGCCAGAGAAGAGCATGAATACCTCCAGGACCACAGAGTATAGGCTGGGAAGAGTGGTCCAAAATATAAAAATAAGAGCTTCCTACTGGAATGTTCTCAATTAACTTCTGACACGCAAGGTGATATTCTTTAAAAAGTTGGAAACTAGTTTGGAAATATTCTTAAGGAGAAACATCATAGGCATGTGTTAATATAAAACGGTGACCTGAACAAGGGGTTGGCTGGAAGTTGAGTGGGGAGAGTCCTCATATCAGCCTGTAGAGAGTGTCTGATGAGTCCAGCTTGCATATAACATTCTCTCCAGGAGACAGAAAACTATTTCATATTTGATTTCCCTTTGGGGGTTGTAAAGCAAATGCATCAGGTCTACCTTGTGCATTCCAGATTCTTTCATAGCTCATCCTAACCATTAGTTTGGGTTCTGCAGGGCAGAGACATGATCTTTTCCCATTCTCCATTGCACTCAGCATGGCCACTCAGTCTGTCTAAGCAACTTTTCTCCATGTTGTCATTGGAGCACATGGCATTGGGGGAATTTCTGTACTAAAACCTATTGAGCCTTTTACAACACACAGTATCATAGGCTGAGAAAAGTTGGAGTTTGCCAGGATTCCCTTTTGAATATCTTTATACAATATAAATACTACAGCAATTTATTCACTCTCAGTGTGTGGGCAAGTCAAATAGATGTTATAAATTCATTCTCCCTAATATATATGAAAGAGTTTCATACTATGTATTTCTCCTGCTTGGTCAATCTGTCTTACCGTGGAACAGTGCCTCTAACCAGGTGAATCTGGCTGATGCTTGAAAATAAATCAATAGTAGAAACTCAATATTATTTTATTGCTTGTAATTCTAGTCCTTTTCTTGAACTAATCAGTTGGATTGTTGTCCAGAAATTGAAAGTCTCCTCCCTCAGTGTTGGAAAGTTGGCTTCTTTCTTGCTGGCTACAGGCTCCATAAAGAAAGAGATACAGCTTTGGCTGACCAAGAATAAATAAATGGCTCTGTAAGAAACTCCTGTGCGTATATGAATTGTTTTAATCTGAATTTCTTGATAATCAAAAACAAAAGCTGAAAACCAGTGATATTGTTTTTCTTTGGTTCACTGATTTAAATTATTATTTGTACAAGGTGTCTGAAAAAATAAAAATATGCAGATGATCCCTGAGTTAGGATGGTTTGGCTTAATGATTTTTCTACTTTACGATTGCTTCTCAGCCTTTTGGCTAAGATAAAGTGTACTTTACAATGGCATGAGAGTGAATCCACACATTCATTCTATGTTTTTCTTTCAGTATAGCATTTCATTAATTACATGAGATATTACATACTTTTTTGTATGGTTTGTGTTAAACATTTTTAACCCCACTGCAGGTTAATGTACTCAGTTTTCTGAGCAAAGTTAAGATAGGTAATGCTAAGTGGCAGTGTTTAGTAGATCAGGCATCCTAAATGCCTTTTGAAATTATGATGTTTTTAATTTATGCTGAGCTTATCTAGATGTAACCCCATCACATGTCGAGGATGGTCTGCATTTTTATGTACTAAGTTTAAGACTTTGCAACAGAAAATGTCCGTCCTCCACTCAAGTCTACCCTTTCAACACCTGGGGACACTGAAGAAGAACTTTACTCTCTGGTTACCTTGAATTGCTGGTGTTCATGCTTTCTCTGTGATAAAGCTGATGACACTTGAAAAATTGTGCTTACGAACACCCATATGTTACAGATATACAAGTGTTGTCAAATGTTTTGACATTAGACCTATGGTTTCTTCATAGAGCTCATTTGGATGTTGGCTTGCTCCAGTCAGAACTTATTTTCTACACTTAACCTGTGGGTCCACCCACAAGCTATGACTGACTGTCACGCTCTTCATCTGTTTGCTCACAGGCTTTTAGAGCCTCAGTAAATTTCACTTTTCTCTTACTGTACTTGTCTGTTTAGGCCAATGCCTGATGCTATTTCCCTGCTCCTCTTCCTTGAGCACTTAACTGGGCCATGGATGATGCACTTTGAGCAGGTTCTGGGCAACTCTGGTCTCTTCAGAGCCTAAGGAGCATGGCGTGCTGGGACCATTCTCTTCCCTCAAAACTCTGCACACTCATCACTCACCTCATTTCTTAAGAAGAACCTTGAGGTGGAGGAACTCTTTCCTCCCACCTTGCATTTGACTTCTCCAAGCTCACTTCTCTAATAACCATGTCCCTTGCTAATCATGTTCCCAAGGAAGCCTTTTATGGCTCCTTAAGATTCAGTTGAGAACCTTTCCTATAGGACACCAGTGCACCTATGTTAGCACTACAGTAACACTACACTCTCTGAAGTGTAGTTCCTGTCTGACCTGTATATCTCCCCTGCTAGTATACAAATTGCTTGAAAGCCAGGGATTACTGGTTCCTTAGCATAAGCACAATGCTGCTGTGAACACTGGGTGACTAAATCAAGAAAAGAAGGAATGATTGATTGTGTTAGTCAAAGCATGGAAGGTGACTCTAAATCTGAAAAGGACTCTCAAACCTTGAAAACCACGTGTTCTGACTCAGTGACAAAGAATCAACCATAATTGACCTTTCCTAGTTAGCCATAACTAAATACAAGGGTAGTTTTAGGGGTGCATGGCATATGTGGTCACAAGTTAATTTCAATAAAAAATTATAGACATACTATCCCTTTTCAAAGATTTGCATGTATTTTTTCACACAAAAGCTGGGCTTGAGCAGTGCAGAACAGTCTGTGTCTAGTGGCAATGGCGTTTGGTCACTGAAAACATAAAGGCAGTGACTAGACAGGGGCTTGGTGGAGAATGTACCTGCAGAACTGAGACAGGTGAGTGCCAGGAGGCTCCTGAGGCAGAACTGACCTGGCAGGTATCGGACCTGCAGTCTGCTGGAGCCAGCATTGCCTGCTGGCAGTGCTCCGTGATGCAAAATCCTGCATTTGGCCTGAAGCTTCACCCCAAACTTCTCATTGGTGGACTATGGGCTTAAACTTTTCAGGTAAAGTGGTCAGGACATGCAATTCACAGGCTTCTAATCCTCAGACAGAGGGGAGAGGATGAAAGGGGAACTAACAAGGTGTTTTGATGACAATCCTGAAAGGCGGTTTTTCAGGCATCCAAAGCTGCATCCATATCTCAGTCAATATTCCAACTTTACCTTGGAGACTTCAGGGTATTGTGGGTGCCTTTCAAGCTGAGATCTTAAGGAAGCCAAGGTTCATGCTGTGCCTTAAAGTGATAAACAGCTTTTCTAATCTGAGGAAGCCCTCAGCGAGTTTCAGAGAGTAAAGAGTACAGTGTTTGAGAACTTCCTATCAAAGTTTCCATTATCTCACCACACCCACAGGGGCAGATGGGCTGGGCATCTCATTAGCTTCATGCTTTTGGAATCACTCCACAATCTTCCCTTTCAACAAGAAAAGTTTTTATGTCCTTGCAAAGTGTCAGGAAACTATACCATGTCACATCTGGCATCTTTGCCTCTTTTTTCTAAGATGAAAAGGTAAAATCTCACTTTTAGTGCTCTAAAAAATCATGCTCCCAGATACTTGTTGCATTATTTCCAAAACTTGGGACCAACCATGTCATGTTGGCATAGTGAAAATAAGAAAAGTGATGTGTGTTATTTATAACATGGGAATCATTATGCTACAAACCATGATCTTTTTAAAGAGTTGTCTGTTACCTAAACATTCACCTAAAGTTGTCCAGCTTTTGTGTGAAAAAACACATGTAAATCTTTGAAAAGGAATAGTATGTATAAAATTGCTTTTTGAGAAAATCAACTTGTGACCACATATTTATGCACCCCTAAAACTGCCCTTGTATTTAGTTATAGCTAACTAGGAAAGGTCAGTTATGCTTGATTCTTTGTCACTGAGTCAGAACACTGGTGGTTTTCAAGGTTTAAGTAGAGCCCTCTTCAGAGTTAGAAGATCTGGTGTATCTATCAGTACGCTACCACTATGCTGTCTATTTTGAAACCTCAGCTTGAGTAACAGAGGCAGGGGTACCTTTGTTCTTGTTGGGGTCCCACCTTCTCTCTGAGACAGTGGTTGTCCCAGCCATCATGACCAGGAGAGTTAACAGGGAACAAATACTATACTGAATATCATTTGAACATTTTATTCTATAACAACCAACTCCTATTTATTACCTCATTAAAATCTTATACCAACATGTGCCCATCTATTTACCTATCTTAAGTTTACAAGAAGGGATAGATGATAGAGATAAAAGCAAATTGCCAAGTCCATTGCCAAGACTCTAACAATCTTCCTCTTACATCAAGGCCTGTTACCATGCAGGCCTGCAGCTTCCTTGGCCACCAGTCAGGGAAAATATATTTCCTCAGTGTTGTGATTCCCAGTGTCTTCAGCACTTCCTTCCTTGCATTTAGCATGACCATATTTCCCAGAAATCATAGTTTCTGTACAGAGTTAAAGGAAGTACTTGAGTAGTTTGAATCTGAAGTAAGCCCTTTGGAAAAGAATTGATTTGAAAAGAACTGACATTGAAGTTGATCGATTTACATGGGTGGAGAATTTTACAGAATGCAGGAGTAAAGAACTTAAGCATCATATATGCATTCTGTGAAAAAGAAGAGGAGAAAAGGCCATTGGTATTTTGTTACGAGTGATGACAAGGTAAAAGATGATAATGGTTCTATTATCAAATGCGATACATTTCAACTATTCAGGGTTGCCACATTTAGCGAGTAAAATTACAACCATGCATCAAAGAAGAGTGTTCTGGTCAACAGTGGCCCACACATAAGACAGTGGTGCCATTGGTGTATATCATCTAGTAACATTGCGGTCATCCTTGTGAACATCAGAACACTCTGACATTCACATGATGATGAAATTGCCTAATGACACATTTCTCTGAAACTGTCCATGTCATCACATGATTGCATTGGTCACCAAGTTACACTGGACTTTTAGACAGCTGAGAGATGAATTTTTACAGATAATTATATCCCTAAAATCGCACGAATCTTACATGGAAACCTTAGACCAGTAATGTATTTACTTTCTTCTTTCTGAAATCTACTGGCTGGAATGTTGAGCTGGATAAACATTCCCATCATCTGTGGCATCTCTATATCCTAATGATGATTCAGTTTATGTGTTTTAGTGGAATCAGAAAGAAAGGGTTTATACAAAGATCTGAAGAACCAATTGTTCTTGGTTGCCTATGACATTTATCCATCTGTCTCCATCAAAAGTTTGACATTAGGAAAAGCAAAGGTAAAGCAAAATATAAAATACCACCCAGACAAATAGGATGAGGATACAGAGAGAGGGGGAGTAAGAGCAGAGAGGGAATGAAAACTCTTGACCCTAAACTACGTACCACTAAGGCGATGGGCAGTATTTGCTTCTGGGGAGAACAAATGTTCTGTAAGATAAAAATAAGGCAATACCAATTAAAATGAAGTTTTTAAAAATATTAACCCAGAAAATTAGTACACATAATTTGTTCTACTTAGTTTCTCAAGCATAGAAGTTAGTTGGACAAATAAATTATGTGCAAACATCTTAGACCCAGGACAGCAATTCAAGAACAAAAATATCAACAACAATGACCCAATTCCTTTCAAAACCACCAAAGGACACATACAGAGAGCCAAACCCATCTTTCATTACTAAATCAGGCAGCACCTACAAGATGCAACAGGCCTGTGGGGCCATCCTGTGCCAGCTCATGGTGAACCTGAGTTGAGTTGATCCCAGAGGGGTAAGCACCTGGGAATGTGCGTGCAGTTTTCTCCAGCTGACATGATAAGCTCAGTTTGGGAGGATTTTTCTCATTTCAGCATTAGTGTTACCTAAAGGGTGTATTCCTTTTCACTGACTGATTTCTTATGGAATTGCGCTTTGCTGAGGGGGGTAAGTCCTACTCTGGGTGACTGTTTTACTAATACTACAGCCACTCTTGCAGATTTCTGTGTAATCTCTACTCTTACTCTCTGCTCTTTTCTGCCCTAGATAAGATCACTGAGAAGCCGATGACAAGCCTCTCTGGTTTCCTAATCTCCTTTTAGGTTGCCCCAACAACATCTCTGTGAAGTAAATCCATACAACAACAAGACCAGCTGCCTAAATGAAAACAAAGCTAAATATAGCAGAAACTGTTACGCTGAATTACAATTATAATATGTGTGTCTATGTGTATGTATTTTATGTGCCTACCCATTTCTTAGTAATTTTAAAAAGTACTTGGCATCCCATGGATGAATCACAAAGGTCAAAGAAACAATTTTTGTGAGGAAATTTTTATCTGCTTTCTGGAACCCTTGAAACTTCTAGGCCAGGAGTACTTGTGAAAAAAAGACTCTTCTCTATCCTTCAGTGGACTGCTCAGGCTTCTGTCTCTTACCTGAGTGAGCTCTGGAAGTGCTAGAGACCTGTTGTACTTCCATAGACTATTTCTCTCATCTATGCTTTGGAAGCTCAACTGTGCACATATATTAAACATTAAATGCACGTGTAGGCACATGCATGGTTTTCTCCCAAATCAGTGTCTGAGCAAAGTCATCATAATGTGAATGGCTGGAGCTACAACTCCATATCAGAGATGTGGACTAGGATCTAAGCAGGGGGTGCTGTCTCTGAGCTCGCTAAGGTATCAGAAGCAGCCTTTGCTTTTAGTATGCTTTTCCCTCTGTCTCCACATGCTGCCCTGTTTGTCAGGCCGTTTCTCAAAGCCTTCTCCTCCTTTCATGATACAAGGAGAAAACTTATCTCAGTACCTCACTGCCTAGTTGCAGCAGTTCTCACACTTGGTTGTGCATTAGAATCACGTGCACAGTTGTGTGCACTCTGGAGGCCAGGGCCTGATATCCAGAAAACTCAGAAGTAGATAGAGCCTGGTATCTATAGGCTAAAAAGCTTCCTGGGTGACTTAAAGTTTTATTACAGTCACAAGTAAAAGGGCTGAGGTCCTACTTTCCTATTCCAATGTTCCAGGTGTATAGGATCGGATTCTGGTTCATTTGGGATGTACTTACTTCTGATGAGCATTTGATAGTTTCCTTATGCTCTTGCTTCTCACAGCCTGTCCCCAGAAAAACAGAATCTATGCCACTTGGAGGCTGGTGAAGCATGCAGAAGATACATACCCCAGACCTCCTAAGCCAGAGCCTGGAATTCAACGTCCTTGTTGACTTGTACCTCAGAACTTTAGTGGCTTTGCCTCAGAGCACAAGGCTGGTGGATTCTCTCTGTGCTCCACATGCCTGTTTCCAATCTTGACCTTTCGTTGTCCAACATTCTTGTCTAGAATCATCTCCTTTCTCCTTCTCAGTGTAGCTAAACATCCCTTCTGTTTGGGGGACTTTTCAAAAATTATTCCAACTCCAGCTCCTTCAGATTTCTGGCATCCACAAAGCAGATAAGATCCCTGAACTATCACCTACAATATTTGTTCCATCATTTAACAAAAACTCAACCAATGTTGAAAAATAAGTGAATACCTCATGCTTGTTATTCTTCTTGTAGCTATGGGGTACTTGTATGCAAAAAATTCAGAATGGTTCCTCTTCACTTTTTAAGAAAGCCTAGTTTACTCTCAATTTTTCATCTGAGATCATCAAAAGGCTTATTTCCAGGGGATGCCTTCTCTTAATTCATTAAGTTATTCATTCTCAAGTAGAGACTGTTAGAAGGCTTCTTTGCCATAGCTCCCTATTGTGGCATTATGGTTTTTACAAAATGTAGAAGAGAAAATTCCTCTAATAGCACTTGCCAGCATCAGTGCTACAGTTACTACACTTGGGCCTTGAAATAATAATTTAAAAACCCATGAAACTCAGAAACAGCAATTAAGCCTTGATCATATGGAAGAAGGTTTGAAATGGCATCAGCTTGAAAAGATAAGGTGGAAAGTGTTCAGAATTATAACAGATATGCAAACACAAATACTGGAATCAAAAGGCACACCAGTAAGATGAAGTAAAGCAAAACCACAGAAACATAGAAACTGCCAAAAAAAGGTACACTGGAAGATCCTAACGGGAAGTCAAAAATAAAAGTTAACAAAAAAGGGATGAAAATTACATTGGTGATAATTATTTGTGAGCAGTCTGGGAAGTCAAAGATAGTTTAACAGCAGACTCAAAATACTCAGAAAAAATAATTTCAACTTAACAAAAATAATTTTTAATAAGTTTAAAGTAAGAACAACATCAGAGAGAGAGACAAGAAGAGAAGGAGAGAGAGAGAGAGAAAGAGAGAGCGAAGAAATTTACCACAAATAGACCTGTACTAATCAAACAAAGTAATATTGAAGAACTGAACAATAAAATTAATAACCTTGGGATTTATTTCATAAACATTTTGAAATATCTATCTATCTACTTATCTATCTGTCTTTATGCTAAAAATTTAGGAAACATATTTTTCCAAGGGTGTATGAAATATCTTTCAATTGATAAGGAGTTAGGGGCTGGGGATTTAGCTCAGCGGCAAAAGCGCCTGCCTGGCAAGCGCAAGGTCGTGAGTTCGGTTCCCGGTACCGGAGAAAAACCAAAAAACCAAAAAAAAAAAAAAGAATCAAAGTTATTTCTTTCCAAGTT
>NW_004955415.1:21277087-21278733 GCF_000276665.1 Chinchilla lanigera | reverse complement strand
AGAGAGAGAGAGAGAGAGAGAGAGAGAGAGAGAGAGAGAGAGAGAGAGAGAGAGAGAGAGAGAGACTGACTCACCATGGAATTCTGCCAGCCTCAAAAAAGCTTTATTCATATGGCAGACCTGAGGTCTCCCGCGTCCCCAGGTGAAAAGAGCTACTCACTTGAAGGAGGATGATTATTGCAGTGATAGATCCACTTGAGAGAATAGAGGTCATAGGTTCTTGCTTAGACAGGGGTAATTTTTCTGATATCCTACCCTTTATGGTTGGGGTTTTAATTTCTGTTCTTATCCCTGCAGAAGCTGTGCAAAGTTCAGCTTCTATTTGTGGCTACTTTTGTAGGATCACACATTGATGCTCAAATGAAAAGCCCCTGTGACTATGTTTTTGTCTTCTTTAAAGCTCATGCAGATGTTTGAGATCTTCGATAACTTCAAAACATTTCTGTTTATTTTTGTTTTTGATAAGTGGATGGGAATTTTTTGGTGGTTTTTAGCAAGGAGTTTATGTGAATCTGTGCTGCCATTACTAAAAGTGAATATTTAAAATACTATTTTTATATGAAAATAGAAACAGTTGCAAAATATTGCTTGCTTTTTATTTGTTTAAATATCATGGAGTTGAGAGAATCATTACATTTTCTTTTTATGTAGTAAATCTCTGTAAATCTTCACATGTTAAAGATTTTCCTCATTTCTATGTTTTACTCTCTTCTACTTTCTCCTTCAGGTCTGTGAGATTTCTCACCAACATAATATACTTGCATGAAACTGGAAGCAAATTTCCTTGAAAGGATTTAGTAAGTTGTTGCGTGGTTTAATATCCATCAAAATCTAATTAATTAGACATTCAACTGGAAACTGAGAAAATAAAATTTAAAAGTTTTCTAGAACAAAAAATGAATTCAGCTGTGAATCTGTCAGGACCTAGGCTTTTCTTTGTTGGTAAGCTTTTAATCATGCTTTCAATTTCATTCATTGATATTGGGATATTCAGAATTTTTATATATTCTTGATATAACTTTGGTAATTCATATGTATCTAGGAATCTGTCTATTTCTTCTGTGTTTTTCTGTGCTCTGAGAGTAAAATTTTCAGAGTAGGTATTGATGATCTTCTGCATTTCTATAGGATCTGTAGAGATTTCACCATTTTATTCCATACTGCATGAATTTGAGTTTTTTCTTTCCTTTTTTAATAACATTGGCTAGTAGTTTATAAATTTTATTTATTTTTTCAAAGAACCAACTCTTTGATTCATTCTTTGTATTGTTTTTCTCATCTCAATTGCATTAATTTCTGCCTTGATTTTTATAATTTCCTCCCTTCTTTGGGCTTTGGGCTTGACTTTTTCTTTTTCTAAAAGTTTGAGGTGCAGCATTAGGCTATTTATTTGTTCTCATTCTATTTTCTTCATGTGTGAGTTCACCAATACAAAGTTTCACCAGAGGACTGGTTTCAGTGTATACCACAGATTCCGGTAAGTTGTATTTACAGTTTTGTATTGTCTCCTTAGTGTAAGAACCTGACAGAGTAAATGAAATCTGAAAGGTACAATAGATATTGTGAAAGGGAAAGAAATTGCTCAAAAGGAAAAAAACAACTAGGATGAAGGAAAAGAGAAAAGAAAGAAAAAAGGAAGGGAAAAA
>NW_004955415.1:21261241-21276735 GCF_000276665.1 Chinchilla lanigera | reverse complement strand
GGGGAAAGGTAGGAAGGGAAAAGGAAAAAAGAGAAAAGAATGAAAAAACGGAAATAAACCCTTTGTACATAAAGAGGGAAAAGACGGTTGAAGGGAAGATAAGGGAATGGGAAAAAAAACAATCAAGATATATCATGTATAGGTACATATTACCTATCTATACCTAAAATGTACCAATAAACAATTAAGTTTTAAAAATAAAAAAGGAAGCCCATGCTTGGGTGAGATACCATAGTGTGGATAGCAATGTAACTCTAAGGCATTGAGCACCAGGCAGAGAAACTATAGGCAATTCTTAGCCTTATCTTGTCTACTAGGCTCTTGAGCAATAAATTCTAGATTTCCTCTTGCTCCTCCCATGCCTGAACTAAACCCTTGGTAAAAGAATTCTTTGCTCTTTCTACCAACCCTTTTTAGTGGGTGGAATGAAACTGTTATATTAACCATCAGCATAAAAATTCTTCATAGGAAAGAACTATCTTTTGTTTGAAAATAATTTACTAAATTGTTTGAAGGAGATCATAGATTCAGAGTACATAGATGAACAGCCCAAAACAAAACATATATAGGTGAAATTTAAGCCTAAAAAGTAAGCTGTATTCAGGGGTCAGGCAGAAGAGAAGGGAGTGAATAAGGGGATGACCAAGCAAGAGGGAAATTTGTCAAAGGATTAGTTAGAGCAGTTATCTGTAAAATGTATTACTGTTGTTTGTGTTTCATGATTTCCGTGAATGTTCACTGACACTCTGTGAATGGTTGCAAAAGTTTACATAATGTTACTTCTTGTGGTTCTGAATGGAACATACCAAGAGGACTGAAGACAAAGATAGCAGTAAGAGTCTGGGGTGAATGACACCCATGAGAGTATGTCCACCTACTATGATTGTATCTCTTCCTACCAAGGAGTAGAGGTTGAGTCCACTTCTGCCTGGATATAAAAAGCGACAATGAGCCTGACATCAGGGGTTACAAGTGTTTGATATATCTGAGTAGTTATTCTCGTGTTGGGAATACAGTGGGTAATTGTTGGCTACTTAGTATCACATCTAATGTTCACTATCATGAAATTCATTCATTCATTTCACAAATATTTACCGACAGTATAATGTATTCCAAAACCTCATTGTAGGTTCTAAGTATACAGTTTTCAAAAAGGCAGATAGAAATCTTTACCTTCAAAGGGTTTACAATGTAGTAGGAGAGACAGAACCAAGATAAATGAGTGAAATCAGTAGTATATTTCTTAATGATGCTAAATAAGGAATAAAAATAGGACTAAGGCATAAGAAGGCCAGGTGCTATTGTTTAAAATAGGTATGTATTCCAGGGTTAAGATCACTACAGTTTTTATTTCTCATATATTTTAATGACAACAGTGGTGGAGATGTTGGGCTAAAGAACGAAGGGTGGTGGCATATGAATTCCTTTTAGGAAGGTCCTCTGCTTCACAGCCAGAGATATAGAGGCATTTATTTTGAAAGGAAATGCTAGGGAGAAAAGTGACTCTATTTCGTGAAGTGTCTGTTTTCCTCAGGGATTTGACCTCTAGGAGTTTTTCTCTAGCCCTAAGATTTGGAAGCAAAGTTAAAAGTCTTCTCTTCACGTCCAGAAAAGGAAACATATGGGGACTCTAAAGCCAAGAGGCACCAGAGGTATCATTAAGACTTGCGGGTCAAAAGATGCCAAAACAAAATAGAATATCTCAGAATTTCTAGGCAAGCCCTTACATGTGTTCATTTCAAAATCTAATTGCAGTATGAAGAAATGATATTTTGAACACTTCCCAAACCCAGGAGGCATTAGGAGGGAATAACTGACACATTGACCTATTCATAATAAAAAGGACAAGGAAGAATTGAGACTCAGGTTTAACCATGTACTTACCACGGTTATAAGACCATTCCCATTAATGGAAGATGTTCTTGTTCAAATTAACAAAAGAACATGCTGTCCAAGCCTTGCACCATCCTTTCACTGAGAGAATTTATCCTCTTTGACCTTCCCAACTACAATTATAATGTTCTTGGCTAAGAGACTGGAGTGGAGGCAGGGACATCTCCATGGTTTCTTCACTTCCCATTTGGAAAATCAAGTGTAGCTCTGTTCTGTTCTCCACTTACATGAAACACAAACCAAGTCCATTCCTGATATGCAAGATATAACGAAAGCATTTTCTGCTTGGTCCCAGCAGGTTGGTCAGCTAATAATCACCTGCAGTGCCCATGAAATTATGCTCTTACATTGATCTTAGCAACCCCCATGTTCCTTTGTCGGTGTGAGTTTCCCAACACACCAAGCAGCAAACTTTACCTAGATTACTGCAGGGTAGCATGGGAAGTTAAATTAGAAACTTACTTTCAGAAGCAGCCCTGCTGGAGAAGTTGATTTGACAAATGAAAACAGGAAGACAAGATCTCTCTTTTTACTTCCAAAATTATGGTTCCCTGAAATAAACATAGCTTCATTCCATCTATTTGAAGAGGAAGCCGGAAGAACTTTAAATTAACATTTTGTTCAGGCTAGAGTTGAGGTTGCAGCAGTGCTATTTTCACTACTTTCCATTTTGACAGGGGAAAGTGTGTCGAATATGTTTGTTGAAACATATTGTTGTATGGCTTTTATCCTATGCTTAGAAACTGTGAGAGAGTTCCTTGTTCCAGAGGCATTGAGTGACTTTGGTTCTTTCTAATAATTTGACTTCAAAATGAAATGCAAAGGGAACTTGAAAGTAAAGTACAGCTGTGGAATTTTTCAGGCTACATGGAGCTTGGGCCAGGGACATAGCTCAGTGGCAGAAGCTCCTGCCTGGCAAGCAGAAGGTCCTGAGTTTGATTCCTGGTACCAAAATATATATATATATATATATATATATATATATATATATATATATATATAGAGAGAGAGAGAGAGAGAGAGAGAGAGAGAGAGAGAGAGAGAGAGAGAGAGAGAGACTGCCAACCATTAAAGACCTGGATGTACTAACAGGAAGGGATCGTCATTCCTATATCTGGGATGAATAGCTTGAAGATTAGCACTTCAAGATCCAGAAGTCTGCTATGTTTCCAAAGTGATCCATCAAGTGGGTTGTTAATATCAAATTCTTTACCGCATGGGAAATTTTAATTAAGGACACTTATACTATTGCTCTACAATGGCCTTCTAGGGAAATCAGGGCAGAAATCTTGTTTATGACTCTGTTTATGATTTAAGATTCATCTGGCTCAATTGTCCATAATTTAGTTAAAGGTTCACCTGCCTTGAAAGCTTTCTCTTCATAGCTATAGGTCTGGAGATCATTAAGAGTAGGTTTATGCCACTTGAAAGATCATAACTATAGGTGGAGATCATTAAGCCAACTTCAGTGCCTTCCTGTAATGACTCACTTCATGTTCTCTTGACCTAATCCTAAATGAACTCTAGCTCTCTGTAAGTTCTGGAATTTTGATCAGCCATAGAGTTGGATAGGAATGCATAGAAGCCAAAGGGCAATATCAGTCTTTCTATGTTTTGCTCATGGCCTGCCTCAATTCTCATATAAATTCCCAGTATCATCTCATAAAGTGAGACCTGGATTATAATAAGAGAAAGTGAGACATGGATTACAATAACAGACCTGCATTATATTATATTACAGTCTTTTTATGGCTGAGTAATATTCCATTGCTGATATATATATATATATATATATATATATATATATATATATATATATATATACACACACACACTACATTTTATCCATTCATCTCAACTGTGAAGAAAAATGAATTCATGTCATTTGCAGGAAAATGGATGATTCTAGAATTTATAATATTAAGTGAAATGAGACACAGTAAGTTAAATATTACATAATATCTCGTATGAGAAACTTAAAAAGTGCATAAATTAGTATATAATTAACTGAAGAGTAGAGAACAGAAGACCAGGAGGTAGAACTTTGGAGACAGAGAAAGGGATAAGGGGAGAGGGGCCAGGGGATAGTACTGAAGTTGATGGAGACATTAAATTGATGTATAAACTTGCAAAAATATATTTGTTTTTCTTGTTGTTTTTTCCAGTACTGGGAATCGAACTCACGACCTCATGCTTGCCAGGCAGGCGCTGTGCCCCTGAGCTAAATCCCCAGCCCCAAACTTGTAAAAATAAACACTAATATCATGTCTTAGTATTATTCAGTAATAAAATATTTTTTTTAAAAAAAGTGGCAATGAAGCCAAGAAAGCTTTGCTTTGCAGTGCTGATAAGAATGTGTGCTTTTTAGACGGCGATGAGGCAAGCTGAACAAGCTTCATAGCACCTGAGCTTTCCTAGGACAGCGGAGGATGGGTCTCTCCTGTTCGCTTCAGTCCACCCTCACACAGGTCCACCTGGCAGCAGTTATCTCCTCCTGGGCCATGATGCATCCTTTTCCTGGACCCTCTTTAAATTTTCTGGCTTCCCACTCACTCATTCAAACCATGTAATGAGAATTAAGAGACAGAAATATGAAAGCAGGACTCTAATCCCGGCTTTCAAGTGCCATAAACCCACTCAGGACTGAGAACTCACGCAGCTGAGAACTCTCTGCAAGGTTCCATAAGGTAAAGAGTCCGAGACAGCCAGCTTTGTAGCAGGAGACTGGCAGGCCTCAGGGGAGGGGCCAGATGCAACCTCTACAAAACTGAGTTGAGCTCTTGGCTTCCTTATTGTGGAGAATACTGAGAGGAATTAGGTAGAGTCAAAGAGAAGAAAGAAGCCAGTGGAACTGTTTCCCAGAAATGAACAGGAAGTCAGATACCACTGAATGATCCTGGCATCCTTAGCACCAACAGTGTGCAAGTTCTGGCTACAGCAAAGAATTTGTGATCACCCCACCTTATCTCAGCTGGCAGAGGCTTCCCTTCAAATTATCAATTGGAACAGAAAGGAACTTATTGCGTGGGAAGTGAAGGTAAGAACACACATGAGTTTGTAAAGATGAATGTAAGGAATTCTATCCTCTCTGTGGCTTTCTCTCTGTCTCTGTTTCTGTCTCTTTCTCTGCTCCATCCATCTCCCCTCCTCTCTTTCCCCTACTTTTCCTAGCACCAGCACCCTCCCTTTCCCCCTTCCCCCTTTCTTCATTCTTTCTCTGTTTTTGGTTACAAAAATTATCCATATCCCAGAGAAGCACATTATTCTTCACAAACACCAACATTATTTGGAGACTTGGGAACAGCTCTTCTCCCTGCAAAGAATCTACAACCAATAGGTCCTCGAGGGATGCATTTCCATCAGTAATACTCTTTGTTACATGGAAGAAGCCTTGGACTGAATCTGTATGAAAATTAAAAAAAGATTTGCACTGAAAACATGCACATGGGGAATGCAGAATATGTTTCCTATTAAGGCATTTTGAAGCAATCCTAGAAAGAAAGCCCATTGTTTTTGTTAATTGGAGCTGCCACCGAATGCTGAGGGATCACAGTGGTAATCCAACCCCATCCAAAGAGAACAGAATCATTAAAAACTTCATCATTTCATTGATCCAAAAGTTGATCAAAAAGAAAGGCAATGATTGGGATTTGACATTATGGCAGAGGGTCTTATATATTTTCCCCGGGATCAAGACTAAGTCACAACAAAGACATCATTACAATCTTGACCCTATTTAAAAAGGCAGAAGTGTAGAGTTTAATGGTGATACATGGTGAATGGCTGGAATACCAAGATGCTGCCCTTGCCAGTCAGATTTTACCTAGTGTAGACTGACACTAGGAATACTCTATGTGCCAGGGATGTATCAGAGCTTATCTCAGTATATTGCTGCTGACCTTCTTCAGTGTTTCTGTACTGTTTTCAACACCTACTCTGAACAAATTCAGGACAACATATCCTCATCCTCCTTAACCTATCTTTATGTATTAATTTTTCTTTTCTTTCCCATACTCACTTATTCTCTTTCTTGTTTCCCTTTTCTACATCTGTTTCTTTGTATTTCTAGGAATGAAATTAAATGCACCCTCTCCTAAATGAGGACTCTTATGAAGATCTGTGGCCTTAGGTTGAATGACTCTTACGTTCCTAATTTTATTGCAAACTAACATCTGGGATTTTTCCTAATATTTTTTGTCCTGACTCAGAAAAAAAACAGCTCTTGGTTTAGAAATCTCTAAATCAGCTCAGCTTTAAATTTTTCATTAAATGACTAGCTTTTGCTTTTTTTTTGTGAAGACACACAGTGGGCAAGCAATGTTCTTTCCGGTTGTCAAGGAGAATAAAAACTGAAAAGAAAATGAGAAGTCATAATTAGAGTCCATGACATCAGAAAGGAGAGGAATATTCTCATTACAGAAATGTGAGGACCAAACCAGGTGGCCACTTCCTACCAAGAAAGCAATCTACCTCCATGACAGGTAAGAACTTTGGTCACTTTGTTGAATAGCATCCTTTGGGCTCTAGTGTAGGAAAATGTGTGCGAGATAAGGAGGAGAAAAGAGGTGGTGAAGCTGTGAGAAACTACTGAGAAGTTGCCACCTGCAGACAGGTGTGGGCAGTTGTCACAAAACACTGGGATGTCGACCGTGCCAGCAAGCAGCTTCAGTCAAAGCATTCACAGGACAATGGGCTCTCCATGACCAACAAGCTGATCTCTTAAGCATTGGGAGAGGGTGGAATCAGTCCTTGGAGGTGAAGGTGAATCAATTCCCAGCCAGGAAGCTATTTCCACTTCCAGGAAGAAGACCATAATACGTCTGTGTCCATTAGCCTGGCTGATAGCTCGAGGTCACGTGTGTGCCAACTGGCAATGTTTAAGAAGACCAGACAGGAGGAAGTCTGAGCCCATGTGTCACAAACAAGAGGGGCATTTGTACTTCTTGTCAAAGCATCATTCCAGGGTTTACAACTATTTACATACATGCTCTGTTAGACAGTTGCAGCTAAAAGTACTTCTTATGATTATTGAAGCAGTGCTACAATGATCTTTTCCAGGTTTTACTCCAGACTTGCAAATCATCTAATGTGCCCTAAGGGAATAAAGTTTTTAGCTTGTCATGTAGCAAGGCTATTAAGAAAAGGAGAGAATAAAAAAAGGAGCAGAATTTTGTACTATTTCAGGGCCAATTCTCCAAACTCAAAATATTTAATATTTCACAAATCCTTTTAACTAGTCTGCAAAGATTTTATACAATACTTCAATGTCTTGTTTTTCCCCCTTAGGAATCGGGAGCTCAATTCCCAAATACTGGGTGCATGCAAGGTGCTGTTCTCAGGCCCAGGTAGCAACACACTGGACTTAGTTGGGTTTGGACAAAAAAGTGAATTTCCCATCTCCTGATACTGCAGGGAAATCAATTTGGTTCAATTCTTAAACCCTAAGATGGGGAGTCGCAGAAAGAAGCTCCGAGGTGGTGAGCTGTAAATTAGTCCTGATGAACGTGTATGTGAAAGAGAAGGACAATGTCTTGAATCAAGTCCAGAATGAATGTGGGAGGTTTGATTACTGAATCTGTGGGTGTGACAAGCCCCAAATGCTCCATGTTCAGAGCCAAACTTCTATACATTTATTTTAGGTGGAATCATTCCAAATGAAGTGGATCTAGCATTTTGATGCATTATCTGTACAGAGATAGAGGAAAAATGCAGGAAGATGAGCTGTAGACATCCTTCCAATAAAAACCCCATGTACCTCACCTAAGCCATTAACATCAATACAGGTATCCCAGCTGGCTAAGTAAGTCTCAGTGAGGTTTGGCTAAAACACATTTTTGATATATGTATACCTCAAAGAGTGAAATTTTGGACAACAGAGGTATAATATCTTTCTCAATTCCATTGTAAGAGACAGAAGTAAGAGAAAATAATCTGCCTTCCTTTCTCTTGCACTTTATATTCACAAGTCAATTTCTGTATTTCTATATTCACATGTCTATTTCTATATAAATGTTACAGACTATTGTATGTTCTGCATAAATGTGTATACAAACATGTACACACACACACACACACACACACCCCTTAGCATGCACCAAGTCAAGTTTGAGAAGACTTTCAAGAATACAGTGGTACCTCTGTTCACAAACTTACTTCTTTCCATGATTCTAGTTGTAAACTCAGTTGGTTGCAAACTGAATGAAATTTCTCCATAAGGTCAACATTGAACCTAACTGTTGAATTTGACCCAGTCCGTGACCAATTTGGTTTGCAACCAGAATCCTGGAAAGAGGTAAGTACTGTTTCTGCTTGTGGACCCAGCTGACCCATAAAATATCAGCCTTTCAATACCTCTGCATCCTTCCGGTGGCAGGGGCTCACATTTGCTTTACATTTGATAATTCAGTGTTATTAGACTTATTTTGGAACATGGCTATTATTAGGAATAGTCTATTAAAATATAATATGCATACAAAGATATTCACACATCATAACTGAATAGTAGGATAAAATTTCACAAACTGAGCACACCTCTAAGATCAAGAGATTAGATCATCACCAATACCCAGGCCTTCTCAGCATTTCCTGCTAAAGGTTTCCAGTATCCTGATTTCTACGTGCACAAGCATGGGTGGGCCCCTATTTAGGACTTTTACAAATAGTGCTACTATACATGTACAAGTGCCCATCTTTCCATGAACACAGGTGCACAGTTTCTATTGAGTGTATTTCTAAGAGGAATCTGAGGTTCAAGGGAAGATATATGCTCCTTTTTAGTGAATACTGTTAAGCAGTTTTCCAAAGTGGTGTAATAACTTATTTATCTCTTGGAAGATGTGAGAGTGGGGGTTCTCAGCTCAGTTACCCAGCTCTGTGCAGACCTAATCAGCCCTACAAGTTTTCTGAGGCAGCCCAGACACCAATGCAGCCCCTCCCAGCAGCTCCCTTTCTGATCCCATGGGATGCTTCCTTCCAACAAGAAGGCAGGCCTGCAGGCTTTCAAGACATAGGGCATTTGGTTGAAGGGAAGCCATATGCTCCTCTTTGCTGCCCCTTTCTCAAGTCTTATTTTGACATTCCCCAAAGTCGGCTGTGCTGTCTGCTCTCAGGAATGTGGAACAATAAAAAGGACAGAATAGGCAAAAGAAACTTGCCTTATTCATAGACAGCCCTTGCTCTTCAATTAACACTTGCATAAGCATTTTGCTTTTTTTACTCAGTTTCTGGCCTTGGGAGAGAAGGAATCGTGTCTCGTTCACAGATTGAGTTTTACCTGTAGATTTTTGTGGCACACATTTCTTAAAAAGTTCTCAATCTCAGGAATGTGCTGTGGGGCAGCTGTAAGCTATCAACTAATGGTAAGAGTCCTCCTGTGGTATTTTTATGTTACAAAATTTAAATATTCACAAGTTGGTGGTACATTAAGCACCAACATCCATTTACAATTTAGTGAGAACAAATTTGGCTGATCATTTTTATGAGAGTAGTGTGATAGACTAATTTTGAAATTGGAAATATTCTCCACTCCGGTATAGTATGATTTTATAGCTACACATAGTATGAGAAGTGGATTTTATTTGTCATCTTGTTGAATTAGCATGTGTTTGTGACTTGCCTTGGCCTATGCAATTCAGTTAAACGATAGCACGATACTTTCAAGCTTTGGCCTCAAATGCCTTGTGGAATTTACTACTATTTTGCGGATATCTGCCACTATTACCTGCAAGCTCCAGATTAGAAGATAAAGACCAAAAGGAAGAAGGAATATGCTCTAGTTAACAGAGACCGATCCAAACGCAGCGGAAACCACAACTACATCAGCAGAGCTGTGCACAACTCACAGCTGACCACATATATGTGAGTTAGGTCAGTCAAGACCAGAAGATGGTCCTAGGCGACTCCTAGATTGTTGAGCACTAAAGATTTACTGCTCTAAATCATTGAGTTGCAGAGTGTTTTGTTACATGGCAATTGCTCACTGATACAGACAGGTGGTCTTTAGGTCCGTTGAAAAGAGTACATGCAACAATGGAAAAGGTAAAATAGTATAAACTTTTCTTGTGTCACATTTTTATCTCTTGCTTCTGCAGGGAGGTACAATTTAGTGATGATACTATTTTAAAGGAAAATGAAACTTACCATACTAACACTCCATAGCTAGGAAAATAGCAATTATATTTGTTTTCCGTGACTTGGTGATTCACATTTGGTTTCATATTTTGGTCTTTCTCAGTTGCCAGTTTTGGGGAAGTTACTTATGTGCTAAACCTTGTTTTCTTTGCAGGAAAATGGAGATGATGACAGCGTCAAACTTTCAGGACCATTAAAAGAAAAATAAATGAGTAGCCAAGAACCTAACCTCAGGAGGGGATGGGAGTTTCAGTTTCCTGGTTCTGCAGTGAATCAGCTCTGTGACCTTGGCCAAATGTTTCAGTCTTTCAGGATCTGGTTTCCAGAGCTATAAATTGGTCATAATAATAATAATTCCTATCTCACAGCATTGATTTGAGATTAAGTGAGATAAAGCATATAAAATTCAGGGCTTGGTCTGGTAAATAGCACCCTTTATTTTATTGCTCTTAGTAATATATTCTTTTCTTCAAACCCTAGACTGTGCAAGCCCCCTTGACCTCTCCTCACCTCATCTCCCAAGCCATAAACACATCTTTAATTACACAGTCCATCACTGTTACTTTGTTTTACTCAACACATTAGACAAAAAACCAGTTCTTCCTACATGAAACATGTGTCACAGTTGCATTTCACCTTGTCTTCCTTATTTCTTGTTTAAGTTTTAGCTTGTGTGAAGGAGAGGAGGTAGGGAAAGGAATATGCGATGAAGATTCCTCTCTGCATTCTTCCAAAAGACATAAATCTTTGTAAATATATCTATAAGGCAAAGGACTTTGACCAAACAATAGGTGTTAATTAAGCTATGCTATTGCTAGAAAATTAATAGCACAAAACAGTACCAGAGTAGCCAGCTACAGAAATGGTACATTAAAGGGCTACTTCTGGAGAAGAGTAACCAGGTAGAACCTAATGCATCTGGCTTCATTTTCTTTTTTTACTTTTTTCTTTTCTTTTCTTTTCTTTTCTTTTCTTTTCTTTTCTTTTCTATTTTCTTTTCTTTTCTTTTCTTTTTTCTTCTCTTCTCTTGTCTTCTCTTTTTTGTCAAAGTTAGAGTCTGAACAGTGCCTCATACAGACAAATTTTGACTTTGATAAGAGAGATGAGGAACAATCACATCAAATTTTATCATTATCAAAAAGTGAAAGATTTATATGATCTGAAGAGAAACCAGAGTATAAATTTTATCATTATTAATAGAGCCTTTTTGCAAGGAAGCATTTATGGGAAACAATATCATGATGTACACATACAAACACAAAAAAAACTGAACTGTTGTATATGTGCTGTTTCACGAGCTATGAACATCATTCTTTCTATAAAAAATCTGCATGGTTTACTTGCAACTTTTTATAGGCTGTTTGCCTTTCGTTATCTTTGGAAGCCATCATCACAATTGTATTTGGTACAGGACACAATTTCCATATTTTATAGATGAAGAAACTGAGTCATAGAGATGTAATCTGCCCAAGATTACAATCAATGGGAGATTCAAGATTCAAATGGAAATGGTCTAATTCCAGTGATCATCTTTTTGAAATTATATAGCATTTTAATTTCATATATATGTGTATATATATTCATAGCATTATATTCATAGTTTTATATATATATATATATATATAAAGATATTTTTAGTTCCTCTCTTGTGTACCAAAGTTAATTGTTGTATTTAATCCAGATGGAAAAAAAAATTAAAAAAAGAAAATTAAATTTGTGGTTAGGATGTAGGAGGTACAGAGAATGGGAAAGATGCTTTAAATATATTACCACATTTATTCTTTAAAACGTCCTCAAGTAGTGGATTAGAACTTTGCTTTACAATTGAAAGAAACAAGACTCACAGGATTAGGCAATTTGACCAAGGTCACATAGCTAATAAATGGCAGAGTAGAAAATTGTGACTCAGAAACTACTTCTTTCCCACGAGTGTACTTATTTCCAAATTTTTTCAGGTATGTATTGCACCTAAATCCCTTAACTTCGTACAAAAGGGTCTCTTCTGACTTTGCTTTTCCTAAGAAGCTATTTTTGACCGCAGTTTTCCTGCTCTTTTATAAATCCTCTTTAACTACTTTTTCTTGCTGAGTTTCAATTTGATTTGTTGAGGTTTCTCCTGCTAGAGGGAGGGTTGGTGATTTCAAAAGAAGTTTTAAATGGGTGATTTTTTTTCTTCAAGTTTCTAAATGTCTCCAAAAATTCACTTCTAAAGATCTGAAGCCCAGAGAGGCAGAGGTCATAAATACTTAAAATGGGAGTATATTGTTTTAGTTAAAATTTATGGAGTGATTCAGGACTCCAGTTGAATTTTCATAAATTGACATCATAAGGTCTGGATGGGAAATTTGTCTTAAAATTACCATTTGCAGGGGGAACAAGCCTTTTCAAGTTCCTTCATTTCACTTGGTAGTAAGTTTGTGACTTCAGGCCCAAAGCAATCCAGGGATTGAAAGAGCTCAGTCCTGTTTTCACTGTATTTCTGATCCCACTGTGAACAATGCTAAGAGAGCTTCCCTATGTCTCTAGCTCCACCTTGAGAGCTACTTGACTTTGCAAGAAAAACAACACAATTTATCTGAGCAAAAGTTTCAGTCCAGATTTAGAAAAGACTCTATCACTTTCCCTAGAACTTTTAAGAAAACTGGGAGAACATCAGAACTGATGTTAGGGTGTAGGCGGCTGTTACCCCTTTTTTTGAATTTATGTATTAGCTTGTCAATCAAAAACATCTTCTGAATGAATGGATTAATTGATGTTGACATATTCTAGTGTTTTGCCTTTGAGATTTGGGATCTTGATGAAAATTTCACTGAAGAGCGCTAAGAGTAACTAAATCTAACTGGTCCTACTTTAACCTTAGTGATAGCAAAACAAGCAAATGGAACTTGTGCTCCATATAGATCAAGTATTATGCTGACAGTGTGTGGGCCACAGCTGGTACCAAATACCCATTTGATGAAAGTGTACTAAGTCCCTCTGAAGAGCAATACTAACCCAGGAAAATAAATTTGCACTTTCTGTTGCTTATCCTGGGACTGGCCATATGACCCAGAATCTTTGTTTAAGACAGTGATCTCCAGCCTTGGCATGTTTTGTTCCCAGGGGACATTTGGCAATGCCAGAAGACACTTGTATTGGTCACAATTAGGGAGTAGTATTACTGGTATCTTGTAGATGAAAGCCAAGGATATTGTTAAATATCCTACAGTTTGTAGGATAGCACTCTATAATTATGGCCCCAAATGTCAATGGTGCTGAGTAGAGAAAATTTGGTTTAGTCTTCCTTCAGCTGAAGGAACACTTGTGATCCTAGGAATTTCAGAGGTAAGGATAGATGACAAATAATTTTTTTTGATGCTCCCAAATCTTACAGTTTTATGAGTTCCAGTGAAAACAATTGCCCCTGTTTATCCAGGAGCGCCAGAGGAAATTTAGCAGTATTTGCTGAAATCTCCAAGGAGAGGCAATACTATATTCTTTTTCTGACTGTCTTTGCTCTTTGTCTCTTAAGACTCTTCCTCCACTCCAACCATAGCCTTCACCCCAAGCATTCTCCAAGTACGGAGCTTGTGAAAAGCAGAAACCACTGAGAACAGCCTGGGGTGAAATGAAGATCACATCCCAAGAAGTTAAGGGCTTGTGTAATTCATTTAGAGAAGTGTACAGTTATTCTTACACCCTATAAATCGTCTTTAAAACAATTTCCTTATGCTTTCCCCCCTTATTTCTAATTGAAAAATTAAACTGCCTCTTCAGATCTCTAGTTCCTGCTTAAAGTGGAAAAAAGAATTTAAACTGTATAACTTTTTTCATGTATTTATTCTGTTATATCTTTGGATAACATTCAGAAGGAAATACAGTATGTTTTTGTTAGTCAATCAAATATCTTATGGTGTAACTGGACTGATTTGCAAGCTATTAGTTGAATGTCAAAGTTTAAACTAATATGGTGGAAAAATATTGGTGTGGCATTTGGGATATATGGGTTCAACTCTCATCTGTCTCACTGACTGTGTGGCTTTGGGAACATTGTGTGTGTAATCTCTATGAAGTTTCTTCATCTATAAAATAGGGAAATGTATTATAGAACCTATTCTTTGTGATTCTGATTTACAGGAAGGAGTAAATATCAATTTGATACTATGGCTGATGGCAGTGTGGGTTAGAATGATTCATATTGGAATATTTATGTCTCTAAAGTATTACTGTAAATGTTCAACTAAAAAGTTAAACTTCTGAAAATGGGAAAGATTAGGTTACTACGGACCCCTTCCAGAGTGATGAGAGCAGTATTAGACCTCCTGTGTCACCAGCATAGAGAGCTATTATTAAAAGTTCCTAGGATTTGGACACACATTTGCAATTGAAAATTTTGTAATCACCATAACCAAATTCATAAAAAACATTGTAGGAGAGATCTTGCCAAAATCTTGGGACCTCTTCTCTAAGAAGTTGAATTCTTCTGGAAGTCCTCCTGAAAGAATTCCTCCTAAGAGTATTTGAAAGCCTGCATTTTTTTCAATTTACAGGTACACCAGCTAGGGATTTACAGTTGTAATAAGCAGAAACAGAATAAGCCTCATGAAGTCATCAGGCTCTGAAATACCTCAATAATCTTTGCTTCCTGATAGTCCTACTCCTGTATAGACTCCTCCTTCACTGACTCAAAGTGGACACTTGTAATGAACAGCATGTAAGGAAAGTGAAGTGCAAATAGACATTTGTTTCTTGCATGTCACTAAGAGGCTAGGTCATAAAAAGACTGCGCACCTTCCTTGATATCCTGGGGGAGCTTGCCATCATGCCATGAGCATACTCATGAAAATCAATGAAGAACAGAATTGGGGCCTTCCGCCAACAGCCAGTACTATCTTGTCAAAGAGTTGACCCACCTCTTTAGAAACAGAACATTCATTTCTGTTCAAATCCTCAAATGATAGCAAATAGAACCAAAATCTGACTACCACCTCATGAGATCCTCTGAACCAAAATCACTGAGGCAGACCAGTTCCATATTTTCATCTGCAGAAAGTGAGACATAAAAAGTATTATTTTAGCTACTACATTTTAGGGAATTTTTTCCCTGTAGGAATAGAAAACAAATATTCAGCATCAACATAAAGAAATATAAATAAAATATAACTTTAGAAGCTCAGCAAATTGAAAAACACTAAAGAGCTAACTCTTGGGATCTTGAATGCAAGACATAATGATTTTCAGAATGCATGTGTCTTGGTTTGGGGCTTATTTTGCAAGGGGAACAACATAATACAGGACACATACTTTATATGATTACTTATAAGTCACCCAAAGTACAGTATACAAAAGAGTGCAGGAAATCTGTCCACACACTAAGACCAAGGAATCCAGCTGAGGGCCTGGATCCCACAACAATGTCCTACATGAGTCAAGCTGAATACCCAGAGCTCATAACAATGCCTCCCATGAATCCAACTGGAGGCCCAGAGCCC
>NW_004955415.1:21241963-21260661 GCF_000276665.1 Chinchilla lanigera | reverse complement strand
CAGTTATCAATCCACTGCAGCATCTGTCAAAATGAACTAATGACATGTTCAGTTATTCTTATTAGAGATTCTGGGTAGAACAGGTCTAGTTGATTACACTCCTTTAGCCCAACATTTGACTAAGGAAGAATGGAGTGCCATGACTGGCATTTGCATAAAGGATATATGCAAGGGGAGGTCTGTAGTTTTCCAAACAAAAATATCAAGCTGTTATTACCAAAAAAGATTTCTGAATACTCATTAGGTAAAGGAAGGAATGTCAATACTAGTAGCTTGAGAGTTTAGAAAACAGTCAAGGGATTGGTGACATTAGAGGTCCTCCAACCTTATACAAACCAGTCATATTTCTTCATTTTCCAGAAAATTCTAAAACATTCCAGAACTTTTTCAGATACCGTATGTCCTCAAAGTGTGATGCTATTAATTGTGGATTAAGACATACAAATATTTTCTGTTTGGTTTTTAGTTTTATAAATATTAGAAACAGCTTCCATTTCAATGGTTTTCAAAACTGCCATTCTGTATTAAACAGAATAGGCTTTAGTCAAGAGCCTAACAGAAGACAGACACAATAGTGTAGATTCTTGTTTCTTGTTCACACAGAAGTACTGACCAAAAAGGCATCAGACATCTCCTCATTTCATGACAGTTCAAGCAGTAGGGGATCTGCCGACTTCTTCTCCTCACTGGTCCACAGTAGACCAACATGTGTCTGCTTAAAAGCAAGTAGGAGCCAAGCGAGAACTACAGGCTGCAAATTAATGGAAAGAAAAGAATGCTGTGGATTTTTATTTTACATTTAGTGGTCTACTAATCATTTCTGCTATGTATAAATGCTTTGGTCACTTTTTATTATTTTTCAGCCTAGAATTTATTACACATACTAATTTCCTTAGAGATTAATTGAAACCCTTGCTCAATGCAGGGTACACACAAATGAAATCCAGGGTCATTGGACATACTTCTGGAAAACGGCTTTTGACTTGTGGTACTTCTGAAGGAAATTTTTTTTTTTTATTTCTATTAGCCTCTTTTGTATTGTCAGTTAAAGAATCCTAGAAAGATTTTCAGCCTTATACAATAAAACATGACAGGAGCTTGTCTCACGGTTTCTGCATTGGAAAAAGTGACAGCTATAGTTGCTGTGGCCCTTCTAAGTAAGCTAAGGCAGATTTGCTTCCTTAGCTCTCTCCCAGCTCAGACTGGTATGAGGCTCTGAAAGAAGAGTCATTTCAGTTCTTAGAATCTGCAAAGACAGTTTGGCCAAAGAAACAGTATTAGCTAATGATATTTTTAAAGGGGGGAAATATAATAGAATCTGCTGAAGACCAAGTACTGCAGATGCCAATATGTAGAAAAAGGGTTTCCTAGCAAAAGCATGACTTGGGGAAGGGGATGAAGTTTTGAAGAAGTCGGAGGAGCCTCTTCTAATAAAGTCATAAGAGGAAATCTTGAGTTGAACTCTGTGCTACATGAATTTGGGAGGTGGCTGGGATTTGCAGAGCTGGAGCTTAAGTTTTGCTGTTTCTCTGTATCTGCTCTATCATTTACCCATGAGATCACTTGGGGAACAAGCATTTTAAGTCTCTGAACTAGTACTTTAGGGCAAAGTTAGAAGGGTCTGTAAAAAATAAAAATGTATGGTCGGGTTACATTTTGTAACTGGAGTTATGAGGAGGTTTTTAAAAATCTCAGTAAATTAATATATTTGTTGTGGAAACAATTCATATAATAGAATTTAGAAGAGAATGATTAAATTGTAACTATATTTCTGAAAGAGGTTTATAGCACGGAAAATGCAAATGATTTATTTACCATATTGAACTCCAGAATTCAAATTTCCCTATAATTTGCACAGCTGAATTGGATATCAAACTAACATTTCAAAAATAACATATAGGACAATCAACCAGTGGGACTATATCAAATTTAAAAGCCTGTGCATGGTAAGGGAAATAATCATATTGACACAAGAAGCAACCTACATAAAGGGAAAACATTTTCCAGGTAGTTAATCTTCTTCTGTCAGAGGATTAATATCTAGAATATATAAAGAACTCAAACAGTTAACCCTTCCAAAAATTTTACCCAGTCAAAAATGAGATATGGAAAAAATAGACACTTCCCAAAGGAAGAACAAATAAATACATGAAATAATTTCATCATTTTTAGCTATTAAAAATGAAAATAAAGACAACTCTGAGAATCCATCTTATTCCAGCTAGAATAGCTTTCATGAATCACACACACACACACACACACACACACACACACACACACCATCAAATGCTGACACCAAAGTGGGACAAAAGGAAACTTTCTAGATTGTATGTGGGGAAGTAAACTAGCATAACCATTGTGAAAATAAGTGTAGAGAGTTCTCAAAAAACTAAAAATAGGATGCTCTTTGACACCTGAAAGTGTTAAAGACATCATACTACAGTGACATATGCATACCTATGTTTAAAACAGTGCAATTCACAGTGGATAAGGTCTGGAAAAGCCTAGATGACTATCAAAAGACAAATGTTGAAAGAAAATGTAGGTATACACAATGGAATTTTATTCAACCATAAAAAGGAGTAAATTTGTGCTGTATTCACAAGAATGAATCATTCTTGAGACCATAATATTAAGTGAAATAAAACATAATCAAACAATTGAATATCTCATGGTTTCTTTTATAAGAAAATATAAATATAAATTAATTAAATAGAAAAACAAATGAGAGGTGGTAGCAAATAGGGAAGCAGATGTTTTGGAGAAGGAGAAAAGGATCAAGGCAGGCAGGAATGGGCATAGGGGGGTAAAAACTGGTGTATACATCAACTCTCCACAATGAATGTAATTATTATGTATCACAAACCCACACTAATAAAGAATAACATATAAGAGTAGACAGACTGATCCCTGCACAGAGTTTACTCCACTTTGTCACATTTTTCTTACCAGTCATGATATCATGATCTATGCAGTGTCTCAGGCCATCCACCTAAAGATTATTCTTTCCCCTCTCTCTGCCTTGATTCCTGTACTCAATCTGCAAATATCCTGTTGGTTCTGCTTGCAAAATTCTGGTCAGACGGCTGCATACCATCTCCTTTTTCGCTCACCACATCTCAGCTGCCACCATCTGACTCTATCCCCGCAACACATTTATGTTTCTTCTCTCCATTTCCACTATTAGCTCCCTTCAATCCATCTTTTGACATTACAAAAGACTGCAGCATTCTTCTTCCTGCTTGCAGGGTCTTAGATAAAGTTTTCTCTAACTCTTTGATCTCATCTGATACTCTTCTTCCCTTGGTTCACTGTGTTCAATAAACACTGTTTGTTTTATTCCTCAAATTCTTCAACTGTGTTTCTGGTTGACAGACTTTGGCTCTGCTTGGATCTAACTTTCCTTCTCTTACTATGCTTGGCTCATTCTAATCTTTTGAGTGTGGACTTCCTCCAAAAGCCTTCTTTCTCTGAGGACTCCATATCTTACCCAGTAACGATTCTATTACCTTTTCTATTCACTTCATTGCATGTAACACTATGTGAACTATTACACTGAATTGCACTTCTTTATAATTTATTTCACTGGCTAAAATGCAGCCTTATACGACATACATCTGTGTTAATGTCAGTTGTACAGTGGTGGTACTTACTTTGGAAAACTGCCTCCTAAAACCTAGACTCTGACTTGCCAATTGATATTTGCACCTGCCTTTCACTGATCAATAAAAGGCAGATGGACAAGTCCTAAATCAAGAAGCTGCGGCCACGATGATCCCACAAAAAGAGGAAAGAAGGAAGAATTGGAACAAAAGTTCAGTGAAAGAGCACATAACCTGCTACATCATCCTACAGAAAGTCCTACCTACTAGTGGCCTTTTCCATGCACATTTAAGTGCATGCTTACTATAAAATACAAGCAACCTTTAAGATCGTCCTAACAAGGTAACTAGATCTCCCTCAAAATTTCAGTGTTCAATCACCCTCTGAGACTAAATCACAATGGATGGCATGCAATTATTTGTAACTGGGAGTACCAGCAGCAAAATTTCTCTATGAGGAGTTGACTACCTGATTCATGCTTGGATCTCCTATATAAGCATTTTTGTTTGTTTGTTTTTTTGTTTTTCTCCGGTACTGGGAACCGAACTCACGACCTTGCGCTTGCCAGGCAGGCGCTTTTGCCGCTGAGCTAAATCCCCAGCCCCTATATAAGCATTTTAGTAGCTTCCAGTTATTGTAGTTTCTTTTTTAAAATTGTGTATAGCTTGGAAAATAAGTTTGTGAAACATCATTTTTCCCAAATTGTGCTTACCTTTCTTCCTTCCTGCCATTCAAATGAAGGCCTCATAAATACTGATGAGGCTCATGTGGGACGGTAGATGAAGGCTTCTGGAAACACTGGGCAAGTGTCTGGGTTTCAGTGAGGCGGACTTTCCCTCCTTTGTGGGAGCAGATTAGGGTAGAACTTGGGTTCCACTGAAGAAGGACTCTTATTTGCTCTCCTTTTCTTAAAAACTAGGCCTCTGGTAGAGTCAGTAAAGCAGAGCCAGACCTTTCTAGAATCATAGCATCAGCTATGTCCATACAATAGAGGCCTCACATTTCGGACACTCACATTTTAAGAGTCCTTCAAAATTATGAAAAGAAAATCTTTAAGTGCAGGGTTAGAATTCACCAAGCAAGATGGGGAACAAAGAAACATGTTTGGATTTAAAACCTAGGCCAGTACAGGTCATCAGAAAATCAAACTATTTATACTTGAAGGACAGGCATTAATATACTCGCACCTATACATGTAACATAAAATATTACATATTTGGGGGTTAATCATGGACACACCTAAGATGGCCCAAGACCAAGGTAATAAGGTTCTTCTCCAAATGGTCTCTCACAGCAGGTTAGTTTATGAAGTAGAAAATCTGTTTATGAAATAGAGGCAGTTTTCTAAACTGAGAAACAAACAACAGCAACAACAACACACACACAAAACATGAATGGTCTCCCAAGCCCTGGCTCAAGGTGGCACACTGTAACCTCTGCCACCTGTTGTCAGGCAGAGTAAGTCACTGCGCCAACCCAGCCAGACTAAAAGGGTGGAAAGATAGACTGCCTGTTATTAGAAATTCCTGCACAGCCATTGCCAAGGGCATGGATTCAGGGTGGGGCGGAGAATTGAGGCCAGTTGTAGAATCAGTATAATGCACCAGACTAAAACAACTATAGGCAAACCATTAGGAGTTTGATTTCACGCAATGACATTCTGTTTGTATCTAATAGCAAGGTCTTGATGAGGACCAGGAGCAAAGTGAGTAAATTTGGCAAATCTAACTCATATCCTCTTTCTGTCAACATGAGTTAAGGAAGTGAAGTAGAAACAGAAAGATCTCATATCTATTTGAAATTCACATTTGACTTGTGTTGAAACAGAGCTTGATTAAAAGAATAGAATGTTTCTAGTTTCTGTTAATGTACATTATGTAAATAGCTTCTGTTTACTTCCCAGAAGGAGCATGTTATCTGAGTCCAGCCTTGCAGACTGAATATGTAAATAATACTTATTCTAATATTCAAACTTACCTCACGGCCTTGACCTTGGGTCTATATTGGCCAATGATTTAATACTTACCAGATTCTGTCAACTAAAGTCAGCCCACACCAATGTCTCTTCTACAAGACATGAATCCATTCATTCACGCACTTCACAAACATTTCCAAAGTGAATCCTGTATAGCCTGACATCTATAAGTTGCACCAATAATACAAAGATTGGCACATATGAGAAGGCAGGGTAGGCTTTAATTTCTTTTCCTGATTAAAGAGCAAAATATAAATGTGACTTTTGGATTTGGAGGAGCCTGACATGTCTGTCATGACTGGATACAAATTCCATGGCAGGCACTTGTGTAATGCCTGCTGGAAACACAGGTTTTCAGTGGTTTCCAGTCTTGCCTGGTATAGTGTTATTTGGGCCAGATGTGAAGCTTAACTTTAGCCCTAAAGTCATCTAGCGTTTAACTTTGAAACATTGTTAACTCACAACATTATATTCTCGTGTCTGGTAGGAAAACTCTAGAATATATTTTCAGCATTTTCTGAAATGAGCAAAGTGGGAGATACTTGTGATTAATTTTATTGGAATCAGTTCCTGTGGAATCTCCCAAAGTAGAGGCACACAGCCAGATAAACTAAAAATTTAAGACTAGTAGGATTCTTGACTATTTATTGTATTGTCTGTAATTTTAAATTTTGAAAAATTCTGCTTAACTAAAAAGACCAGGTTAAGGGGACCTGGTTTATACTAGAGGTTATACCTAATTCCACAGTATAACCTGGAGAATTATTTCAAGCAGACCAAATTTATTGGTCAGTGAGTAAAATGAGGGTACCGAATAAGTCAATTATGAATATTCCTCTTAAACTTATAAGACTATTTATACTGTGTGTGTGAAATTCATTGTTACCCTGCCATTCTGGGAAGGTGGGCATTACAACCTTCATTCCACACTTAAGAATCCTGAAGTTATGATCAGGACCAAGGTAACGTTTATCAAGTAAAATCTGATATAAAGATTTAAGGAGCCATTACAATGTTTTCAACAAATTTCATCCAATTTTTCCGGAGATTTCAACACCAAGTCATTGTATAGAGCTAACAGCTTCCAAAGATGCTTTGATCATAGCAATATACTTAGTTATCATTATCCCAGGGGGATTGGTTATGTCTGATGGGACTTCCAGATGCAAGGTCTCTTTCAAACACACACGTGTGAACTAAACAAAGCTATTTGGCCTAGCAATTAGTATAGTTACCACCTCTGAGAAAGGAAGACACACAAAACCACAGTCTATAAGACCTTGACCTCTTTGAGTCCCAGTTTCCTTATCTGTAAAGTGAGAGTCAGACTAGATGACGCCAAAGACATTTCCTGCTCTGCAGTTTTGCATTCTCCTTAACAAAGATTACAAACTAACTACCAGTAAATATGCCTGATTTCCTTCTCTTTCTACCAAAATTAAAGTGAAACATTGGTAAAAATAGGGATGCACAATAATTTATTTTTATTGTCCATTCTTATATTTTAATTGTGAGTCTACCTGTTAAACATTTACTCTTTGGGAGATATTAAGACCATGTAACTTTCTCTAAGCTCTCCAGTCTAAGACATGGGAACTCCAGGACCAATGAGCCATTTTCTCAGGCTTACTAGAGCTAGATGTAGGTACTCCTAGGAATAAGATAAATCCAACAATGGCTCTTCTCTGGAAAGGACAACTCATGGGAAACTATGGATCTGTTCTTTGAGCTGTATCTCGATGTATTATCAAATCCTCTTTTCCACATCTGTGTATATCTTCTTGAGTTGCTGTGAGTATTGAATTGCACACACCTCACCCCCAATTCCTTCTCTGATGGATTGCTTTTGACCAACAGCGCCAACTCTTTTGGAAGTTTTTTCCCTTAATCCAGGATATCCTGCAACTAATATTCAATTGGTAATGGTAACTAAAAAGCAATACTTTGTCTCACTCAAAGTGATTCAGACCTGATGTAATGCATATGCCAGATACCTTTTTGGGCATCTGAGATGAATTCTTGCCTCGTTCTTTCTTCTGTATCTCCTGCTTCTCTTCCTCCTTCTCTACTGAAAGATACATCTCAGTAAGTCACATACACTCACATTCTTTTCTCTGGCTCTGCTTCTAGGGAATGTGGCCCCAGTCCCTATAGCTCTTCCCTTGTTCTCAAGCAGTGTTTCCCTGGATTATTTCCAGGTTTTAAAAGTCTCCGTAATTATCTAGGCGTCTACTCATTCAGGAAGCTTTGTGGGGTAAAGTGAGATAGCCACCCAGTATCTCAAAATCTCAAGAGCATCCTAGGAAGCTTTGGACTCACATAGAAATTTATCTCAGGCTACAAACTGAGGAAGCAGGACTTAGCTGTTAAGTAGTATCCCTCAAGACCTCAGAGTTGTAAAACAAATGAAGGCAGATCACATTCAGAGGTGGTGTCTGCTTTGATCCTCCATTAAACTTAGGCCTCCATTAAGCAAAATCAGAACTAGAGGTGGTCTTTGAGGGTGGAAGTGTGTGATAGTAGATTGCAGGGCTACAAAGTCATGCTATCTATACAAGGAAAGTTTCATACTGGAATAAAAGTTTTAGATTTTTGACTTCTTTCTACACTGCACCTTCCTCTAAGATAGTCTATGGCAGCAGAGGTTCTCATAGGTGGGAAAAACCTTTGAGGGAAATCCAGGGAGGAAAGAAAGGATTCATGCAAAGATAGCAGAAACACTACTCAAGGCAGACCCCAGCTGGGAAGGGTGTCTGCTCAGGTTTGAAAAGGAGATTAAGGTACAATGACCTCCTGCATTAAAATATAATAGGTAGCAGTTGTGGAGAGATGGCAAAGCTGTAGAGAGAAAAAACCCATCCAGCTGTCCAAAGAGAAGAAATTGTGGGCAGACTTACAAGGGACTCCTGAAGTCTGGGCCCAGAACAGTGACACTGGACATATATTACCAAAGCTTAGGTGATGTGAACCCTTGAGAGACTGACTGTATGGACTGATTCATAAAGACCATACAACACACTCCCTCTGGCTGTGCGGAGGAAGCCTTAAAGTAGGGACTTGGGGCCCATGTGCTGTGTTAGGGCAGATGTCTGTGTGGCTAAGTGGAAATAACTTTTGACATCTCTAGACCTGTTCATTAATGGAATGAAGAAAATACTACGCAGGTACTAGGCTGGTGAGGGTCAACTGCTTGATCTATATAAAGTGCATTGAGCAACATATGCTCTGAAGTTTTTTGCACTCCTAAGATCTTAATACTCTGACACTGTCCTCCAGAAATGGGCTGCATTTTCCAGCTCAGAGAAGTACAGCTTTGGGGATTTTATACTTAATTAAATGTTAAATTTTATGGAGAAACCAATTCAAAGCACACCACAGCAATTTTCTACCAAAGGTACACACATTTAAATTATCTTTGATTTCACTTTACATTTGTTTTCGTCTTTATTGGTAATTTACTGCCTTCAATGTGTTGTTTGTGTATACTTTTTTAAACATTGATGATAGCTGAGGAGATGAAAATATTTAAAAAATAAAAACCAAACTCTCCAGAAAGCTTCAGCTTTTCAGGAAATGCCCAAGATTCAGGTCAAGGTAAAGGAAGTGACAGTACTGTTTCCTGCTCAGTAAGGAAGCTGTTTACTACAAGGAAGTAACAATGACTAGAATGGGAAGGAGGAAACTGGAGAGAGGAAATGGTTTACAAGCCTCCTGAAATACACACAGATGGAAGTTCATGAAATGCGATATGGGAGAAGGAAGCCCACTGTGATTCACTTTCCAAAAGTTACAGCTTCTCATCCAGCCGGTATTGACGTCTCTCTGTCCTTCCTACATGCTGAATGTGGTCTCATAAAAATGTAAAGGCTGTAGAATCTTTACCACTCTACTGTTGGTCAACAAAGGAATGACTCATGCGAATTTGAGTTCTGCAAAATCTAAAATCAACAGAAACTCTGAGAAACACACAAGGAAAGAAAACTCCAAGGACTTATTAGAGATTTACAAGCCAAAGCTAGGCTTTTTAAAATTTTTTTTCTTTTTCCTTTTGCACAATCATGAGTCGGTCCAGAGCAGGGAGCAGAACCCAAGGTTCACACATATATTTATTTAGTTAGCAAGGCATTCCTAGTTTTATAGCTCAGAGTTCTTAACTTTCTTGTTAGCCAATGTTAACAAGGTTTAAAATGTATAAAGTGAGCTGTGGCATGTAAAAAATTTTGGCCTATCCCGGCTCCTTCTTTTTTTATACATATGTTCAATGAAAATGTCCTACTGACATGCAGAATGTCTGTGCAAGTTTATAGATAGTGTTCCCACCTCGGGGCCACAAGGTCACAGATTCGTTCCTGATTCTATTTAAAAAACACTCAACAATGGTAAGTTTGTGTGTGCTTTTATGAGCAGGAGCTGTTTTATATGATCCCAGATCTTAAAGATACTCCAAGGAATCTTGCCTTCGTGCCCAGCTGTGAATTGGGAAGGCCACTGTGGTGCTTGCAGCAAAACTGTAGAGCTTCAAGAACCATGGGCAGGGCCTGAGAATAATAAATCTCAGACATTGCATCTACTCGAGGCCAAAAAGCAGCTTGTTTTCATGGTGGTAATCAAAGTGCTTGAAAGGCGCTTCAACCTGCTGCCCCAGCATCAGTTTGCCAGGAGCCATAAAATGAAACAAGGCAGAGGGTGGAAAAGGGAAAAAGGAAAAAAGCAGACCTCACTTGATTTGCACAGACATTTTATAACTGTGCTTTAGTCACTGCAGCCTTTTTCTTCTTGAGTAGGGCATAAGTAGTGTTTCTGAAAAGTTGCCTACAGAAAAAAACCCCTGAGTCCCCTTAAGTAAGAAAATGAAATAGCCAGGAGCACCCTAATGAACAAGCACACGGGCAGTCTGCAGAAGGGGATTAGGAAATAGCTCAGTCTGTGGCTACTGTGTTCTCTGAGGCATGGTGACAAGACAATCCGAATCTGAACTACTCACCTGGGTTCAACTGTGGTGTGAGGTCAGCCAGTGCATTGTTCTTGCAGAGTTTTCAAGTTGTCTGCTGTCAGATGAGGAGGAAGTATGAAGGATTTAAGTCAGAGTATTTACCGTTCTAGTTCTTCAGATGCAGTGGGCAGTTTAAAATGTGACAATTATGCATTGTTTCATGTGAATTATGTACAAGCAAGTGCCTTTCCCAACTAAGGCTCCAACCAAAGGTGTGGAAGCCCTTCTTGTGAAAGCACTACCTAGTGGTCCTGGTCTCAATATAGGGGAAGAATCCCCTCAATATAGGGGAAGAATCCAACCAGGGGTAGCTCTGTTGCCCAATGGCTTACGACACCGGGGTATCTACACTGTCTCTTGTCTTGTTTTTGAGATGTTCAGTAGTCTCCTGGGATTCACAAAAGATTGGTCCCAGAATCCCCCATGGATACCAAGGTCACTGATGCTCAAGTCTCTTTTACAAAATGCCAGTGTTTGACTAGCACATTCTTCTGTACATTTTAAATGATCTGTACATGACTCATAAGGCTTAATGTTACATAAATGTTATGTAAATAGTTATCACATTGTGTGGTTGGGAAATAATGACAAGAAAGAATTCTGTACATGTTCAGTATGGACATAATACTTAAAATATTTTCTATCCCAAGTTGATTGAGTTGATTGAAACCAGGGGTGCAGAACTCGTGGGTATGTTGGGGCCAATTGTGTCTTATTTAGGATTGAATTTTAGGAGTGTGTGTATGTGTGCAAGCTTGTATGTATCCACAACCCTGAGAAGTTAATAACCTTCGATAAATTTTCTCTACATCTTGTCCATCTATCTAATCTAATTCTATAGAAATCTACCATCTCAAGCAATTACTAGCTCCAGAAACCTACCTACAATTTATGCGAGAGTTATTGGCTTTCCTGCCTCTAAAGTTCTGTTTTTAAGACATGACTATATATAGTCACTGAAAATAATTTCTGTACTTTCCTGCCAAATACTTACAAATTCTTTTTCATAAATAATGTGTTCCTAAAGGCATGGTAACAGCAAAATGGATCCTTACCTTCAGCTTTGAGCCTGTTCCCAGCTTCCAGGGTGATTATACAACTACACAAATGTGGGTTAAAGGATAAGAATTAATCAGGAAAATTGGAAAATTTCATCCAGAGAGATCACAGAGCAGATAAGTGACTGAAATACGTCTGGAAACAGTGAGATTCACTTGCAGAATAAGCCATTTAGAATGCTCTAGACCAAGCTGAAGAACTTCTGTGTAACTATTGAAAGGAAAATAGATAATAATAGCTATTCTTCCCAGTTGCTTAGAGATTTAGTTTGCAAAACATTTTCTTCTCTACTTTGTTTTATTTGAGCCTCAGAGATGAGCAGGTTATTATGATCCCCATTTTAAAAATGAGGAAACTGAGGCTCCAGAGGTCATCTGACTTTCTCAAGCATTCTTAGAAGCAATATGGGAGAAATCTTATTAAAATGCACTATTCTAATTATATCGCTGCAATGACTGTGCCTTAATAAAGGGATATGAACAATCCAACCAAATCACCAGGGCAGACATTCTGGGCTGGAAAGGAGAAGATGGATGCTCTTCTAACATGCACTAGACTCACCTTAGGGGTATTTTAAAGCATAAAACCTGCCTCCACCTTCCTTCTGGAAAAATAAAGGTCTCAGAACAGGGATAGGGAAATAATTTTGAGAACATTCTCCAGATAATCTAATGAGTATCTCATACACATTTGAAAAGTACACCATTCAGTTTTTCTCTTCTTTTTTTTTTTTCCTTTTTGAGACAGGGTCTTGCTATGCAGTTCAGGCTGGCCTTGAGCACACTTTGTAGCTGAGGCTGATCTCTAACTAGCAACAATCCTCCTGCCTCAGCCTCCTGAGTGCTGGGATTGCAGGTGTGTGCCACCACTCCCAGCCTCAATTTTTCTCTTCCAAAATGGAAGCATCTTATTACCAAGATCATGCTTTATTCAGTTCTCTCTAACTGATACAGTTCCTGAATGCATGTGATAGACAACGGGTTTTCTTTACATCTTCCATGAAAGTGCAAAAACTAATAGAATAAAGGAGAAAAGAGACAATGTCAACGTTTGGGTGACTAATGTGAAAAGATTATAGGCATAGTCCATGATTACTCACACAAACAGTTGTTCAGCATCAATATCTAAGACATCAGAACAAGAAGCTGTTGTGTGAATTTATTATTCCCTGGTTCACAGTTAACGTTTTAGATGGTGGCAGTATGGGTCCACACAATCATTTCAAACCTATGGGGAAAAATACCTTCTCTTATATTCATGCTATTTTCAATGCAACTTTGAATCTTCTTTGATCACTAAGCAGGGTCTTTGTCTACTCTTTAATGTGCACTAGCCACAATTACTTTCTTTGTTCAATCACATGGAGAGTATTCTTGTGCCAGGTCTGAATATAGACCTCAAAAGCCCTTGAACTTCCATTGCCTCTCTTAGATCCTGCTTTCCTGCCCTATGAACAAGCCTGACAGAGTTAGCTAAGGGTGACAGATCTTATGGAGGCATAGGGAGCCATCTCAGCTGGGTCACCCAAGACCAGCTAGCTCCTCTAATCACAGAGCCAGGAGTGAGTAAGCACAGATTGAGAAGGTGAGGAAATGGATTCTCCCTTTCCCTCTAAAGAATTACACTGTAAAATAATATAGATGTGGGGAAGTATGGAAAATTGCAGCCATTTTACACAATCTACTGCATCTACTTCATTGAGACTGCTATGAAAATGAAGAAGTGTGTATCAAACATTTAAAGCAGCTCCCAATGCTGAAAAAGCTTTCAGTGAATATGAACTACTATTTCTGCTCTAAAGTGGATCCTATAATGTGTACAAGGCTAATAAATTCCACCATGCCCCTTTGTCTTAAAAACTAATATTGACAATGCTTACAAATGCATAGATCATTCTAGAAGCACCACAGGAACTTGAAGAAAACCTGCAGTCAGTGCATATATTGTGTCAATAGAGCCCTAGTCATTCTTTCTTGAATAGAAATTTAACAGCCCCCTCTCCCAAAATATATGTTCCCTCTTTTATTCATGTTGTGACTAAAGAGTTCAATGGTAAAGATGACTCATAACTTAAAGAACTGCAAGAATTTTTTTTTATTGCTTCTCAACCCATTGTCTTATTCTCATGAAATTGCTGGGTGACCTAAGAGTATGGATGGCGTGTGACGAGGTTTGTAACTCATCAGGAAAAACCTCAGATTAACACATTTCTCTGGAAGCAGCTCCTATCTGGGACTGCCCTAGTCTCCTGGGACTCATAAAATTTATATCTCCAGGGCACAGGTAAGGCCTTCACATTCTCTGAGAACAACAGCCTGTTTATTTCCTCCATGCCTATAAAGTGACTTTACTGGATTTCAGTATCTAAAGGAAACAGAGCCCTGGGTTATGGGGTGACTTCAAGGAGTTGCTGGTTCTGCACAGAATCCAGATACTAAGCAATGTGTGTTTGGGAGATGCTCTTGAACTCTTTCAAATATAGTGCAGATGGAAAAAAGCTTCCTGGATTCCTTACTGTTGGGCATGTGAAGCATTTATATAATTCTAACAAATGCTTGGCACTGTAGCATTAGCTATTACTAAGCAATGCTTCCCTGCCATTCGGTAACATACATATTGTATTGCTCCAGAAGGAAGAGTAGTTTGGATGTTCAGAGAAATATTACCAATCCTGGTAGGAATGAGTATGTAACAATCAGAGGAGGTACATTAGACTCTGTACAAATTTGGACAGAGACATCTCAGTCCAAAGAGAAAAACACACATTAATGGGATCAGAGAAGCACATCTTCTGCTTAGAGCTTCGTTCAGTCTACTGGTTAAATCCCAAGTCAGTGTTTTCTGCAGTCTGGTGTGTGGAGAGAAGGCTGCAGTAACAGGTAGTTCTCTCCCTGAATGGGTTGAGGAAATGCTCAGATCGTCTTCCACTCTTGTGTGTTCACAGTACATTGTGAAGTATTGAAAGGATAGAAATGTCAGGCAGCACACCACGCTGAACTATAACCCAGTGTTTCCAGAAGATATAAATCTGAGGGATCCCCCTTTGCTTTCTCTTTCAATTCTACAAAATAAAACATTTTGAGAGATCAAGCACACTGAGAGATCTGTTCACTTTGAATTAAGCACAGTAGTGTATTTGAAAAGATGCTGTTTTAGGCATGTAACACATTTGGACATTTTTCCGAGGTAGTAGACATCATTGCTAGGTGACTGTCATAGCTTCAAACCTCTGGTTATAAACCGTGTTATATTTTGGACCTTCTGTGTGACTCTGAAGAAATCTAAACAATACATTGGAAACAAGTTTAAATAAAAACATGTCTGAAACCATTATCAGGGAGACTAAGAATAGCATTGCTGTAACTAAAAGTTCATAGCCATGGACCAGAAGCCAGCAATGATTCTAGAAATATCTACGACAGGTAAGGTATTCTTCCTTATACAGCATCAGTTCCAGGTGTCTTTGGCCTTACTTCTCACATTCATTGCTTGTAGGAGCCTGTGACTTTGCATTCTTGGTATCCTCAAGACTGTTGATTCAAATTATTTTGTCTTGAGACTCTATATCACTTTGAATGTTTTTGCTTTGATTTGTATGTTTGTGACACTGTTTGTGAAACTGTTTGTTTATGTTTGTGATACTGGTATGCTTCTATTTCTTTGTTTGTTTATTTCTCATTTACTACTCTCTTTAAAATAAAAAAAAAGACACAATGGATTTTCCTAACCTTTTCAATATTAATAAATAAATGAATAGAATGACACATTTGCCTGTAACACAGGTGAGATTTCCAATAGGTTTCTGTGCTTTTCACTAGGATATTTCTATTCTAATTATAAGCCTTGAATGTAATTTTTCTGCATTTTCAAAACAATATAAGAAAATGGATAAATAAATGTGTTAAAAACAAGTGATCAATTTGTTGAGTAGCTTTTAAGGGGTTTTTGGGTATCTAAGGATTGCAAGCCAATAGCTTCACTTTTTTTTCTTCTCCTTTTATTTCTTCTATCTAATCTTTTCATAGAGCAAATCATGTGTTTCTAATGTTTCCGTGATAGCCAGCTCAGTGGTCTGAATCACTTAACCTCTTTTTCTGACTTGCTGAAGACATCATTGGTTTATATTTTAATTCCCATTCTCCCAGTATTTATTTTCTACAACAAAAATCAGACTATTTATTGGGACATTTCTGTGCAGTGGTGTCAACTCTGAGCTAACCTCAATATTTGAAAGAAATATCATTTATAAATAGTTTGCATTTTTTTTGTTTTTTGTTTCTAAGAACATTTAATAGAAATACTCTTTGAAAGTTGGGACTGGAGTCCAACTGATTCCTCCTCCATCCATCGGGATGAGTAAGCAAAGAGCCTGTAACAGACTACATACATATATCAGATTTTCTGCTAGATTAATTAAATTGAAACAATTTATTGTGCTATAGAAATTAGCAAAAATTGTATATGGACAGAGCTTTCTCTAAAATGAAAAAAGCATAAGAGGAGGAGGCATGACATCGTTAGATTCCTTGATATCATTTGCAACAAACTGTAAAGCCAGAAACGACTTTGCAACATTTGTTGTTAGATAACTCCCAAGTCATGCCAAAATTTTCCTTATTAAGTTTCACATGAGTTGTTTTATATTTTATTGTGATGTTATATTTTGTTCAGTTCCATAACTACTCCTTGTACAAATGAATTCTGTGAAATGCCTTTTCTTCTATAAAGAATCTATTCTAAAAGACTCAATGACAAACACTTAAATCCCGTGCCTACCACAAATGAGAAAATGCTGCTACCCCTCAAATGCTCTAGAGAAATTTTCCTCCCCCAAATTGTGTCAACCCATCCAAGCTTCCAGGGCAGGCCCAGCCTCCTGTGGCATCTTCAATCCATTGAGTTTGCTATCAAGGGAACTTCCAAACTTGTGGTTCATTCATCCTTACTTTACAATGACAACACTAGACATCGAGCCCTTGAGTTTTAAATGAAACGGCCTATGCTTCAAAGTCACCATCAGGAAGTAAAACTTGTGGTCTTTGAAGCCATTCAGGTTTAACGGGGATATGAGAGATAAACCTCTTCTTCTCCAGGTTATGCTGGAGTTGTGTTAAACACCCTCATAACCCACATTTTCCACACACCACAAAAGCTTGTCATTTCCAAGGCCATGGCTGATGGAAAGAAAAATTTTGCTTCTTCTGAGCAAATACTCTCCAGGTTATAACCAGCTTATAACCTGGAGAGTATTTGCTCAGAAGGAAACCAGATCCCTGGGCCTCCAGTTCTTGAGAGGAAAAGTTCTGTCCAGACTGACAAACCTAATCCTCCTAAGGATGTCTCCCCCACAGTTGCCTTCAGGGCAACCACCTAAAATTGCCAGGTGCGGAGGTGCTTTCACAGGTAGAAAGAGATTAGCTCAATCCCATTGCTTTTGTTCATATCTTCTTTCAAAATATTCCATCATGCAAGGCTAGATGGAGAGAGTTACTCATCACTGTGACTCAGAATTCGTCCTCCTGTGAGGGAAGGCATGATATGAAGCCTCCAATGGTCTGCCCACTATAACAAACTACGAGGGGCCCATGAAGTTGGACAGTGCATGCAAGTGAAGACTGCTAGAATCTGGACTGTAAACTCCTTGCCTAATTAAGTATGTCTATCTTCCTAACTATCCACTTACCGATGTTCTTATTGCCCTACTTTTAGCTCTCTGAATTTAACATTTGATGTATATGATCGTTTAGTATTTTCTAGAATTTTGTATAACTATACTCCTAGTTTAGAGCTTTCTGGATCAGGGTTGCTTTATAGTCCAAAATCTCTCAGTGTGACATATTTGAAATTTGTCTTCCTGGTCTTTTAGCTATTAAATGGATATTTAGTAAAATAAAAATTTTTGGTGTTAAATTTTAGTTTACCGGAAGGGGACATCTTTGGATGAAATAGCCACACTTGTTTCATGAACCTAGAGAATCCTCAGTCTTACACATGAAGGTTTCTCCAAATCTCCGGTGCCTTGTTCTTTACCTGCTCACCAGCTAAAGAAGCTCTCAGGCAATCAGCAGGAATCAGACATTCCCAGCTTCTCATGGATTTAAGTCATTGCATTATCTCACCCATGGGCAATAGGTTTTAAATCCAGTGTTTATTGCAGAATGACAGGCATCACCAGGGTTTTATTTGCATATGACAGCAGGTGTTGCAAAGATGTGCTGAAATGAAATGGGCGTATGTGGATGGATAGAAATCAGGAGGATATGGCAATGGAAATAAACAGTGAACCACTGAAAAAGATGAGAATTAGAAGCATCAACCCACCCTTATCCTAGCATTACTCATTTATGTCCCATCCAAGCGTTTATGATCAGATTGTACCATTACCTTGCATTATTTTCAAATATCTTTGGCAGCAGTAAAACAACACAGTCATATAATTGAATAGATTTTTGGCTTTCCAAGCATTTTTATATTAATCTTCACATCAGTACTTTGAGATACTTAGATAAAGATCTTTATCTGCTATGTCATACCACTGACACTCAGAAAACCAGAATAGCATTGCAGTAAGGAGCAGAGGTGAGTCATAAACCTCAGAAACCTATGCCTTTTCTGCTGTCTTTCCTTAAATAAATTATTTAGAATATATTTGTATTTGGATAAGGAATATAAAATCTTTCCCAACTCAAGCGACTTGAAATATTGGAAAAATAACAGTAACAATAAGAGAAACTGGAACCAGGGTCCATCTATGGCTTTAGAGTTTCTTTCCTATTTAGCTTACTAAGGCCTACCCTGTCTGTCATAACCAAGTGGGGCTATCTCCTGCTCAAAGGTGCCCTGCTACTAGCACTCCCCAAACTGACAAATGAGGGTAGAATAGCAAAGAAAATAATTATCTATATTTTTATGGTTCGTCATCAGGATTCTGAGTAAAGAATGGAGTTTGTTCTATTGTTAGAGACAGTGGGTTCATCCTACGTAATTTTGTGTACACAGTTTCCTAATTTTCTCTCCAGGCTCTCTCTCTCTCTCTCTCTCTCTCTCTCTCTCTCTCTCTCTCTCTCT
>NW_004955415.1:21184696-21241863 GCF_000276665.1 Chinchilla lanigera | reverse complement strand
CTCTCTCGCTCTCTCTCTCCTTCTGTCTTTGAGATAACATGCAGACAAATCTACTTATCACAAAGCAGCCTTAACTGGCCAGTACCTATGGGGATACATTTCCCCTATAATGTCCAGTTTGGCTTCTTGAAAACATAACTACTACTCAGGTTCATGTTGTCACACCAGTAGCAATAACATTATACTTCTCCCACAGGTTTCATGGTGCAATATCTGTCATGTGTCTTCTATTTTTGACTAGACAAATCAATATATTTTCATTTAAACAATGCAGAATTTAGCATAGAAGAAAATTTGGACTCAACATCAGCCCAGGTGAGATAAAATTAGATGAAGAAGCAGAGCCATCCTCCCTCCCTCTGTCATCTTCAGCATTGTGCAATTCACCTCCCCAGGGCAGGCAGGCTGGATCTTCTGCTTGGCAGAAGCTTAACATCAGCATTCTTATCATTACACATGAGCATTCTCTAAAAACGACTGCATGGTTCCTATCCAACCAATGAGCTTCAGGACTCTCAAGTCATGAAATGTCTTACTGGATACAAACTCTACGTCTGCTAGACTATTTAAGCCATGAGAGCCCACTACTCACCTTGACAAAATGCTCAATTTTGAAAGAAACTTTCCAGAGCTGCTGTTCTCTGTCCTTGTCTGATCATGCTCTGAACACATGGAGTTTGCCTTTTCTAGGCCTGGGTGGCCTTACATTCCTTAGAAATCATTTAATAATTTTCCAGTTCTTTTGTATACTTTTTACAAGTAAAGTAGTTTTTGAAATGCTGGCAAATGGTGAAAGAAACTCTATTATTGCTCATGTGGATGTTAGTTTATAAACCAGGAACAAATTAAAAGCATGAGATACATATCTGAAATTATCCTCCTTTTAAAAGAGACATATTCAAAATTATGTTTTCCTTTCACCTGGAAGAAAGTTTAAAGCACTGCTCTCACATAGGCATTTGTGTGGACTAGAGACGAAAATGAGTGGAATTTCTCCCTCTGTGGGCACAGGATTCAGAGAAACAGGCTGGACGGCTGGCATGGCATGGCACATCCCAGGGCAAAGGGTTAGAAAAGACAATTGTTTGGCTAAAGTAAAAGAAATGTCTGCCAAAGAGAAACTTCAGAAGCTCTGCTTCAACATGAACTTGAGGAAGTGCAAATACTTCAGACAGGATTGCTTTTACTGTCTCTGACAATGGGCTGGGTGACTGACTTCCTGCTGGTCGATGGTGCAGAATGTTCCTCTTGCAGAAATGTATTGGGATAGGTGTGAGCCACTCACGAGGCTCCATTGTTTCTGGAAAGAAGATGACCAATGAGAGAGCATAAAGGAAGAATCCCTTTTAGATTACACAACCAAGGTGCCACCACTCAGTGTGAGCTTCAAACTGAATACGTGGTAGAATTTAGCTATCTACTGTTGCATAACAAACTCTACCTAAGTCAGCAGCTTAAAACAATGTTTATCACCTCTAAATGTTGTAGTCAGTGTTTTCAAGGGAATGGATTTAATACAGGACACCTAATTCATTGGATTATTTTATAATATCCACCCAATGAGTCAAATGCAAAAGAGTGCAGGAGATCTGTCCACACTCTAGAGATCCAAAGAATCTAGTTGAGGGTCTAGATCCCACAGCAATGTCCTTGCATGAGTTCAGCTAAAGATCTAGAGTCCATGGCAATGTTGTGCATGAGTCCAGCTGGAGGTCTAGAGCCTATAACAATGTCTCATTCAAGTCTGTGTCAAGGATCTGCCCTGAGAAGGCCATAAAGATCAGTGGTGGAAAGGATCTGTGCTAGCAGGCTGAGACATCTGCACTGGGGCTAGGAAGTGATGCTCAAGGTAAGGCCAGAGCTCCCCTGAAAAAAACCGCAGCCATCCTCAGTGACAGCAATGACCTGAGCTCCTCCAATGATGAGGATAATTGAATTCATATCAGGAAAACCAGCATGATAAGCTTCTCCAGGAGGATTAACAGCACCATCTTCCCCTCCAGTTCTCTTTTCATGCTGTTGGTCACAATGCTGAGGTGGGCCCTCCACACCTAGCACCTTGCTGATTCTGTTCAGCTGGGTGTTACAAGTTGACTGTTAGTTAATCCACCACAGCAACTTTCTATATGTCAAAAGTCCAGGTATAGCTTAGCAAGATGGTTCTGGCTCAGAGCCCTTCACGTATCAAGTTTCTCTCTGGTCCTATGAGCATCAAAAGACTCAGTAGTGGGAAGATTTGCTTCCAAGATTACTGACATTAACTTTGGCAGGCCAAAGATCTTTGTCAGCTGTTGCTGTAGATATTATTTCCTTGATGCATTGGCTTCCCCTGAGAGAGCTTGCTTCTCCCAGAACTCAGGCATGTGGTGGCAAATGCCACTATCTTTTGGTAAACTAACCTTGGAAATGACATCTCATGACTTCTGTATTCCCTTCATTAGAAATGAGTAAAAATATCCAGCCCACATTCAAGAGAAGGGGATTACACTGGGGTACGGGTACCATGATGTGGGTGTCATTGATGGCTATGAGGGGGACTGCTGACAAGTGGACTGTGTATTAGTTATTTTCTTGTGGCTGGAACAAAATACCTTATTCACAAGTTAAAGGAAGAAAGGTTTATTTTGGCTCACAGTTTGTAGAGGTTTCAGTCCATAGTTGGTTGGTTTCAAAGCAGGGCAGCATGGCAGGGGGGGCATTGCAGAGGAGAAGCAGTCTATGGCATAGCAAGCAGGAAGCAGAACAGCATCAAGGACAAAGGGAGGATGTATACGCACCCCCTTCCAGGCCACACTTACAGTGACCCACCTCTTCCCACCAAGCATCTCCTCCAAAAGTCACACAGAGCTATAAACCCATCAGCTAATCCAGTCTCACGCATTTATGATCCAGTCCCCTCCCCAAATCCCCACCTATAATGCATGAAGGTTTAATGAGACATCTAGATATCATCCTTAATAGGTGGCAAACATGCCTTCCATTTAAATGAATGTCAATGTTATTTCTGCCCCTTTGATACCATGAAGGTTATTGATATGAGGTGAAACATTGTTTTGAAAAGAAAGTCTGGTTGACCAGATGGATCACAGTCTAATGAACTGGAGAGTACAGAGGCCATGAGAGGATATGTTATTAGGCAAGGCAATGTGTGAGCTAGAATTGTTCACACTCACTGTGGCTCTGAGGAGACCAGACACAGATCAGTTACTTTCTTCATCTATAGAATAAGCAGGTCTGTGAGAAACTCTTGGGAATCTTTGGCTGAATAATGGAAAACACATGACTTAAAAATGTGTCAGGGTAGAGTCACTTCTAGAAAGAGCTCATATTGCACATATACTACATGTTTTACACACAATAGTGAGAAGTTTACTCTATGTGGATGCTATAACTTGTTCCTCAATTACAGTATCATGAGTCATTCTATAATTTTGGTTAATAAAGCCTTGTTATAGGAAAATAACAATTTCCCTAAGGTCAAAGAGAATTTATATTAAAGAACAGAATGGGATATGAGTTGATAGGAATATTTGTGATCAATTGTCTCAGCTTGTTCATTTTATAATAAGGCACTAGTCTAGAGCTTGGAATAAACTAGGAATAATTCACTGATTTCCTACTGTGTATTTCTCCTTCAATCAGCATTACAGATTTTAGGAAGGGAGAAAGAAAAAAAAAGTAGCCTTACTTTCTGTGTATTCATATGAAAAATAAAGTAGTAGAGTTTAGGGAATACTTTTCAAATAATATTTTTAAGCTGCATTTACCTAGAGTTTATATTTATATTTCAAGGAACTAGCCCAAAACCCAAAATGAGTCCATAAGCAGGTATGATGTTAATGACATTTAAGGCACTGGTAAATTACACAGTAGGTTACTATCACCCCAGCCTGGAAAGCCCACACGGACACAAGGGATTTCCATTGTCCCTATCACTACTGTCATTGGCAAGATGATATTGTGGGGTGATTGGGACATAAAAGTTGCAGGCAATATTCAAGGACAACATGGAGAAACTGCCTGGAAGCAAAGATGCCAGAGTTCTCAATCCAGTTTGGATTTGGGAGTCCAGGTTGGGAATGAGACAGTTCTAGGTCTGTACCTTTCATAAGTAGTGGATTGATTTTGAGAAATTTATAAACTTGGGGTGAATTTTAAAATCTGTCAAATGATAGAATTGGATTAGATCAATGACTGTCCATACCAATGATAGAATACCATTTGTGAGGGAGGAATATATGAGGATTTCTGAGATGAAGTAGGAAGAAAAAGCCATGCTAATAAAACAAAACCTTAAATTATAGTAGTTTAAAGAAGTGACCCTCCTGATGGAAGATTGGGCATCCATTTCCAGGTAGAAAAACAGGTCAAACATCTTTAACAAATGAAATTCAAATAAAGATGCATTAGAACTCTACTTAACTGATCACTGTTCCTCACAGTATTAAAAGTTCAGAGAGTTAGTAAACAGTGAGAAAGACCAGGTCATTCAGGGAAGCAATGTTAGGACAAGAAAGCACTGAGGAAGAAAAGAGCTGGCCTAAAGCTGAAAGTGGCCTGAGATGGCATCACGATAAGACACTGGCAAGCAGAAATTACACCTTCAAATGGAGGACATTGGCACTAGGTGCTTCCATCCACTGAAGTTCAAAGAATATCAAGATCCCAACTCCAGCTATCCTCCAAGGCAGGCCTACTCTTGTCTGCTGGTGTACTTCCAGGATGAAATATCACTCATTCGTTTCCAAAGTTTATACCCCAAAGAAACACAGTCACAGGAAATTGGTCCAAGAATGTGCTGGTCTCCAATAGAAATCCAAACTAAATTGTTAGTGTCCTCAATCTTGAATGGCAAAAAATTCCAGGGTGGCTATTAAATTTGTTATTTCAATTAATTACATGGGCACACCCATGTCTTTTCAAGGGAGAAAAAATTTAAAGAACAGTATTAATAACTTCCATTGTATTTGGATTGATGCCACACTTTTATAGACCTGGCAATATTTCACAGAAATCTGTAGTCATTTTATATGTATATATTGATTTATTTGTATATTCACATATTTTATACTAAAATTTAAATTCTGAAGCACTTTGGAACTTTGTTTTAATAAAAGAAATACTTGATACACTTTCCTGTTATAAAAATATTTTTCTATGACCAGAAAATGATTTTAAAGCAATTTCCTATTTAAACTATAGCTTCCTTAAAAGAAAGGAAGAGAAGACAAAGTCTAATGATATTAAATATTCAGAACAGGAAAGGAGGGAAATCTGGACTTGAAGGGGGATGGGGTGGGATTCTAATTTCTAAGATAATGTTTCTAAAATCTATGGCCAAGTCACTTGGCACGCGCCAAATCCTCGTGTTCTCTGACACTGTTAGATTGTTCTTTATTACTTTTTGCAGTTTTGCAATATTTTTAGAAATGAAAACAGTTACATGTGATATTTTCAGTGAACAAAAGTTGTAAAATACAGAGAAGGACAAAAAAGCACACAAAAATACCCCTGATACAACCATTCAGAGAAACCATGGATAAATTACAGAATACCCTTTTTCTTGTAGTCTTTTGTATTCTGTATGTGTGTGTGTGTGTGTGTGTGTGTGTGTGTGCTTTGAGAATTTCTATAGTGTAATTTGTTCAATTAAGTATGCACTACAGGAAGTTTTCATGCCTTTGTACAACAGTGGAAAATTGTTTTATATTTTAATTAAATGAGTTTATAAATATGAGTCTATTGTAATATATTCAACCATTGTCCTGTTTCTAATTTTCCACAGTAATGAATAACACTCCAATGACTATCTTTACACTGAAATTTCTGCGGATGGTACAATAGGGAGGAAAAGAAGAAGGGAGATGGAAGGGGTATGGGTGTAAATATTTATGTATCTAATTCTTTTCACAGTGGAGTCTTTAAATTAGTTGGAATCTCATCCAGTCAGGAGGAGAGAACAATTGTGTGGATTACTACAGGAACATTAATTATAGGAAGAAGTTGATTAGGGTTAAGAACTAGAATTAGGAAGGCTTTGCCTGAATAGAGATAAGCTGCTCGACTAATCTGGGCTCCCTGGCCAAATTCCTCAGGAGAGGAAAGGACATTGTGAAAAAGGAGAAAATATCCAGAGGCTTACTATAATCAGAGTGCAAGAACACCGAAGGCCTTGTAATTTCGTAAAGGAATTAGAAAAGAATGTGAGAGAATTAGGAGCAATCCAGGCAGGATAGACTATCTGAGAAGAGTACAAGTAGAATCACTACAATCTGAGCTGTATGAAGAAGAAACAAGGTGATTATCTTTCTATTTCCCCTGGATCTCTCCTTGTACTGATCTATGGTTCAAATGACCTACTTAGCATTGTGCCCCTCTCCACACCAGCCATCCTTTTCTCACATTACTTGATCTGCCCTTTGCTTTGTTCTTCCTGAGTGAATCCTGCATGGCCTTTCAGAATTAATTCAAGCTCTCTTTTTAAGGGAGTCCTGCCTGACTTCACAGACTAATGTAAGTTTTTGCCTTGTGGTCTCCCATAACACCTGTCTGCTTCTATTAATTTACCTACCACATGACACTGAAATTTGTCCCTTACATTTTTTCTTGAATTGAAATTCTTGAAGGATGGATTTAACCCTAATTCTTCTTTGTAATTCCAAAGTCTATGAGAACGTTTAGAATATTAAAGAGATTCATTTGTTGAATGGAAGGACTACTTTCCCAATAAAGCTGGGCTCAAAAGAAACAAATAAAATACTTGAGTAATAACTGAGTCAACTATACTTATTCAACTAAATTAAGTAGCATAACAGCAGGTGAGGAAGTACTGCCAGAGTAAGTATATTGGATGGTTTCATTTGCTTTTGTTTCTTTGCATCACGTACACTGATTTGCCTTGTTCAGTTAAATGGGCACTTCATAATTTCAATCAACAGAGTAATGTGTAGCCAAGACAGCCAGCTCAGGACTTTGCAGAGTGCAGTTCAGAGCTAAAATGAGACTTCCTGTAATGGGTGATGCAAATTCAGTATGAAAAGATAGCTTTATCACGATCAATTTTTGACCTCCTGAGATGGGACTCAAAATGTTCTATTCCACGTATCCTTGGGCTACTGACTATTTTTAAATTTTAGTACCTCAACTGCTCTTATCTGAAAAGTATGTTTATTAATTATCATCACAAATGAAGGAAATAGAAAGAGGGGAGTGTTTCTAGTATTTCTCCTGAATGAAAATTTGATAGAATTTGTGGGTCGGCGGGCAGATATTTGTGAATATTGCTGAGAGAGTGCTTCACAGTGATTTTTACTTCAATAACATAACAAAATGGCTGTGTCCAAAATATCACACTTTCTCACTTCATGTATATTGTTTTATAGAGATGAGAGAAATACCTCTGACTACTGTGAGATTATAAATGTATCGGGTGTGAGCTATCTACAGAGATGCTATTATTATTTTGTTCTAGAAACCTTAAAATGTGAACTATTCTATTCTTCAGTTTAGAAAACTTGAACCTCAAATTCTTTAGGGACCTACCTTCAGAACTGGCTGTTGCCGATTTGTGAATACGTTAACTTACACAAAATAGAAAATGTATCATGAAGAAATTGCTAGAAAAGTCTAAATGGGAAATAGTTATTAGTCTTTCACTAGCAGACTTCACCAATAAAAATAAGGCACTTAAACACTTGAGCATGATCTAAATGCTATATTATTAATAATTACTTCCTGTGTGCCCAGGCTTAAAGATTACTCAAGATCTTGGTAAGAAATTAAAGCCACATGACATTCTGAAATAAAAGTATGCAGAAACTTGGGATATGTTCACAAAAGCATGCAAAAATAATTCTAAAGGAAGCAAAATTTAATATAAACTATCTCTCTACATAAATCTGATATCTCATCTACCAAATTCTGCCTGCAGAAACAAAAAAGTCACTGTTTCCATGTTATTATACTATGCGGATTTTTAGTGCTTTCAGATAAAACTTAACTGCTTTAACAAACCTTGAAGAGGTTCTCAAGTTCTTATCCTTTGTTTTGTGGAACTTTGTGATAGCTATCATTTCAGAACTCCAAAGGCAGACACATTAGAGTCTACATGTTTTTCTTATTAGTCCAACACCTCCCAGGCCTAACGACCTGAAGATGTCCCCACCCACTTGTGCTATGGCCAACCAGCTTGATGTCTTTCCTCTGCCATGAATTTGAAAGGCTCTTCACTTATTGGTGTTCGTTTTCTAGTCTTCATTGAATCAATGGTCTAGCAAGGCCACATAGAATTGCAGCAATATATTTTTTGTTATTTTCACTTCATTTTTATGAAAGCACAGTGCTGGATCTACATGCCCTCCTTGGAGAGTCTTGGGTCTGCTGTGTTCTGAATTTTACTATAATATTTTAAAAAGTCCAAGAAGATCACAGTTATTTGCCCTAATTCAATAAAATCCCATGGCAGAATATGAGAAGCTGTGAAAAAATATCACTTCAAAGAAAGGACCTAGCTCTTTCTCACTCAATTGCCTCTATAAGAAGAATATATATAGTAAATTCAAACTCAAAGATAATCAGTATGGATGGGAAAATGACAGTAGTAACAATATATTAAGACAAATGGAGAACTCAAGGTAAAGTGATGTATTCAGATGTTTGGGTCCTTTAGAAGAGTTAGTAGACACTAAATGTTGCTCAGCAGCAGAATTTTTACTCCTGGTATTGTATGAAAGTGGATCCATTGAGGTTTCTGATAGGGAGAGTAAACGATATGCTATGATCTTCTCTCAGAAGGAATACTACCTCCCTCAAAAAACCTCTATAAACTTAGAGAGTGATAACTCTCTGTGATTGATTGCATAATAATCATAATTCTCCTTCTACTTCCTGTGTCCACATGCTTTGCAACACCCAGCTGCACTGCATCAGTATGGTTCTGGGTGTGGAAGGCCCGCCTGATGATTATTGCCAGCAGCATAAAAAGAGAACTGGAAGGGAAGATCGCGTGTTGTTGATCCTCCTGGAGAAGTTTGTCATGCTGATTTTCCTGATATGAACATGACTGTTCTCATTGTGGGAGGAGCTCTTGTCCTCCCTGTTGCCGAGGATGACTGTGGCTTTTTTCTGTTGGGAGCTCTGATCATCACCTTGAGCATTACTTCTTGGCTCCAGTGCAGATCCTTCAACCTGCTGGCACAGATCCTTCATCCCAGTGGTGTGGACTTTCTAGCTGCCACCATTGACCTTTGGGCCTTCCCAGTGCAGATCCTTGATACAGACTTGCATGAGACATTGTTGTAGGCTCTTGGTCTTTAGCTGGACTCATGCAGGACACAGCCGTGGGATCCAGGCCCTCAGCTGGATTCTTTGAGTCTCTAGTGTGTGGACAGATCTCTTGCACTCTTCTATATTTGACTGTCTGGATGAATATTATAAAATAATCCTATAAATTATGTGTCCTGTATTAAATCTATTGCCGTGAAAACCCTGAACACAACGACATTGCAACTCCTCCTATCAGAAAGTGGAGTCAAATTCCTCACTCCTTCAATGTCGCATGAACTTAACATTTGCAATGACCAATACAGTTGTGTACAAGTTCCAAATCAAAATCTCAAGACTGGCATATTTCCACTAATTCTTTTAGTACTGTGGCCTGCTGCCTTGTGACAAGAACAGACCAGCTTATGTACAATGGGTGGTTTCGTAGTTACTTTTATGATTGCTGAAATAAAATATCCAATACCCAAAGTTAACAGAGGGAAGATTTATTTTACGGCAAGGTTTGATGGACTCTGAGGCAGTGGGGTATAGCAGAGGGGCATCACAGAGGAAAACAGTTCATGGTGAGCAGAAGACAGCACAGTAGTGAAATAGCAAAGAAGCAGTAGTAATGGCAGCAGTCCTCTTTCTTTCCCTTGTATTCCATGTGGGCTACACATACTTAGGGTGGGGATCACTTACACCTAGGGTGATGTTTTCCATTATCCACACCCAGAACTATGCCAAACCAATCAGTGGACTAATTTAGTAATCACACACCCTTAATCCCAGGATCACACAATGAATCCTGGAATCATACACTCTATATCTACCCATCTCTGAAAAGCCCCACCTATGACCTCCTGAGGCTTTGAGGGGACTTCTAGACATAAGTCACAACCGGTGGCTATTTGGAGTATCTGAGCTGCCAATCTGAACCAATCAGTCCTGGCCAGCTGGGCAACTGATGGCAGACATATAAGGGAAGTCAGCCAGAATCAGAAGTGCCCAACTAAGCCAGGTCCAAACTGTCAGCTCATGTTATTGTGAGCTAAAGAAATGGCTATTTTTTAGTTTTCTATGTTATTCTTGACAAAATAAGATAAGCTGAGTAAACCAAGGGGAAAAAGGATAAGAAGAAAATTATATATATATTAATCATCATATATTCTTCAAACATTAATGTGCTGAAAGACATTACTAGCTAAGAACTGTCCCATACTAAAGGATGCTAACCAGTATGATGGCTAAATACAGTGCATGCACCTGAATTAAATACTACACTAGAAAAATAGCTGAGGAAGACATTATTTTGAAAATTGACATAAGTGACTCAGGCCATACATTAGATAATATTATTGAACCAGCTTAAATTTCATGTATTTGATTTTTTATGGATATGTAAGATAATCTCCATATTTTTAAAAGAAAAGAAATAATTCTTGAAAGTTTCTGTAACATTAATAATGCTAAGCTTAAATATCTAAGTATCAGCAAAGAGATACATAGGTATGTATCTACACAGGGAGAACAGTACAGTTTCAGCCACTGAAAGATGTGGATGATGAATTCAAGCACTTTTGTTTTTGAAACTTTTCAGTTCTTTTTATTTGTTTTCCAAATAGAGTTGAAATGTATCAATTCCTTGAAAAATTGAAGAGCAGATAACATTTGCAATGATTTTATTTATAACTGGAAAGACATGAGGAAAGCAAAGGGACAAAGAAGGATTGACTTCTCCCCGATTCTATGTAGCACTGAGGAATGCACCAGGGGCTACTCCATGATGCCTTGAGGCCAAAGAATCCAGATGTCACAAACTCAGTGACACTTGTCCTCTCTCCCCAGTGAAGCACCAACTCATCACATTTCCCAAGGGCTTTGCAGCTATTTAGTGGCTAATCTTCACTACATAGCAAGAGGGTAGTGCATTTTTTCTCCAGTATTTTTGCCATACATAATGTTTATACTCCTTGTGTGAAGTTGGTAAATGTATATAACAGATCTTAATTCCTCTTTTTTCTTCTTCTTTCTCCACTCTCCCACCTGCATCTCTCCATCTCTTGATCCCTTTCTTATTTGGGAAAGATCTATCACCCAACTTTTTACTATCTGTCTTTTATTTTGTTCTTTATTTGTAATGGGTTTCTCATATAGCAGAAACCACGTGCTACTTAAGCTTGTGTGTCTGATTTATTTTACTTAACCTTATGATCTCAAGGTTCATGCATTTTTCTACAAATGACTAAGTACATCTTTCTTAATGGCAGAACAGTACTCCATGATGTATAAATACTACACTTTCTTTATCCAGCCATAGGATGATAGCCCACTTCCAATATTTAGCTATTATGAATTGTTCTGCTACAAACATGGGTGCACTGCAATATTATATATTTAATTCTTTCAGAAAGATAATTAAGGGAGAATAGTTGGGTCAAATGGAATTTCTAGCTTTCTTGAGGAAACTCCATACTGATTTCCATAGTGGCTATACTAAATTACATTCCCAGGAACAATGTTGAAGCATTCCTTTTCTCTTGCAGCTTTGCCAACATTTATTATTTGATTTCTTGATGATTTCTTGATGATGGCCATTCTTTCTGATGTAAGGAGGAACCTCAGTATTATTTTAATTTGCAGCTCTCTAGTGGCTAGCAATGTTGAACATTTCTTTATGTCATTTACACTTCTGTGAAGGGTCTGTTCATTTTACTTGTCCATGATTTTTTATTGGGTCTTTTATTGGGGGGGGCCTAAAATTTTGTTCTTTATATATTATATATATTAGTCATTTGTCTGAGTAACAACTAAGAATTTTTGTCCATTTTGTACTTTTTATTTTCATTCTACTGGAAGTTTCTTTTGCTGTGCCAAAGCTTTCTAATTTGATGTGATACCATTTGTTGATTCTCTGTAATATTTCCTGTGTAACCAGTGTTCTGTTAAAAAAGTCCTTGCCTATGCCTATGACTTCAAGAATTTTATCTAGTATGGAAGGAAGATAGGGAACAAAGACAAAGAAACTTTTGGATTATGTTATATAGAAATACCTTGGAGCTTCTAGTGTGAAGTAATATAGCAACTTAATTTCAAACCTTAGTATAAATATCCTTAGAAATTAAAAGTTAATAATCACATTCATCTGTGTCACTCTTTACTACTATTCCTCTGCTTTTTCAGTAACTCATGAGAATGTTTCAACCACTGAGTTCCTTTTAACTGTGCAAATTTATTGCGTTTGTTGTATGGGACTTAGTCACTAAACAATAACAAAGGATAAAGATTTTTGCATTTTTTTCTTTTGTTATTTTGCAGAGGAATTTGAGGCATAATGTCAGTGCTACTGAAATGCTCAAAATACCCTTATATTTCAGCATTTTCAATATTAATACTAGTTCCAAATGACTGTAGTAGAACCAGTGGTGACCTCCAATTAGAAGATTCACAAGTGCTGCAATCTACTTTTTACATTTTGAAAAGAACCACATTTTGATAGCAGCTCTAGGCCATTCTTCAGGAGTTGTTCTTCTTTCAAAAGTGGGTAGAACTGCAGGCTTGTCCTAATTTCAGTGATGATTTTTCAGTTTATACCTAAAGCATAAATAACTGAAATCCGTGTGAGACACAGGTGATAAAATGGGACCTGAGCTCTTCCTAGTTCTCTGTAGCACTAATAGGATGGTCCCATCATTTGACTGTTTTGCAGCTTTTTCAACGTAAGAGGTCAAGAAGATCTGAAGCATCTAGGAATATAGAATTGTTACTTAAACATTACAACAAATGTTGCATTTTACTTTCTAAAACACCTTAAACTACCTGTGAATGAAGATGTCAGAATCTTAGCTCTTAACGTCATGAACTGAGATGGTCAGTAGATATTTGAGGTGTATTTTTGTGTTCATTTTGTCTGTTCCTACACAATTCAGTTCAAGATGGCATGGTGTTCTATGTGCATGTAGTATTCCTCAAGAATGATATCCTACACATGCAAGCACAAAATTTATGTCATGCTCAAATATACAGTAAAATAAGACTATTTTTCTAAAGCAAGTCTTAGAGAAGGACTGAACTATCTATGTGTTATTAGCTATTTATGGGTGACCAACTCATGAACCAGTACATTAATTCCAAGGCACCCAACTAGTTACTGGTAAAGCCAGGATGGTAACCTAGCTCTCTAGACCAATAACTGAAATATTTTACTATGTCACCATGATATCATATATGATTGTTAATTCAAGATATAAATTGTGGAACATAGGCATGCTTTGGAAGGCACAAAATCCTCAGTGTAAATGTTATTAGGAAGCCCCGAGTGTTTTATTTTGTTCTTGAAGTCAAGAGACAATGTCTCTGCCCGTTTCTCTTCATAAATTACTTTATCTTATCCCTTAGGAAGCAAGTGGGCAGAGGTAAATTAACTAAACCTTCGGTCAAGAGTCAAATGGGCTTATGCCACTGTGCTATATCCCCAGTCCAGGAAAGATAATAGCTCAGGGTTGGAAACGTTTGGCCTGCTTGAAGGGTATAAGAAAGAGAGAACAGGAAAATTGGAAAACCTGGCTAGATATGACTTGTGATGGAAGCATGTCTGAGTCAGAAATTCTTGATCTTTGTAGGAATCCCTAAGCACAAAATTTTCTGTAAAACTACAGATATCTGGGGTCTACACAAGTGTATTAATTAGGTTCTTCTAGAGCAACAGAACAAATCAGTAGGACATTAGGGATGATACATAGATAGATAGATGATACACAGAGATAGATAGATGATAGATAGATAGATAGATATAGAAAGATAGAGATAGGTAGAAACATAGATATAGAAAGATATAGATAGATACACAGATATAGAAATATAGATAGAAAGATACATAGATAGGTAGGTAGATAGATAGATAGATAGATAGATAGATAGATAGATAGATAGATGATAGATCATGGTGTGTTGAGTCATGTATATAAAGGTTGAGAAGTCCCAGAATCTGCTGTCCTCAAGCTAAAGATTCAGGAAAGTTAGTAGGATAAACGATTCTGTCTGAAGACTTGAGGATCAGGGGAGATAATTGTGTAAAGCCAGCCCTAAGAACCAGCAATGAGGAATATAGAAGCTCAGCAGTGAGAAAAACAAAAAGTATTGAATTCCTCCTTTCACACCTTTGGCCCTAATAAGGACATCAGAGGCTTGGATAATGCTCACCCATTCTGGAGATGACAATTTTTTATTAAGTCCACCAGTCCAAGAGCCTCATCCCAAACACCCTCATAACCACACCTAGAAATAATGTTTAATTTGAGCACCCATTTCCCTGTCAGGTGCCACATAACATTAACCACTAAACCTTACTTTAGAATTTTTCGGCCCAATATGTTTATTTCTCAGGGCCAAATGATTTTGTTTAGCCTTTTAATAAGAACAATGGGAAGGAGATAGTACAAGCAGAATATAATCACTCAGCCTCACCAAACCCTGGCTTCTGAGTCTGTACTTGATTTGCTATTCACAGACTATTATTATGAGGAGTAGATGAGTTAAGAAATATGAGAAGAATTTGCAGAAGTTGAAGCAATGTATAATGCAATGAAAAAATTGGAAAAAAGCTCACCAAATTCTAAAGATCTATAGGCAACATGACATAAGAGTCTAGAGCCCCTAACTAAATAAACTAATTATTTCTTGGTTCCCAATAAATTGAAACCTTGACCACAAATATTTTCTATTTAAATAAACAATTGTTTTGTTGGCCTAAAATCAGAATTAATGAATGACCTGTTTATCAAAATTGCAAATATTTCTTTATTGGTGAGGGTATCTTCTGATAATTTTTTTTTAAATGCAGTTCATTGTATTGGTGCCATAACCATGGTTGTCTCCCTTCCCCACAAATAACTATTTCAATATTTTTGATAGTATTTTTATTTAAATGTGATGCTCTTTGAGTATGTACATGTTTAATAAATGCTATTGTTTATATTTATATAATGTTACAATTTTATTAATGTTATTTATAAATAATTTGTTAATGTCAATTTATATTAATATTGTGAAGATTCATTTCATATTATTTTTATGTTTACTTAACCCATTGCTCCCACTAATGAATTTGATTGTATGTGCATATGCTAAACTGAAAGAATGCACTCAAATACTTTTCCTGCCCTATATTTACACTTGTTGCTATGGACAGGAGAACCTTACAGATGCATGAGAAATAAATATATTGTGTTAGTTAGTTTTCTCTAATTGCTGAGACATAATATCTGATGCCCAAAATTAAGAAAGGAAAGGTTAATTTAGCTCAGAGTTTGTAGTGCAAAATCAGCTGGCTTCAAGGCAGGATGGCATGGCAGAGGGGCAACGGTTCATGCAGCGGAAGACAACAAAAGCAACAAAAGCTAAAAAAGAGGAGAGCAAGCCTCTTTTCCTCCCTTACTATTGTATGTAGGCTACCTTCCCTGGGGCAGATGTAGCACTCACACTATCTCTGTGCTCTCCTCTTGCACAGGTTCAGGTTATTTATAAAGAGAGGAACCTGGCCTCCTGCAAAGTTACTTAGTTAAGCTTTTAAACTTTTCAAGTTGACACAATGTAGCAGCCATTATAATCCACTCCTTGTCAACTTGGCAACAAGACACATTTCTTTAACACAATTTCCAGAATCAAAACTGTGTTTATTCTTATCATTTTACAACTTAAACATTAGAACACAGGTCTAATAATCCTCAAGAACCATCACGAAATCCACCAACACTATATTACATTAGAACCATAGCATTCACTCCTAGCTCCCCAAAGACACATGCACATCTTTTTATACAAAACACATTTTGTACAGCTCTAGTAGTTGTCACAGTCCTAACAGCTTCAATATTGCTGAAAAGTCCAAGTCCCAAGTCTTCTTCAATATGTAAGGCTCAAGTGTCTGGATCACTGGGTGCTCTGAATCGAATTCTGAGAAACAAATTTTCTATGTTGCCGCCATTCTGGGACATGGTACAGTGGCCACCATTCTGGAACATTGTATTCTGTGGCTCTCCCTCAAAACAGTCTTTCACTTTTGCTGTTTTGAGGCTGCAAAGGGTGGAGAATTGCCATGTCTTGTGATACCTTCATCTTTCATATTCTCCTGTTCCTTTGCAGCAACAAAGATCCCCTCTGCTTTGTCTTTGTAGTCTACAGCTTTCCTGGCCAAACACACAGTAATTTCAAATCATTCTACTGGGCTCTTTGCTCTTAATTCTCAGCATAGATCTGGCTAACAGCCCCCAATAGCAGCCATGCCACAGTCTCAACATCTGACTGCCTTGAAATTTCTTCTGCCAGATTAATTAGTCCACTTCCCTTAATCTCAGTCTCAGGTAAAACCCTTGGACATGAGCAAAATGCAGACAAACTTTTTGCCAAGCCATAACACACATCATCCGATACAATCTTTCTACCTAGCAGAAACCTCCTGAGACTGGTTCTGTAGGATTTCTATCAGCCTTCTGGACTTCTGAGCTCTGACCAGAATCTCCCATATAGAACAACCTAGGGAGTTCCAGTGCTACTTTTTCAGGTGACATCTCTAATCTTTCCAAACTTTTCCCATAAGCCATTCCCAAAGACTCTTGAGCCACTTGGTCAGGTATAGTCACAGCAATGATCCCACTCCTGGAACCAAATACGATGTTTGTTACTTTCTCTCATTGCTCAGACAAAATACCCAACACACAAAATTAAGGAAAGAAAGTTTTATTTAGCTCACAGTTCATGGAGGTTTCAGTCCACAATCAGCAGGCTCTAAGGCAGGATGGCATGGCAGAGGGCCAACAGTTCATGAAGTGAAAGACAGCAAAGGCAACAAGAGCAGAAAGAAGGGAGAGCAAGCCTTCTTTCCTCCTTTATATTGTATGCAGGCTACTCACCCTAGATCAGGTATAGCACGCACACTATCATGCCCACCTCCTGTACAGGCTCAGGATGTTTGCAAAGTAAGGACTCTGGTCCCCTGCCAAATTACTTAGTTAAACTTCTAAACATCTCAAGTTGACAGAATTTATCAGTCATTATGTGTATGTTGTTGATACTTGGTGCCTACATATGGGCTATTTTTCTAATAGTTAACCAGTTCAACAAACTGTGAGAGAATCCATTCTTTTGCTGATTTTGAATTCAAAGCATGTGTCAACTATAGAAAGGCTAGCCATTTGATGCAAAAATAAATCAATTTATAATATTATATTAATTTTGTAATGAAACTTAATGAGATATTCATTTATATAAAATGTTTCATATTCTGCAAAATATTTCTATTCTTATTATTTCATTTGATCCTCTCAATTCAAAGCAGCAAGTTAAGTACTTCATAAACCTTCTGTCCTCTCCCCAGTGATTACTAATACCTGCCTTTGATGCTTCAATTATTTTATCTGGATTTTTCACAATACATCAATTCTTTCAATATTACCACTTAATTCCACTGACCTCAACATTAATACTCAGAATAGCTTTGTATCAGTACACTGGTACACAGAACCAACTATGATCTTATCATACAGGGGAAATCTTACAACTATTCATATTTTAGATCCATCTTGTGGTCATATATTTGGAGCCAACAAACCAAACTCTAGGTGAACAGAAAAAAGGATGGATAAATCCTATTTCTTGATTATGTGTATAATTTCAGCACAGTAAATTCACAGTCCCTTCCAGTGACATAAAAACAGCCACTGTGTACAAATAAATGCCATAGAAGTCAATTGTTTGATGATACAAGGATGGATATGAATAAAGATCCTTAGTATAAAACTTAAGGGATTATCCTGCTGCAGAAATAAAAGGGAATAAAAGCCCAATTCTCTGTGACCAAAAGTTGTTTCCTTCTCTACAAGGAAAGTTCTGTTAGATGCTCTGTGGGTCTCAGTGAAATGTGACCACAGAATTGGGACGAATAGTCCAAGCCTTTAGTTTAAAACCAGTATAAGGGACAGATATGGCACCCATAAGAATGTACTTATATCAAACGCAATAAAGTCAGGGTGATCAGCTACTGATGGAGGCTAGATTTATCATCACCCGTCTACCAAAGAGGCTGTGTTGGCCACACAACTTGTGTTGCTGCACACAATTAGAAGGAACTTTCTAGAGAGGAAGGATGGGACAAAGATATTAAAGTTAAGAGACTTAGTTTCTAGTTCTGGCTTTGTCATAAACTGCTATGAATGAGTTATTCAACCTCCTTATGCGTCACTTCCCTTGTCTGTAAAATGAAGATATCCAGGAAGAACAGGAGTGGAAATGAGGGTTGCCTTGGACACCAACTTCTTGCTTTAGTAAAAAGAGGGAAAGGGATGGTATGGATGCCTTATCTTTGCTATGCCTATAGCACTGATTTTAAGATATATTCTTGGTTCTGTGATTAACCATTTTCCTCTGAAAAATAGCCTATTAGTTGTTTTAAATATGACAAATACTCAAGCAAACTTTAAAGGTCAGCATTTCTTCTAACATCCCTAAGAAGATCAAAGAAATTTAAGAGTAGTGTGAAGTATGTTTTTAACTGTGCTGATGGATTACACAATGAGAGGAAAGTCAAATTAATCCATCTCCATCAGTCTTTTCCAAATTCCTCGGCTCTTACAACCTGTGTTTAAAACTGGTGCTGACCTACCACAAAGAGCTGTTTTCAGAGTCAGGAGCAACTGAGCACCTGAGCTCCTTCCATGGAAAAAGGCCAGAACCTTGGATTTGTTTTCCCCTATTTCCAGCTAGAGGAGATTGTGTGTGTTTGCAAAGTGATGAGTTGTGATGGAGCTGCTGCTTTGATACAGTCCTCAGAGGCTCTTGCGTCAAACAGTAGCCTTGAACACCACTCTAGGGAGGAGAAAGAGCAAAGAGGTCAGTGCACAGTAATGTCCAGGGTAATGTGTTAGCTCATAAGTCTTCAGAACCTCCGGCCATGAAAAGCAGCTGCAGCTTGCAAACGTCTGACCCTGAGCTTATTCTGTCTCCTGGTTTTGTCCTTATGTGAGTGAAAAACTGTAACTGGATCCACTCCTGCTTAGCCTCAAAAGCAACCCATTTAACAAGAAGTCCCTGGGCCTGCCAGGTATTTGAGAAGAAATGCAATGCATCAACACCCTGCTGTATTTCATCTTATAGCAGCTCAAGCTGGTCTCTTTTCTGCTTTGCTCCTTCTGCCTCTGGTACTGGGTGTACTGCCTGGCCCCATTAGCATGACATTAGTGCCATTAATGAAAATCCGGTTTTACACACTGAAAAGTGATCTGAAGCAGTCTAGAGGAAATGCTGTAAAGGCTACTCCTGCTGTTTGCAGGGACCTTGGGCACACCTGTGGTTTAGAAAGGCTCTTAAAAGGTCCCTCCTGCTGGATGGAGGCACAGCAAGTATAAATAGTATAATGAATAGTACAAATAGCCTCATTCTGGGATAGAAGGGCCCTCCTCTGCACCCATATAAAACCTATGAATTCTGTGATGAAGAAGTGAAATGTTAAAAATTTTGTAGCTTGGGGAAACTGGTCATTAGCCCTACATATAAGAATTATATGCCAGGCCCAAGTCTTAAACAATCCTTTTTGTGACATTTTCCTGAAGGAAAATACAAATTGTTAATTTAAAATAATCATCTGTTTAGTGGTAGACTGAAGTACAAATTAAGGAATCTCTTTTTTTTTAATATAGTATCATGGAAAGAAGGTTTAACCAGCAGCTTTAATACAAGGGATCACTACACAATTGCCCATTGAGATTAGAAAAGTGAATGGGAAAAATAAAATGAGGATGTTAGTAAAAGAGATACTTTCATATGGAAACACAGGAAAAGGGGAAGAAAATTTCTGAGTGGAGAATTATAGAGCCAAGAAATACAAAACTATGCAGCCTCTTAGAACATGTCTTCTGCAAAAGGGACCTTAATCCTCTGGCCAGGGCATTGGAGAACAAGGTACATGAGTGTGGGACATCATTAAAGACAACCTCACTGTCAGCCATGGGATGGTTCCAGCTCCACGTTGCTACTCTCTAGATGATGGATCAAATTCATTGTCTGAGACCAAAGCCAGGGAACAAAAAGACCTATCACTTAGATCATGAGTTAACAAAGTAAGTGAAGAAGGATGTTAAAAACATCATCCTGATATTTTCCTTCATGTGATTCAAGGTGTCTGTTCCCTTATCTGTCTGTCTCTCCAACAAGTTACCTATTAGTCAGGGCCCTTACTACTTATTTTAGTACTTGAATTCCATTTTTTGTTCTTCCACATGCCCAGCTAGTGCAGACTGTGTGATAGAAGAGTGGTGGGTTTTGAGGAGCTGCTGCACTGATTTGGACCTCAGCAGCTCATATATCAAACAGTAGCCTTGAACTCACAAGATTACAAAAAAGCAGTCACAATTTATTCGTTGCTTAATGTCTAGAAATGTAAATGGCAGTACCATTTACTATCCTTTTGAGTTTTGTTTTGCCCAAGCAGATTTGGGGTTTTATTTTTCCCTGATATAATTCACCTGCAATTTGAGGCCAGTCAATAGGTTGCCTGTGGTACCTGAAGAATGGAAGCTCATCTGACTAGAGTGCAAGAATATAAAATAAAGATATAAGTCAGAGATAAGGGCTTTTTTATTCAAATACACAGTTGCACAAACACGGATTTTTTTCTGGAAATTTGTAGTATGTTTGCCTTTGTTGCCTTTACTTATTTGATTTTTATATATTTTCATTACTTTACAACCATTTTAAAATGTTTTTATTTACCAATTTTTTATTTATTTCATTTATTTAAAACTTAGTTTGACAGATTCAAATGTATATTCTTACTGTATATAAAATGATGCTTTGAATAGATATTGTGGAATGAGCTGATTAACATATGACTTGCCTCATATACTGGTCATCTTTTGGGAGTGAGAACACCTAAAATCTACTTCGTTAGAAATTAGAGATGATTTTAGGAATAAGTTTGAAAGATCTTTCGTGTGACACATGGACTCTATTAACAAGGTTGTACTGTATGGCAGAAGATCTCTAAGAAAGAAATCAGATCACAAATTCTTCCCCTCCCAGACACACTGCTGCTTCGTCCATGATGAGAATAACAAATTGTGCCCATCTCACAGGGTTGCTGTGAAGAAGTGACATTTTATTTGCCATAACAAAATTAAGTAAAAAACTTTTTTAAATAAAAAATTTCTAATGACAATTTTGGCAAGTTTGTGGGGACATAGTAATTGGTTCAGTACCATGAAAGTGAATAGTTCTAGGACAATTAAAATACAATATTATGGTGGTTAAAATCCATATTCTATAACCAGAAGGCAGTGGAGTTGAATGAACTTTCTTTCTCTCCTTCTTTCTTGTTTCTTTCTTTCTTTCCTTCTTTTTCTTTCTTTCTTTCTCTCTCTTTCTCCCTTCCTTCCTTCCTTCCATCCTTCCTTCCTTCTTTCCTCCTTCCTTCTTCCTTCCTTTCTTCCTTCCTTCCTTCCTCCCTCTCTTCCTTTCTTCCTTCCTTCCTTCATTCTTCCTTCTTCCTTCCTTCCTTCCTTCCTTCCTTCCTTCCTTCCTTCCTCATTCTTCCTTCTTCTTTCCTTCTTCCTTCCTTCCTTCCTTCCTTCCTTCCTTCCTTCCTTCCTTCCTTCCTTTTTGTCTCTCTGTTTTCTCTCTGCATCTCAGCTTCTCTCTCTCTCTCTTTCTCTCTCTCTCTTTTCAGTACTGGGAATTGAACCCAAGGTCTTTTCACTGAGCTGCACCCCCAGCTCTTTTTTACTTTTTATTTTGAGAGTCTTATTAATTCACTAAACTGTCCATAAGGCATTGTTTGAACACAGAAAATCAAATAAGTCACACCGGAATTTTGGTTTATTCACCCCTCATGAACTGACATTTTCAACTTTCTTCTGAAAGACCTCTTTCTATTGAATATTACCTACTCCTTTCCTAACTGCATATTTCCTATGGCATGAAGCTCATGAAATCTCAAGTCACTGGAGTCTAATTTCCCACTAATTCTCATTTTAAAATAAATTCAAGGCCTTGCCAAATAACTCTGCCTCTTACTTTCAAACTTCTGTCTTAGCTCCATACCTGCTATATTCCTGAATCATTCTAAGGTCCTTCTCACTTATGTATTTGAAGTTGTAGCAGAAAAATACTTCACTCTTTAGAAAGATGTAACAGATCATAAAGCAGTAAAACCCGCCTTTCTGAACATATAAGCAAAGAGAGGTAATGTGATGTGATAGACACATCGAGACATGAGTGGGAGTCCTGTTTTTGATATTGGGCCTGATGGTGTAAAGGATCCCATTTCAAATGGGAGAGAAAGAAAGTTGATTCAACTCCACTGCCTTCTGGTTGTAGAATATGGATTTTAACCACCATAATATTGTATCTAAATTGTCCTAGTAAATTCTTTCTTTTTTTCTTTGAAGGATGGGGTCAGTGCAAGCTATAGACTTGAAGGGAAATCCTAGGAATTCTGACTAGGACTCCCAGTAAGACCAGCTACACATCCTTCAGATCCCATGATAAGACTGAACGCAGATCTTGCTCTTCAAAAGAATTATAATAATGGAGAAGGGTGGATGATACATTAAACCAATTTCAGAGCTTTCCTGTAGGCCTGTCTTCAAGTTAAAGTGTTTCTTTTCAGCTTAATTTTACAAGGTGTGAAGTTACTATTTTTTTTTTATTTCCATCTGTCTAATATCTATGCATCATCAATGGGCTGTAAAATCATCAGGTTAGTAGGAAAGAGGAGCTTGTCAAAACACCCTCCAAAATCTCATTTTCTCCAGGTTAAGAAACTTTTGACAAGTTAATGGAATATAATAAGCCTTTAAGTGGTGACTAACTAATACTCTGTGATATGTAGTATATATACACATACCATACAAAATGATAAAACCAAAATACAACATAGAATATAAAGTGATTTAAATTATTTAAAAGTTCCACAGACATGCCTTATAAGAGATGATTATAGAGAAAGGATAACAGCTGATATATTTAGGTGACAGAATTATGAAGGATTTCCTTTCTCTTATAAATGTCTCGACTTACTATAAAATCGTTAAGTAAACCTGAAGCTGCAATAACATTAAACACACAGCCTAAAATTTTTGAAGCAATGACAGCAAAATTCTTAGGATTAAGTCAGGCATAAGTCATCAGGATAAAAAGACCTCCTGAGTAGGATGGGTGGTGAAAGAAACATCGCCTGACATAGCAGGAAAAATTTCAGAATGGTGAAATGATAGTCAAAGATTCTGGCATTTAGAAGTTTGGAGGAGGTTTGGGCCAGGAGGAGGTAAAAAGACATTAAATGTGCTTCTGTTTAACACAGCGTTAGCATTCTAGTGTGAGCATAAAGAGACGTAAGTGCAAATACTCACCAATTTTGGAACTCTTTCACATGCAGACTTTCTCAAAACAATGTGGTAGTGGATCTGAACCAGTATAGAGACAAATGAATCCAGTGTACCAGAAGCAATATTGAGTACAGAAATCAGGAAGACTTAGAGGTAATTCTAAAAAAGTTGTTGGAACTATTTGAAGGTGATCTAGTCTCATTACTTCTAGGACCATTTTGCTGACAGAACTAGAGATATTTCTATATGAAGTATTTATATTAAGCTAAAGAGGAGCTCAAGTCAATGCCTCTGACTCTAACATGATACCACATGGGTGATTCTAAATTTTCCCCTTTTCTATTATAGGTTTCCCTCTTTCTGCTTACATTTCCTTTTCTTTTTACTCGTTATCTACTTTACCCATCAGAGTCCTAAGCATATTAACTACAATTATTTTAAGTTTCAGGCCTCATAAATCCAAGATCTCTGTTATATCTGAATCTTGATTTTGGTGAGTGTTCTATCTCTTCAAAGTGGTTTGTTTGTTTGGTGTGCTGGTTTTCTTACAGATCCATGTATATTGTAAATTTTTGATGAAAACTGAATATGTTATATTGAGGAGTTAGGACTGAGGTATCTTACTACTGGAGGATAGAATAGTGAACTTAAGAAAGATTAAGGGAAGTCTTGAAAACTAAACTAGTAATGAAAAAGTAGAAATTAGAGGAAATTTTAGGGACTTCATATGCATCCTGATGGCCCTTACTTTAAAAAGCCTCGTGAAAACATCGTATTATTTCTCTGGTGTGAGAAACTAAAAGAGTAAAAAAGGTCTAAAATGTAAAATAGATATTGTTAAATGGGAATAAAATGTTCAAAAGGAAAAAAGAACTAGGAAGGGGGAAAGTGGCAGGGAAGGAAGGGTGAAGGAAAAAACTGCAAATTATACTACTAGTGTCTCTTAGTTCATTGAAAAGGAAGGTTTGTGCTAATATCGGTTGGAGAATTTTTTATGCTACTATCTCATACTCTGAGTAACTACTTTAAAGGTAATATGCAATACATTAATTACTGTTATTCTCCTATTATTTTGTCATTAAATTTTGTTTCACTTTTTTTCCATAAAAGTTTTAAAAAGCCTTTGGAGTTTCCAGTTAACACAGAATTCTCATTGACAAGGCCTCCTCCTTTGAACCTATTCTGACATTTCATATATCCTTTGAGATGCTGATTCAAAAAATTTCTGTAGTATCTTTTTTTCTTTACACAGTGCCTATTTCTTATTTCCTGAGGAAGAACTCCTGGTCTTACTGCAGAAACAATGGAATGGTGCATAAACATAATGAAATCTTCATAGCAAAAGAGTCAATGCTAATTAATCTTTGTTCAAAAGGAATCAGATTGCTGAAATTCTAAGATAAGAGAATCACAGTGTTTGATTTCTAGATTAGCAAGGAATGAAGTCGTTCTTTTATTTTCTTCCTTGTCTGAGCAACTTCAGTTTAGAGAGTTAAGCTTTGCTGTTACTGTTGGTTTTGTATACATTCCCCATCTAAACATGAAAATTTAAAAGAGCAATAAAGTTACTCAAATCAAGTAATACGTAAATCAAATAATACTCAAATCAAATCAATAGCATTGGTAACCCTGGTTTTAAGTGCATTAAACATTTGACCTTCCATAAGACAATTTCTTAAGCTAACAAAGCCTGAGTTATAAACTGAAGCCAACCTGTACAGCTAGAAAAAGTAAAGTATGATTAGCTAATGATTCACAGTTCCTTGCTCACCTGATGTTCATTTGACAACAGAGATATTTATGTCATGACAATAGTCCTTATGAAACACCTCCATCGTGCTCTTTGACCTAGAGGTTTTGTCATAGAACAAGTGCTAAGTCTGTATTGCAGTCATCTCTATAATGAAATCAAACTAGTTTCTATGTGTTCACATGGATACCTATTCAAATGAAGTCATACAATTAATAAAGACTAATAAAAGATAAGGATCATAATTAGTGACATAGAGTTTACAACTGGGTATGTAAGGATTGATAAAACAATTTTTAATGTCAACTTCAAAGTCAGTGCAAACAGAATTCAATTTCTTCTTTGTAGAAAGTCTTTTATTGGAACTTATCTTATGTTTTTCTCATCATATGACTTACAGGTTTTGGAAAGAAGATCACAGAGGAAAAGTGCCATGCCCATAATAATATCAATAGTACATGGTATCGGTATGACATCACTGTTTACATTAATATTTATGATCTGCATGCTGTAGGATTTGTCAAGTTTTTCCACTATAAATTTATCCTGTACACACTATGTACATTTTGGAAAAAAAAAAAACATTATGCACAGCTGCCCCTACTTAAGGAGTGAGGAAAAATTATCTCCTAACTCCTTGAGGGTGAATATCTACATAAGTTATTTGGAATTATTCAACACAAGAGATTTATCTGTTCTTCTCTATTTATTTATATTCAGCCATTTATTTACATCAGCATGGAACCATGAATATTAATTTTATATGTTGGGTTGCAATTTAATACTACATTGCATATTATGTTGCTCAAATTATTTTTGCTTTGGCCATCAGGAGTTATTGTAGTTGACTCCTATATCCCATTAACATAGCCCATCTATTATGTTCTTTTAGAGTATTTCCTTGCTTTTTGGCACTTTAAGATGCTGTAGATTCATATATTTCCTGACCTAATTCAAGAATCAAGAATCAGCCATTTGTCTAAGGTTATATTTGTTTGTGTGGTTTGGTTTTGCTTAGCTAGGTCTTTTGTTTGTTTGTTTGAACTGTGTAAAAAGACAACATCTAGGCATTGAGTATGCTCATTGCTACTGGATTGTCATTGCTGTTAGGGCCTGTCAGCTGACAGATATTAAAAATATATGTTTATACACCACCTGCATATAGATGCACATCTATTAACATTTCTTTATGTAATTACCTGTATCTCCATTGTGCTAAACATGAATTAATACTGAAGCTCCAGCACTAACTCACTGTCACATATCACCTTTCCCACTTTCTTCCCTGTCCCTCCAGCATGAATAACTTGTTCACTACTAGTGCACGCTTAGTGCTTTCAGAATTATTGGCCCATTCTGTGGGAAGCATCTTATCAGCTACAGTCCAGGGTTAATGCAAGTAATTACAACAGAAAACAAGGCTGGCAGAATAATTGTTTTATATTTAATCAAAAAAATTGAAACCAAAACAATTAAAAGAAAAATACATTGTTATCTAATGAATATTGTCATATAACTCTAAAAAATTTTATTATTAAGAATTAAAATTATATGGGAAATATTATGGGTATAGTCATAATATATAATATTATAATATAGTACATCTTATAAATATCTAAAAATAACCAAGTTATTAGTTCTGTCCCTGTAAACATATTCCAGCTCTTCAAAACCATTCCCATATAAGAAGGCAGACATTTAATGGCTAATGATCTTTATTTCATGATTCTCTTCTATGTTTCCTTTACCTCAGGTTTCTAACTCTTATCACACTCAGCACAAAATCAGCAATTGTTGAACCACTGTGATTCATGCTCTGATTAATTTCTTGCCCTAAAGATAATCATAGTCTTGAAAAATTTAGTAGCTAAACTCTATGCAACTTGAATTTTTTAAAAAAGTACTTCCTAATAATGTGCTATTGTTGATTGTCTAAAAGAAAAAAAGGAGTCATCCAGTTGCTTATTATGTCCAAAACTAATTGAATAACTAAATGTAATACTCATTATATTTTACATCTTATTAATATTAAAATTTATTTGAACACATACTCTCTAAAAATATTAAAAACTCAAAGTATTTTGTGCATTCCAAAGTTAACTCTTAAAGTATTTCAAAGAGAGTAAACAAGCTCAAAAAGACTAGAATCTATATTAATTTACATTTTTTTAAAAATAGTTCTACAGACATAAAGTATAATAACCAAAATTAAGTACATAATGACTGAGTTTAACAATTGAAAGTACATAGCTAAATCCAGAGCCAGCAAACAGAAGCTGGATAAAACATTTCAGAAATGAAGAAGAGAGGGGAAAGAAAAGTTTATAAAATATGAAGAGATTAATAGATGAAATAGACCTAAATTGTATTTAACTTGGGTCCTACAAGGAAAGAATGAGAGAATAGAATAAACAAATATTTCAGAAGGTAATAATAATTTTAAATTTAAAGCATCAGTCTACATATCTAAAATTTTTTACAAATTGTAGTCGAGGTGAATAAAAGCAATCTCCTATGTACTTCATAAAAAACAAGTAAATAACAATAATCATAAAAAAGAATGAGCTATTGCAATGAGTAGAGAAACAAAATTACCTTAATAGTTAAAAGAAAAAAAGAAGCTTTCAACTGGTTCTTCAATACCACTTTGCAGGTAGAACACAAGAAAATAACAGTTATAGAACACAATGTTCAACAAAATAATTTATCAAGAAGTAAAGCAATATGAAAACATTCTCAGAAGATCAATAACTAAGACTTTCCCACCAACAAATCTATCATAAGGAGATTCAATATATAATATACTTCAGAAAAAAGGAAAATGAACATAGAACTAAAAGTGAAGAAAGTGGCAGATGTTTGGATAAATCTCAATGAACATTGGGGACAACAGTCCATAACATCATTAATTGAAGATTTCATATGTATGTTACATATAATTAAAATTTACAATAATAGCTTGGAGTTTTGAGATTATGTGAAGTATTCTGATTTACTTGTATTTTCGAAAGTAGAAAATGGTGTTGAAGAAAATAAATTTGATATGTTGATATGTTTTAAAATTTAGGGTAAGTGCTGAAATACTTCTTTCAGATGTGTTTCAGTTCACTGTCACTGTGTAACAGTGTCATTAAAAACTCAACTGCTTAAGACAGGGGTCCAGGGATGGTATAGTTGGATTCCTTACTTTAAAATGGGTGGACAGTCCAGATTTGTTTTTTTTAAATTAAAAACCAAAGATAAGTTATTTTCCAGAGAGGTCTCTAAAATATACAACACAAATACAAAAAGGATGGAAACATAGAAAGGATGGAAAAGTTGTGCCATGCAATCATGAACCAAAATTCCAGATGGTGTGTAGGTCTTTTAATGTCGGATGAAAATAATGGGCTTGAAAATCCAAATTGTTTCTAGAGATTGAGAATCAATTCTTAATGAGAAAAAATTACAATTCAACAGGAAGATCAAGCAATTCTAAAGTTCAACATGTATAAGTCAAAATTTGTTCAAACTGTGGAAGAGTAGAGCAAATCACAATTGTATTTTGAGAATAAAACCCTCCTTTCTCAGCAATAAACAGAAAAGGCAGGCACAGAAATCTATAATAGTATGGAACATTGGCACAAAAGATTTAACAGCAAATTTGTCTCATGAATACCAAACTTTGTACTCAACTGCAGAATACTCCTAATTTCTAGCATACATGGAACATTTACACAAATAGACCGTATCATAAAGCATGAAACAAATCTCAACAAACTTTAAAGCATAACAATTGAAGAATGTTCTTAAACAAGAGCAGAATTAAGTAAGAAATCAATAGCAGAACATAAACAAGCAAATCAGAAAATGACTCATCATGAATATGAATAAGAAAAAAAGCCTATAACTTAATTTTAGTAATTTCCAACTTCTACTCACCATTTCTCCTAGCTTTGAATGTAAATGATAAAGAGCTGTAACTCCTGTGCTTGTCATAAATAGAAATTATGGATATTTTCATGTTATATCCCTTTTGTTGAAAATTTCTATAAATTTCTTTCACATTTATCATTGCTTTAAATTTTTTTCCAGAAAATGAGATCACATTCTTAATCCTGTTTTTTAAAAAATGTTAATAAAAAGCACATGTATGAGTTTATGTTAAACCTACCTTTTATGTATTTGACTGTTTTTCAATACAATGGCTTTCCTTTGATATAATTAACGCATAAAATAATTAGGAAAAAGCTCAATATTTGTGTATGTGCCATATAAGGGCACATACACAAAAAAATCTCTTTATGTCTCTGAATCGATGTTTTCCATTGTGAAGTTTGCTCCTCTCTTGCTGCCTACTCCTTCCTGAAGTCACATATCATAGCAGAGTAGTCCAGGATTTCAGGAGCCGCTCTTCCCAGAAAAAAAGAAAGGAGAAAAGGAGAGATGAGGGAGGAGAGGAAGGAGGAGGAGGAGGAGGAGGAGGAGGGGGAAGTGGAAGAACAGAAAGAGGTAGAGGAGAAAGAGAAGAAGAAGAAGAAAAGGTAGAGAAAGAGGAAGATGGAGAAGAAAGAAGAAGAAAAAAGGAAGAATAAGGCAAAAGAGAAGAAAAGGAGGAAGAGTAAGAAGAAGAAAAAAGGAGAAGAGGAAGAGGAGGAAGAAGAAGAGGAAGAAGAAAGAAGGGGATGAGCGGTAGGAGGAGGAAAAACAGGAGGAGGGGCGAGGGAGTGTAAGGCGAAATGTAGTATATTCACCCAATGGACTCATATACGATGAAAATGGGCAAACCACATAGTCATGGAGATAATTCACAAATACAGTGATAGGTGACAGAAATCAGTCATAAAAGAGCACAAATTTTATGATTCCATGTATTAGAAAGCCAGTATTGCAACAGATAACCATCAGTGGTGACAGCATTCAGTTGTCTGTTAATTAATCCTGAGGTGGCCCAGAGGTACTTTTGGGAACATAATATCTGGCAGCTGGTTTCTCAGTGTGTTTGTAATGTGAAAACTTATTGAGAAGTATGCTAAGGTAGAAGCTTACTTATTTAATCTTCAGTTAAGGGTTTAAAAAGAGTTCTAGAGGAGCAAGGAACTTCCTTACTAATGAAGACAATGGATCAAATCTTGCTTCATTATTTTTTCCTACCTCAGTTCCCTGATTTTTCAATGTTTCAAAGATAAGGAAAGGTTAGATAATTTGGAGAAAAAAATAATTACATGGAAGAAAATGCAAAATTACCACCTCCACGGAAAATAGGCAATACACAATTAAATTAAAGTAAATTGGGCAGATATTTATGGGGTACCTACAAAGAGCCAGACATTGCCCTAGTTACTTAGGATAGAATAGAAGCAAATCTGACAAAGGTTCGTCAATGTTAGTACTCTATTGGGAGGATGAGAATACTATAGAAATAAATACGTAAATCAAATTGGAGTTAGAAGATAATTTGTGCTTTGGGAAAAAACAGATCAGGAAAGGATGATCAAACCACATGCATATGTATAACTTTTATATCTTGATGTATCAAGTAAAATATATTCAATATTTTTAAAATACTGAGGAAAAACTGGTGAGACATTTCAAAATGCGGTGAATGCATACATCTGTACATAGATTTCAAGATCTGTTTTCTTCATAGACTAAATGATCTGTTTTCGTCCTGTCGTTTGAGTAGCATGAAAACAAAATTGTTTTCTTAGGAAAGTTCCTGGCCTCTCAGCCAGCCACAGAATAATAAGTGCTTTCAACTGAGTCAGATGTGCAACGCTATCCAAGCACACATGAACTAAATCCCCAGTGTTGCAAGCAAAAGTAATAAAATTGGCTAAGACATAGATTCTTGTTATTTTATCTGCTTTGTTATAGTTTGTTCCCCTGCTTGCTTTGATCCTTAACTTGGTTCTTTAAAGTAATTTGAAGATATGGCAAAGCAAGAACAGAACTTGATTGCACATGTCTTTCTGCATAGTTTTTGTTATTTATTAATAGGTTCTTGTTTTTATGTATTAGTTCACATAATGAGAATAAATATTTAGTCTTTCTAAGGTTTCAGAGAATGCTTCCATCTTAATTTTGTAACTACCTCCCTTTAAAAAGTTTGCTGATTGGCTGAATTTATTACTAATCTTAAAACTCATCCCTTTAAACTGGATTCCATTTTTATTTGCTTCACAAGGGAGCATGTACATGCTTCACAGAGTAGTAAGGTATTAACCTGGAAGTTCAACTGAAGTATCAAGGTAGGATAAATGTCAGATGCCAGAGGAAGTGCTGGACCATAAGCAAAAAAGCTAAAGGAAATGATCAGGAATGTTTACACAACTTCTGAATCTGTCACAAAGAAAAAAAATGAAAGATCAGGTGATGAGAGATTTGTGAGATGTTTTCTGGGTAAAAATTGCTGAGCTAGGAAGCCCAGGTCATAGCTCATAAGGGATAAGTGAAGCTATGCTTTCCTGACCTCTCAACTATACTGAGAATGGCTTTGGTCAGACCACTTGAAGAGCTTGCAAAATGTTGACTTTTGCAATAAGAAGGACATGGAGTCTAAACCTCCATATAAGTATTGTAAGGAGAAGAATCTATGGCTTTCAGCTGAAGATAGCAACGCAATAAAAAATGAGAAGTGAGGACGAACTGTAGTCAATAACCATACTCTGCTAAAAGGGGAGACAAAGATACCTGAGTCTCCTATGACCTATCTATTGGTTACATTGAAGGGCTGTGGAGAATCCACTAGGGTCTGTGTTGGATGAGTATCCAGAAGAGGACTGATGTAGGACAGAATGGCACCTACAGGAATAGAATGGGTCATCTATATTCCCGGAACTGGCTTTGTGGAACCCAGTGGGAGAAGAACACAAGCCTTTGAAAGACTCCAGCAAAGAGTGCTTTCAATCTCCACACAATGCAGAGAATGAGGGGCTACTTTGTAACCTTAATCAAGTAAAAATTTTCCACTCCCATTGTCTTTCCTCCTTCCTCCTCTTGCGCTTTCCGAGACCAACATTAGTGAGTTGTAGGTGGTATAACAAAAAAGACGATAGCTTTTCTCCTAAACTAGGTCATCAGTCTGTAGCCAGCCCTGCCTGGCTATGGTAATATTAAATCATGTTACTATTAAATCTAGTTCAGCATTTTTATTAGAAAATTTTAAGTATTCAACTGTGACTAACTGGCTTGAAATGATACATGATTTTCTATTGAAGACAGTTTTAAAAACCAATGTGCCCATCTGGACTTTTCCCTGAAGGTAGAGCAGGTATCCACTGTTCCTCTTCACCAAGCATGTGTACAAGGACAGAGAGAGAAAAATAAAGCTCCTTTTATGAGCATGCCCCATAAGTCAAACATGTTTAACATGCTTGGCCCCACATGAGAAAGACATTTTGGGTCCCACATGAAGATCAGTGTGTGATGGCTAGGATGACAACTCTAGCTGATATTTGACTACATGGGGCTAATAACTCAAGTCAGTATTTAATTTCATGGCATTTGATCAGTTCAGCAGAGCTACCTTAGAAAAGTTTCTAAATCCAGTGTTCTAGATCCAATGCAAAACCTACAACTCTCTAACTTTACTATTTATGCATATATATATTATTTACTAACAGCCAATAGCTCATTTTGTTAAACATGAAGATTTCAGGCTGCATCCAAGGGACTCTGATTGGTAAGATTCAGAGTACACCATTGTTAATCAGTAGCCCAAGCCATTGTCGTGTAGGTCTTTAGGAACATCTCTTTGGAAGACATTGCTTTAGAGCAGTGTGTCTAAAACTTCATTGGGTGTATAAATCACCTGGCAATCTTGTTAAAAATTCATGATAATTCATTAGTCTTGAAAGCATGAGATTCTGTGTTTTTGTATAAACACTCAGGTGATGCTGAAGCTCCTGGTCCAAGGATCATACTTTGAGCATCAATAGTTAGAACACCATGTTCCAAACTTGCCCCCACTGCCCTGATGAGAATCACAGATACTAGCTACTCCAAATGCAGATTTTAGGTTCTACCCTGAGTGTATTGACACACAGTCTGCCTGTGAGAGATCTAGGAAGCAAGGAATGCTCTCAAGTCCTAGCTGAACTGGAGTCATCCCAAAGCTTTGTGGGTATATCCAGTGAGAGACATCAGGGCTAGCTTAAGGCATAACAAAGGAGCTAAATTTGTTCTTCCTTGTGAAGGGGTTCAATAGGGAAAAAGAGAAACCACTCAGAGCTCACTATTTCTACATGTCTCTGTGGTTGCCTCAGTACCAACCTTGACCTCACATGAAGGCTTCTCCTCTAAACCAGTGGTTTTCAATCTCCACCACACAGGCTTTGAGAAATAGCAGTTTTAGTCTCCACCTACTAAATATTCTGTTTCAGCTGACCTGAGTGTTAAGATACTGATTTATCTGGCTGAGGTGCTTGTATTTTTATATGCTCCCACAGGAGATGGGACATGAAATTTGGGAGCCAAAGCCCTACTAGATATGGTCTGGAAGAGTCCTGCAAAAAGAGCTCTTGCCCCATTATTTTGTAACTATTACTGAAATTTTGTGCCACAGTCATTTGAGGTCAATTTATTGCTTCCAAAAGTTTCCTGTCAAGAATTTATGGCTCAGAATTATAAGAATAATTTAACACCCATTAAAATGCTGACAAGGTTTAATCAAATAGACCAAGAGCCATTAACAGAAAGCTTGATGCCATTTTTGGTACTATTATAATAACTACTGCTATGACTTCTATTGCATCACGCTTTCTCTTACTATATTTCATCTACTCTTACATTGGTCTATAAGTAGCATTTTATTATTGCTTTAAGAAGATGAAGGTGCTGTTACCCTGTGGGCATATGTGATCTGTCTTTCAAGCTCTACTCTGAAGGACCTAATTTTGTAGGTGCAACTAAGCATAATAAAAGTAGTTAAAATACGACATGTCCATAAATAAATCAGGATTTTCTTCTTTAATCCATTCATGGTAAGGTGCTGGCTCCAATACTGCAAGCTAGAAACTTAGACTCATTTCTGAAATTTAGAATTTACCTTTGAAACTTAGACATCACCTTTGAAATCTTTCCCACATCATCTCCTACACCAAAACCTTCACCAACCTTATTTGATTTTACCTACTCAGATCTCTCGAATAATTTAATTTTCTCTATATTCTCAACTACCAGTCACCTAAGTCTAATGTGTGATCATATTTCTTCTGTTCAATCTTCAAAATCAATGAAGCAAACCTCCTTTGCCTCTTTTTCACCTGGCTTTCCTTTTCAGACAATCTTGTTTTAGAACCCCAGTCACCTATGATGAAGAAAAACTCCCTAACATGACCAGAAAAGTCTTCTGATATCATGACCCTGCATGGCTCCACCATCATCTCCAATCTTTTTGACATTTGCTTTGTTTCAGGCACCCTAACCTCCAGTCAGTCCTTCATGCATCTGTGATCTCTCTGGCCACAAGACACCAATATGCATCCATTTTCAATAAAGCACTATTCCTTCTTTGAGTCATCGAGCTAACCTTCACTCATTCTCTGGATTTAGAACTCAGCAGCACTTTCTCAGAAAGGCCTTCTTCCTCCTACACTGTTAGGGAACTTGCTCTAGTTATAACATTAAAATCACCAGCTTGTTGCACTTATCACAAGTTACAACTTGACGATTCTTTGTGATCATTCAAATATCCCCTAGGAGATGGCAAGTTCCTAGATGAAAGGACTCGTATCTTTTTGCCTTCTCATTAAATCTTTTGGCTGGCTCATAGTAGATACAAAAGGAAATCTATGTATGAACGAGTGAAGGAACGGATGAAAAAAATACAAGAGCTGAGAGTAACAGGGAAAATGTTATAGAAAGAGATTATCTGTGATTTAAAAAGATTTTAAAATAAATGAACTGTCACGAGAAGCCAAATAATGTAAGGCTGATAGAAGCAAAGAAGCACTCTGGCTAGCCTGAAAGTGAGGACACCACAGATTAGCTCTCAGCTTCTTGGCTTCTTGCATCATTTTCTGATGTATACCGACCCTTCCAATGATACAAAAATGTTCTGTGTGCCACTTTTCATTGGCTTGTTCATGTGTACTTTGCATTATTATCTACTATAAACTTTGTATGTTCCCTTCTCAGAAAATATCTCTGTGCCTTCAAAAATCCATGTATCTGGACAATTTTCTCCATTTGGAATGTTCTTTTGCGATCCTTTTGGTGCCTCTCACGCCTAAAGCTTCTAAGTTACATTTATATTTTAGGCCCTATAAACACCATCCAGTTTTTTCCCGTTCTTCAGGTGAGTTCTGGTGGCCTGCTCCCACATAACGTTGTCAAAAATCTCCACATGATAGATTGTGGATATTGTTTTCAAAATCCTAGCCTCTGGGTTACTGTCCATGTCAATCTTCAGGCCTGTAAAGATAATGAAGCATCTCCCACGATTAGTACTTATGGTGCAGTGAACTTTAAGAAAAGGAGATTGCCTGGCTGATTGTACTTCCTAAGAGTTGAGATAAATCTCAGCCAACATCCAGCAAGATAATGCAGGCTTCAGCCTGATAACCTCAAGAAATTGAATTCTGCTAACAACCTGAAGAAGTGTGGAAGAAAACCTTAGCTCCAGGTAGGAACACACCTCGGCTAACAGCAGAATGACTGTAATGCACCAGTATAGGTTCATAAGTTGTGTCCAAAGTGCCATACTAACATAAGAGGTTAATAATGAAAAACTGCAAAGTTTATGAAAATTCCATACTCTCTTTTCAGGATTTCCATTAACCTGAAGCTAGTCTTAAAAATCATTTACATACATTTTTAAAAACAAAAAATATTAAATTTTACTAAAATGTTAAAAAACAAATTCTATCACAAACTTCATAAACTGCTAACTCAAATCTTATGAAAACTCATTTAGAATGCAGAAATAGAGGAGATACCCTTTAGCTCAGTATGATAATGTCACTGTAACTATTGGACCAGGATGAAAATGAATCTTCAAAGGAGCCTAGAAAGAGATTCCTAAGAGGAGACATCTCTGAATTAGACTGAGAGATTACCCTCTTTGGGTACTCTTCTTTCAGTCGGGTTACATGAGGTGTAGGAGGAGATGAGAAATACATAGAACACGGGGAAATGCAAAGGGAAGACATCTGAACTCAGAAACAATTTTCACACCTTTCACTGAGTATGGCTCCTTTGAATGAGAACATTCTCTGCTAAAGTGTGGAGAGTCTTGGAGTTGTTAAATGGTCAGTCACTTACACCTTAGGGGTTATTTCCTTAAAAGTCATTCACATTAAATTCAGCAAGTAAAATTCAGGCAACAGGGACAGAAATCCTGTTAGAAGAGATGGGCGGGGGAAGGTAGGTTTCATGAAAATTGGATGACAAGGAAATTTTTGAAGAGGCTGTATAATTAAAGGGGATTGTATGAGCATTGGTTACCCAGAGAAAGAACAGAGGTACAAGTTCACAAGAAGGAGGCAGCAGGAAACCCTCTCCTGGCTGTGGTGTAAATGTAAGTAGTGTCATTGTGGTCCCTACTTCTTTGACATTCCTCCCCACGAGAGAGGGATCTGTATCCCCGCCTTCTAAATCTGTGTAGGCTCATTTGTGTAATTTCAGGCAATTTCAACGATAGACTGCAAAAGATCCCACAGTTTTCTTCTGGTTTTCTTTGAATATTCCCTCTCCAGATGCTTCTTAGGGTAGAACCGTTCCCCTTTTTCTGTGAGGCATGACTTCCAAAGTCCTCAGTGGAAAACTGAAACATCGGTAGCTCTGAGTTCTACATAGTCTGCATTTTTCCTATACATGCATGTATATGATAAAATTCAGTTTACAAATTTGGCATAGTAAAACATGAGCAACAATAACTAATAATAAAATATAACAACTACAAAAATACACTCATAAAAATTGTGTCAATGTTCGCTCTCTCTCTGCCCATCATATTGTACTTAAAGGAAGCACTTCTTCCTTAAGCTTTTCTCTGGTGTATACAAATTGCCAACATCAACACTCTTGCACTCTAGCGCCATTATTAAGTAAAATGAGGTTAATTAAACGTAAGCACTGCATACTGAAATGGTCAGTCTATTAGGGGACTAATCATTAGGTCTGGTATGCAACACTAATATAGAGGACAAAGAGAGAATTCGCAGCCCATATGGGATCACAGGGCACGATAGTTCAAGAATTTATCTTTCAGCACAGGCTGGTATGCAGTTTGGAACTTCTGAATTCTCTACTGTCTTAGTTGCTTTCCTCTCATTGCTGAGACAAAATACCTGACACCCAAAATTAAGGAAGGAAAGATTTATTTAGCTTGCAGTCTGGAGGTTTTAGTCCATACTTGGCTGGCTTCAAGACAGAGTGGCACAAGGCACAAGGGCAGTACTTTAAGGTGGCACAATACAGAAAAAGCAGCAAGGGCAAAAAGAGGAGGAACAAGCCTCTTTTCCTCCTTTGTATTGTAAACAGGCCACCCCCATACAGGGGGCGTGTAGCACTGACATCATCTCAATGTTCTCCTCTTGCCCAGGCTCACTATGTATACAAAGTAAGCCCCCTGGCCTCCTGCTCAGTCACTCATTTAACCTTCTAAACTTCTCATACTGACACAATGAACAACACCTTAGAGCAGGAAGGGCGTGTCCTTTTCACCACAGGATATAGAGCAGCTGTCACTTAGCCAAACCTCTAAAGTCCTCAAGTTGACACAGTGTATCAACCATAACCTGTAATATTTTCAGACTTCAGTTGAGTGTGAGTAACTGAAATGGGAAGGTGAGGCTGTAGATAAGGGGTGACTCCCTCTTGGACCCATCTGGCATTGTAAGAACCCATGCCAGATGATGAAGCCATGTGTACACCCTTCAAGAGACAGACTCACCTGAGCGCAATCTTGAAGTTGTCTGCAGAGGTGTGAATGAAGAGATCTCCAGGTCCCAGCCTCTAGACTTCAGCTGAGGCCCCAGAGATTATGGGGCAATGACCAGCCATCATCTTTGCATTCTTCCCGCAGTCCTGATGTACAGGATTCAAGAGTATAAGGAAATGGTTGTAGTTTTATTCTGCTTAGTTTGGTGCAGTTTGTTACAGAGCAATAGAACTCAAGTTCACACTTCTAGAAGAACATGCTCTATGTGTTTCTCACATTTCTGTGTGTTTTATGAGCAGAGACTCAGATGACCTTCAGTTCTGGAACATCTCAAGGATGCTTATGTAGAGAATAGATGTGGAAGATGAGGACTGAGTCGCCCTCTGGAACAAAAGGGAAGTTTACTTATAGCTCTGAAGAAACAGATGGTGTCTCCCTTTAAAACAAAAGCCAGGAGTATTTACTACCTATTATAAAACATTTGGGTTCCTTAAATATAGGGCTCCTTTTTCCTTTGAATATAAACCATTATATGTAGATGCATATATCAGACCTCACAGGTATCACTCCACAGATCTTGAATATACGGGTAACTGACAAATAAGCTGATATTCACATTGGTTGCTGTGCTGTTTATCATACAGTTCTCTACCTTTTAGCTAAGTGCCTCACGTTTTCCACCAGCATCCATGAGAGAAGCTGACTGGCAGCTGGCAAGTAATATAAAATATCAGATACCTCACAATTCTTGAGAAACATGAATTTTACAGGTAGACTGGGCTCAAATTTTATCTCTATGACCACATCTGTGTGATTTTTGTTAAAATTCATGTTTTTTTTAAGAGTTACCTTCTACATTTGCAAATTCAGAAAAATAAACATGTATGCGTCATAGGAGTCTTGTGAGGAGTTATGTGAAGTATTATTTGCAAAGTGTTTGGAGCAGTGCCTGTCACCAGCAAGTGTTCATCAGGCAGAGTCTTGTCTTGTTTAGCAGTCATTCTCCCTGGATCTTCCACAACAACATGTAAAACACTTCTGTATCAGTCAGTTTTCCTGTCCCTGGGATACAATATGTGATAGCCACAATTTAAAAGACGGGTGGTTTACTTGGCTCACAGTTGCAGAGATTCAGTCCATTGCTTGCTGGTTTCAAGGAAGGAACATCATGGTAGAGGGTGTGGGCAGAGCAAAGCAGCTTATCTCAAGGTGGTAAGCAAGAAAGCAGTGGAAGAAAGCCAAAAAGGAAGAAGCCAAGAAGCAGAGACCATATCCCAGGTCAAGCCCACATGGTTCACCCGACATACACAGAAGTGTGTTTCACCAGTCATCCAGGTCACTGCCTAGCCCATCAAGTTGCCACAATTAAGTGGAAACATCACAACTTCTATTCACCTCTGTACTTCCTGTTTAACGAGCAGCAGATGTGACTCTCAGTTTCCTTCAATACAGAAAAACTATGTCTTTATTTATAGGTTCAGGTATGCTTATATTATGAGATATCTTTTGATCTGCTGTTTGGAAAATGTCATCATTATGAAATTAATTTATTATCTTTTTGGCCATTAATGCGACAAGTTGCAAGACCCATGTATAGTTCACCATTCCGTCATTACCCCTAACACAGAAATGAGGCTGACATATCCATTACCTTTTTATGGTGAGGGAGCACTTGCTTAAAGATATTCCAAGATTTGATCTCTCAAGAAATGTTAAGATCTACTAATAATTTTTACTTTTTCAAAAAGGCAATCTTACTTTTTCCTAAGACATGGTATTGTTATAAATATTAGGTAAAATGTACAGTTTCCAGACTGTGACATTTATGAGATTGAAAGGACGTGCCACTAATAATTATTCCAATTCAGGAGGACTGCCTCATGCAAAGCTAACATGTAATCTCATTGATCTAAGGGACAGTGACTCTCTCAAAAATAACCAAATCTACACTAGCCTTTAAACCTACCTAGAAGCAGGGCAAATGTGACAAAATGTCATATCACAGATTGATTGAAAGCTATGGAAAAAAGGAAGTGTTCACACACATAGCACCTTTACATTTCTGTCTGAAAATAAAAGTTGTACAAACTGGTATTTAGGGAAAAATATTCCTAGGGAATTTTAAATAATTCATAGAATATTTAAATCATGAGCAAAGTCAGTGTATCATAAGGTCTCCATATAGTTTAACCATATTAATAGCTGAAAGCTCAATGTATACCCCACTTTCTGTTGTTAGGAAAACAATCTTAATGATTTACTTTATTCTTACATGAGGGGTGTGTATGTATGTGTGTATGTATACCAAATTATCAGTGGTTGATCTGCTTTTACTTCCATCCAACTAGAGACTGGTTCTTCTAGAATTTTACCTTGCACCTTGCACAAGAATCATGCAAAGAATTTGATAGAACCAAAGTTAGCGCCTCTATGTCCCATCCTAGGCTCTGGTTCAGCAATTCTGTGGAGGAACCAGAGATTCTCATTTTCTAATAAGCTCTTGGTGAGTTAATGCTGCAGGTTTACAGGACATTCTTTGAAATGCACTAAAAAGTCATATTTCTCAACTGGAGCTACACATAAAGATAGCATCTAAAGAGGGGGTGCTACCCACAGAAATTTTTATTTAATTGGTTTATGATGAGATCCCTTTGGGTATATTTAAACATCTCCCCAGATGATTCCATATGCCACCAGGATTGGATTGACATCCAATATTATGTTCCTTTTGGCCTCCATTTTTTTCTTTTTTCTTTTCCTTTTTCCTTTTTTTTCTAGTTTTATGAGACAAGGTGTCGTTTGCTAGTTCAGGCTGTCCTTGAAATCACTGTGTATACCTGATTGGCCTCAAACTCATGGCAATCCTCCTGCTTTAACCTCTGAAGTTCTGGGATTATAGGCATATACCACCAAGCCTGCCATTTTTGCTTTCATTTCAATTTTGCTAAATTTAAATAACTTTAAATACATATATGACATCTCTAATGGACTATAAGATCACTGGGGGTATGCACCATATGTATTGGGCTTTATAGTTTGTCCCCCAAAATCAATTGTCTTGCCTATCATTGATTTTTTCATACACATTTGCCTTTATTCCATTATGTATCTTCATTTATATCATAAGAATGCCAGAATCTCTACTTCTTCCCTCCATGGGTAGCACCTAGACAAATCTATTCTTTAAATATGTAGTCAGTTAAGTACTAATGTGCAACATACACCTTAAAGCTCCCAGGACTCAGAATCAACCTCTTTTGTTGGTCATGAATATGCATATCATCTGGTAGCTCTCCTAACCTTAGATGAGCTCACCCAGGAATGTGGGGTCACCCGTGGGCATGGAGGGTTCTGCACATCTTGACTGGGTTCCTTACAGTTTTCAAGGTCAATTCACTCTAGACTAGTGTATGTTGGCCTTGGTTGAGGCTACTGAAATCTCCTCTGTGTGCCTCTTTTCCTCCAAAACACCAGCCTGGAATGGCTCACCTAGTGCCTGTCAGAAGTTCTAAGAGAGAAAACGGAAGCCTGCATGGTCCCTTAAAGCACAGGCTTGAAACAGGTCTATCAGGAATTATGCACACTCTGTTGGCAAAAATAACTCTCAAAAAGCTCAGACCTAGAGAGAGGAGAAATAGACATTTTTTTTTGGTGAGAAGGGTTTCAGCATCCTTGTGTAAGGGGCTTGAATTTAAGTCATTAATAGGACCACAAATGTCATCAGTCAGCCACAGCATCCAAAGAAAACCACCCCAGGCCCTCCTCTCTCCTCCCAGGCTCAGAAAAATTGCCAAAAAGTTTAATTGAAAAGCAAACTGATTTCACTCATTCAGTTTGCTCCCTTAAGGTATGTAGGAAACAAAAGTCTCAGAGGATTAAATTTCAAATATTTAAAGCTGAGTGGGGAGATAACTAAAGAATATATTTGCAGTTGATATTTGTTGTTACTTGAGAATAGCTTATGAATTCCCAGTAGGAAACTTGGATCAATGAATACAATGAATGACTTGTGACCAGATGTAGCAAACACATCAAAACACTGAAGCCTAGGACATAGCAAGAAAATACATGGAAAGTAACCTTTCGTGAAACAAGCTGACACTTTCTCATTGGTTCTCACCTTCCTTGTAGGTGTATATAAACAAGACAGGTTGGTGCTATAGTAACAATGTCATGAGAACCTGAGACCCAGCTGTAGGTTTCCCACAAAGTTATCTAGACTGCTGTGCTTTCTTTGGTAAGCAGAATGTCACCTTCTTCTTGAATGACAAGAATTCATTTCTCCACTGTAGGGGATGTACAGGTGAGGAACTGAACATTAAGGAACTGAATGTGCTCCTGGAAGAAATACTTTTTGGTACAAGAGAGAGCAAACCACATATGTTTAAAGGTTCTTCCTTACACAGTAATAAATATTTGATCAACTGGTTTTACAAGCAATACACCTCCACTCTGTCCTCTGAGTTTCTCCTTGCTAGATGGTTGAGCTTCAAGGTAATCAGGCTCATCTATGATTAATATCCTCATCCTTATTATTTATATTTCATATAGTTTGGAATTTTTTCCAAACATTAAAATGTTTATTCCTTTAACTCTCACAGCTACCCACTCTCTCATCCCATACCTTACAGTTAGTGCCACGAACAAAAAGGCAGGGATAAAAAAATGGGTAATTTTTATAAGGTAGAGAGTGGCAGGGTTGGGCATTAGGGTTGAGATGGCAGATTTCTCCCCTTGGAAGAGAGTAGGTGCTGCAGCTGCAGCTGACCAAAGTGGCTCTTCCAAGGAAGCCAGATTGTTCTTTTCCAAAGGCTTTGTTTATGTAACTCTTTAATTATAGCATCACCAAATCACAAGTATTTTGCCATGGGAAAATGTAAAGTCATTAAGCAACTTAAATACCACCCCGCCCTTTTCAGGCAGACAACACAACCATTAAGCAATTAATGCATGTTAAGACATTTCCAATTTTTTTGCCCCAGTGCCAGTTCAATCATTTGGGACAGGAGAGCATAGCTGAAACCTACTCATTACACTTCTTGATGGGAAGCAGAGTATTTTACATGCTTCTTTTTAAAATGAAATTCCAAACTTCAGCCCCCACAATGCACAGAACATTAACCGGGTTGCAAAACAAGATTGGATACTGTTTGACACTGCTTGGCATTTCCAATTGGTGTATGAGTCAGATTTGGACTTTAATCTTTGTTAACTGGATGTCTTTCTGAGGCTGTAGATGGGACACCATCTAAGTCCTACGATTCTGCTCACATTTTGTGCTGTGATTTGCTGTAGGTCCAACAGAATGGTAAACTTTATCTAGTTTCAGTTCCAAAACAAAAACACTGGCTTGTTTTATCTCCTGGTGGCCAGAGTTGGTAACAGTGAGATCTATTCTCCTGTAATAATAAAATTATGGACATGTATAAAGATGAAGAATAACCAGGATTTTGTTTTTATAATCTACATGTTACCAAAAATTTTACATTATTTCTAACTACATTTACACACAAAAAAATCCATGTCTCCAGATCAGGCCTTGGCACCGGGATACTTACTTTGGAATAAAAATTATATTACTTGCAACAGGCAAAAATAGACCTTTATTTAGGGAAATTTTCACTGAGATTTACCTTGTCCCACACACTGTCATACTGGGGAAACAGCAGTGAATAAGAAACAAGAAATTCCTAATCTCCAGAGCATATTCTTGTGGAAAAATGCAGACTACAGAGAAAAGAGCAAGATAATAAAACATTGTAATAGTATAGGATGAAATTAAAACACAGTGATGCAATAGATAGATCTCAGGGAACCGCTGTAGCTTGGCGCATCAGGAAAACATCAGTGAATCAACATTTACCTGAGACCCAAATGCTTCATGTAACCACCTGGCTTTAGAGCCCTTCAGGCAAAAAGAATATCTATGACAAAGGTGGATATTTGTGGTTTGGCACTATTCTAGGCAAATTGTGGGAAATATACTCACTACTAATTTTTTTCTTTACCTGAAAAAGCCATTAGTACATATGTATGCATGTTCCCCTACAGAACTGTTAGCTCTCTTTGCAAACCAAATTGTTATTTTCATATTTGCTTTCTGAGTGTTTGGGAGAGTGCCATCAAATCACCATAATGATAATGTATTTCCTTCTATAGTATGTTTCCTTTTCCTGGTTTCAATCTGTGGTGCATCTGGGGTAAAATGGAGCAATTCCGATTTTGAACAGTGAAAGGAAATGGAAGAAAATCCTACCACAGACTTGCAAGCGTAATTTCTAACAATAAGTATGTTAATTAGCTTTTGTTGTGTAACAAACCACTCCTAGTTATAGTGGACTAAACATAGAGTTAGTCCATGTATCTGTAGGTTTAATGTCTGCGCTGAGCTCTAATTTTTTCTTGAACACATTCTACAGGCACCTGCAGTCTGCAGCACCTTAACTTGCAGAGGCTGATGGTTGTTGGCTGAAGCCTGACACACTTGTGCTGTGTGTCTACATCTTACCGCAGGGTACCTAGGATTGTAAGAGGACAAGTGGAAGTCTCCAAGACCTCCTCCTGGGCTCCAGATATGTGTCACTTCCTTAAAATTTTGTAGGATAAAATAATTCACACGGCCATCCCAGACCAAATGGCTGGTGAAAGGGGCTCCACTGTTGGTGAGGGAAGCTGCATTCACTTTGGAAAGAAGACAGAGATTAGGAGGAGTTGGGATCAGCAGCAGTTGTGAAATTACTCTTTCACAGAAGGAAAATGCTCACACTATACCATGAAAATGCCTATGCTACAGAAGCTGGCCTTAAGTTGTATAAATAACTAGACAGTGAAGATGTTTGGTTTGCAACTGTTCAATACGGTTGTTGCAGTGCAAAAGCAGCCGTAGGCGTGAGCACAGATAGGGGCCTGGCTGAGTTCCAGTAGCATGTGGTTTATGAAATGGGCAGTGGGCTGGATTTTGCCGAGGACCATAGTTTACTGATCACTTGTGTATTGTCATGAAGTGATGTGTTTTGGTACAAAAGTCTTACCACTTAAACAAACAAGCTGGCATAGAATGTGGGCTGTAGTGATGTCCATCAGATGCTCTGGGAGGAATGGTCTTCACTGATTCACTAGATCAAAGCAAACATATGGGTGAACTTCTGCCTAGTGTTTGGAGGAAGGCATTTCTTTGGCTCTTAACCCAGAGCTTGTTTACTAAGCTACTTACAGAAACTAAGATAGCTATCACTGGTGGTGGTTGTTTACTGACTGGATGTAATAATCACTTATTTCCTTTTGTTTGTTGTGGTTAGTTCACTTTCAGGGAAGAAGGACAAAAATTTTCTAAGTAGAATAAATGCTTGACAGGCAAAGGAAAGGAAACAGTAAAGCAATGAGAGAGCTCCTGAAAAGCCAGATTCTCCAGCTGGAAATGATCTTCCACTCCAAAACACTCATTGCCACTGTTGGTGCATATTAGATTCACCTGGGGAATTTTGAAAAATCCTGATGCCTGGGCCATACCTCAGAGGCAAGGAGGTCAGAATCACTGGGGATAGAATCTAAGTATTGGTATTTTTTAAACCTAGCCATGTGTTTCTTATTTGAAGTCAAACTCCGGAACCTGGGTAAAACTTGATGACATCTGGGTACCACTAAGTGCCTCGTGTTAGATTCGGACCGTTCCACACATGCGTGCCTCCTGCTCACCTCCTGAGTATCCATTGGCTGTAGTTCTATCCTTGCTGGAAACTCAATAATAATAATGTAATTACTTGTTAATCCCTCTGAATTCTAACACATTGCTGTTCAATATTTTTTGACTTCAAAGTTCTTTCTTTTAAAAATCTCACATTTCTTTTCAGCATTCAGCTAATATGTTATCACTATTTAGCTAATAATTGTCTATATCCAGAATTTCTATTTTGAAAATCAATACCATTTTCAACTGAAGCATTCCTTCTGTTCAGGATAGAACATTAATAACCAGAATTACCTTTAAGCGAGTTTCGCATAGAATCAGAGTCACTTTTCTAATAAGTAAAATACTTTTATATTAAGTGTTCTCTGAACACACCACCAAAGTTAATAGTTTATTAATTTTCCTTTAGATTGCTCACAGCAGTATGCAAACAGCTTTATAAGCTCCAATGCATTAGTCATGTTTTCCTGTTAATTCATGCAGGTGATGGATGGAAATGTAAGCCAATTTTAGGGGACATGTAATTCCATGACATTTTTCCCCTTTCATAACTATGCTAAGGCATCAAAAAGTAAGTGGACTTCTGAGAGAATAGTCATGCATCACATAATGATGTTTCTAACCTCATATAATTATAATGGAGCCACAAGCTTCCTATACAGAGTGATGTCATAGCTGTCCTAATACTGGAGTACGATGCATTACTTAACTGTTCATGGCGATGTGTGTCACCATACAGGGAGTTACTGTGCTGCTGGCCATATAAAAGTACAGAAAACACCGTGATGGGCAGCAAATAATATTAGATAATGACAATAGATACATCACTGGCTTATATATTTGTTATACTATACTAGGTATCATTACTTTGGAATGTATTTCTATTTATAAAAGCAAAGTTTACTGTAAGCAGTGTGCTCTGTTATGCTGGCGCCAGCCTCACACATGTCATGTCCCTCATGTCTGGACTACATCTGGAGGTCACACTGAAGAGTTGCCCTTCTTCATCCCGATTTTCTCTATGATTCTCACACCCTGAGGAAATTGCCTAAGACACAATTCTCAGGAGGTGTCCCCATCACTAGGTGCCCAAGGATAGTTGTGGGAAAGCACATTTCTGGGAATATGCAGTTGAGAGAGGCCAGCCTTGTTTTCCAGTGGAAGGCTTGACGGCCCTTCCTGGAAAGAGGTGACAGGGTGCAGAAGTCCAGTCTGTTGGACATTCCTATTTTCACTGCTCCACTTCGGGGTCTGTTGTTGTGCAGTGACAGTGGCTCTTTGCCAAAATGACCCACTATGGGCATCTCTTGAAATCTGTCTCCACAGAATCCTAGTTTTCTGATTTGGACCCTTAGCTGCCCCTTTGCCTAGCTCATTCTTCACCATGATCTGCCTGTCTCAAGGCACAAACTCACTAGATCTAAACTGTTCCTTGTTTCCACATGCAGCCCTGCAGGAGCTAGCAGGTAGGGAGAACACAAGCAGAAGACTTAGCACAGAGCAAGAAGCCCTGCTGCTGGAAAAGGGGCAGCTGCAGCTTATTAAGTTTCCTTTGAACAAATCTTCCCTCTATCCCACGATGTTCTCCTAAGGCCTGAAGGTAAAAATTGCCAGTATCTGGGGAATCAATAGAGAGACAATCAGGCAAGACATCTGTCCTGAGGTTAATCCTGCACTTGGAAAGGAATCAACACCCAGCTTTCTCAAGCCACCTGAAGTTTAGGGCCAGCAAGCCTGTGCGGAAACTGCTTCACTCTTCCTGCTCCCAGAGACCTGTCCATCAGACCACTGGAGTGCTAGCAGCACTGGGAGAGTTTGTGCTTGCACTTGCTGCTTCCAGGTTGCAAATGGACCATGCCACTCTCAGGCATGGAGAAGGAGCTGTTAGGCAAGTCCATCCAGATCCCAATCAAAGATAGGAGCCCGTTCAAGGAAACAGACCAACTATTAAGTCTAGGTTAGTTAACAAGCTCAAAATCACCTTTGTCAGTAATCTTATAGCGAATAAAGCCAGCAAGTGCCTTAATACACAGTCATTCTCATGAATATTCAAAAATTTAAGAGCAGAACATCACATCCATGATTTTAGAACACTATTGCTTTTTCTTTTATTGTTTGCAGTTTAATTTTGAAAGTTTTCAATTGTATAGAAAAGTAGACAGGATGATGTATTGAAAACTCACATACTTATCACTTTGATTTAGCACCTTTAATTATTTTGATGTGTTTATTTCATCTCCTTTTACAACTGAGAGAGATTTGGACACATCATGACATTTCCTGCTGCCTCCACAAATTTAGTATGCATTGTTTAAAAACGCCTATATTTTCCCATATAAGCATAATATGATTACCTTGTTCAATCGAGCTAATAGTTCCTTCATATTTTTTTGTACCTCAGTCCAATGTCAAATTTCTCTAGTTGGTACCAAATATTTCTCAAGCTGCCTCACTGGATCATTCAAATTTAGATTTAATGAAGGAGCATGTCTTGGATTGGGGTGCTATCAACAGACAAATATCAAGTCCTGTGCTGAGCTATGAGAAGAGGTGATTTTGGAATGCAGGGCACATCGGTCAGGGGAGATTGGTAAAAGTGATGAGATTTGGAAGGGAGATAAAGAACGTTCAGTTTTAAGACAAGGTAGAAAGTGTGCATGACTGAGGAGACATTTCCAGAAAGAGATAAGAAGAATGACATATGTATATGGGCAGGTAGAAGCCGGAATCCCATTAGACATGTGCACTTAATGTACTTCCCTAAGTATGCTGAATAGAGAAAATGATCAAAACACAACTCATGGGCATTTCTTGTTCTGAGATGAAAATAACACAAGGAAGAAAGAGACAGTGATAAAAATGTGGCTGGGAAACTAGGACAAAGTAATACATCATAGAAGCCAAGAGAGGCAAAGCCCCAGGGTGCCTGGAAACTGAAATGTCCAGATGAACGCAGCCTGAGAGGGTAGCACGGAGATGCCCGGGGTGCACTTGCACCCCCACAGCTCATCAGAGATCCAAATTCTCAGGGCCACTCAAGACTCCCACATTGCAAACCTCCAGGAGCAGGTGCCCTGGGAGCCTCCTTCGGCTTATTCTCCTGGAAGTTCTTTAGGCACAGTAGACTGTGAGAAGCACAGCTCTAGATATGTCCTGACAAGTTCCCATCATCACGTACCCTCTTCTCCAACAGCACTTTCCACCCTTCGTCCTGCTCTCTGCCCATAAAAGAGACTTTTCCCTACTTTTAAAAATGAGGGAAAGAAAAACACAAAGAGGAAGGATCTCTATTCAAATAAACCATTTCTGTCTTTTATTTCATAGTTTTTAAATTTTTAGTGTCTCCAATTATATATGGACTGCAACACTGGTCTCAACCAAAGGCCAGTGTTTAAGAACCTAAATCTAGCTGGGAATATAGGTCAGCACCATAAGTATCTGCCTGGTAAGTGCAAGGTCCTGAGTTAAAGTCCTGGTACCAAAACAGAAAAACAAAAAAGCAAAAAAAGCCCCTAAATCTCCCACCTACAAACTTCTCCACCACCTCCAGCAATGGCACACTTTAAAATCATTGACTACAGAAGTGGAGATTCTTCATCCTTAGTCGTCTTGGCCACTAGCAGCATTCTGATAAATTAATTCTTGGGACTTCTTAACACTGTACCATGTATCTTCTCATTTCCTATTTTCCGGGCAGGCCCTCTCATTCTACCTTCCCATGAAATAAGTTCATGTTTCTAGATTCACCCCTGCATCTCTGCCCATTACCTTTCCATTCTTTCTTCTCAAAAAATAACATCCAGCAATTCCATTTTGGCAGTTACTCGCGTGAGTAATCCTGACACCCAGACATGACTGGGCTCAGATCTCACACGGCAACTCATCCACTGAACACATAGAGTTAGAAAGCCTTTACCTAGCAACCAGGTGCTTTCTCCAAGTCTTCAACCCCTTTCTATGAGTTTCCTTGTAGCCTTCTTTTTATTTATGAATAAGCTTCTGAAACTCAAGCCATCTACTTCAAGTCATCCCAGGATACCGTTGCTTAGCATAGTCCATGATGTATCAAACCATAGGTCCTTTACCTAGACTTTGGATTTATTCTTGGTCTTGTTTCTATGGTTCATGTTCCAGCCCCGTTATGCCCTTCAAAATATTAAGTGTCCACTCATGATAAGAATTTTTAATGGGCTTGAATAAAGTGAATGAGAAAAATGCCCCTAGTGAGGATCTGAAAACCTGAGATCCAAATTGTCTCTTTCAGCACCTCAGTTTCCTCACCTGTAAAACAGGAATGAGAGTACTGCTTACTTCTTAGGGCTGTTATGAGGAATACAGATGGAATATTCCTAAAATCTGCCACACATTTCTCAGTCTATGTATACCACTTTATTATTATTATTATTATTATTATTATGCTTACTCTCTTTCTTCTTTCCTAAATAATTTGTGTGTGTATGTGTGCTGTAGATGGACCCGAGGGCCTCAGTCATGCTAGGCAGTTGCTGTACCATTGAGAAGCACCCTCCTCATGTCTGTTTTGGAGTCTAGGTGAGTTTTGATCACCCTTTAGGTCAGTACATGAAGAGTAGGGTGGAGAGCGAAGCAAAATTGTGAGGCAAAGCCAGTTTCCCTGTCTCATTGAGCCCCGTGAGTATTTTCCTCCTGTCAGAGCTTCATAAAGTTTTGGTCTTTACTGGCTGATAAGAATCATTCTCACTGCATGGGCTGTCAGGCATAGGTTTTGTGTAAGTGTGTGTGTATGTGCATGTGTGTGAATACACAACACACATGTGAACGCTGCTGTCACGAGTAGCTTAGAGGAGCAGCCAACTTCCTCAGCATCTCTGAAGTCACCTCCAAGCGCTTTCCTCTGCAGTCCACCAAGGTGGCCTTGAAAAGCTTGAGAACAAGCACAGAAGAAGTGGAGTCAGGGTTTCCTACTGCTCACGCCACCCACAGGCACAATGCTCCCACGCTGGCACAAAGCAGCAGAAGCCAGGACTGGCTGTTCCTGCGTGAGTCACTCATCTATGCCTTAGGAGCTTTGGAAACCCAAGGCTGAAGGATGAATGGTGTGAAGTCCTCAAATTGGACAAAGGTTTGGTGCCGTTTTAGTCATTCACTAAAGTAATAACTTTACCGACGTAAAATGCCTGGAGGAGCACATTACTCCCAATGACTTAATAATTACTTAAAACGCAGTTACAGCAAAATGATCAACTGTACCAAAAGGAAAAACTGTGCACTGTGGATGATGGGAGAATACAACTGAAGTTATAATTCAGTGAAGATATAATTCCCCACATGCAGAATAAATGCAGAATATCCACTCTGATGAGGGAAATCAGAAGAGTTTGGAAGTCTCTTCTTAATTTATTTATTGATTTATTTAATTTGAGGGGGACCAAGAATTGAACTCAGGACCTTGTGCTTGCCACTTGTCCCACTGAGCTTTGTCCCCAGTCCCTTCTATTCGTGAAAGCAACACTGAGGCTGTGATTTCATGCGGTCTCATGACGTGGTAGTGCACTGTGGACATGCGCAGTTCACAGTGCAGTTCACCACGTTCCACAGCAACAAGGAGGACCTAAAGACATAACTTACAGCTTAAAATTTAATCATCACAAAATCCACGACAATATAAAATTATCACCATTGTTCAGGGGAAGACACTGAGACCCACAGAAGTCAAAAATGTTATTCACGGTGAAAGAGAAATGGGCCTACATTCAGGTTTATCTCATCCCAGATCTCCTCCTTCAATACCTTTCGAAAGCAGTTTTATAGGAGCAAGATATCCATATCAAAGGGTAATTCACTTCTCCCTCTAAAGTGCAGGAATTTTTGTTTAGTGTACACTTCACATGCCTGGCTTTCAGATCAATAAACTCAACATTATCAACACTCCCAAACCTCTTTTTTTTCCATCTCCAGTTCTTACCCCACACAGAAAATCACTAAATTTACTTCCAGTATCATCAATTACTTTTCAGTAGTAATAAATGTAAATAAATGAAATGGTATAATATGTTTTCTTTTGTTTTATGAAATTCATCATATTGTTATAAAGGCTTGCAAATAATTGATTTTTTTCACTACCATAAAATATTCCACTGTAAGACTGTACAATAATATATTTGCCCATTCTACTCATTCTGTGATGGAAAAAGATATGAGGTATTTCTTGTTCATCACTATTATAAATAATTCTATATTTTTGGTGAACGTATTTAATGTTTCTGTTGGATCTATATTTATGAATGGAATTGTTAGGTCATGAAATATATGTATCATCAGCTCTATTGAATAATGCCAAACAGTTATCCAAAGTGGTTGTACTATTCAACTTTCCCACAGGTACTGTGTGAAATTTTTAGTTCCACTTTTTTGTCAATACTTGGCAATGGTCTACAGTTTTCACTTAATGTGTTCTAGGACTGTCTTGGTCTCTCTTGAGATTTTCATTTATATGGAAAGTCACTTCATGCTTCCTTAACTTACTTCTTTTGTGATTTTATTTTATAGTTTACTTTTTTTGAGGTAGCCAACTAGAGCCCCTAAATTCATGAATTGGACCCACACATATCTTGCCGAGAGGAGCAACTGCCTATGAACAAAATGGTACTGTAAGTGAGATCCAGTGTACTAAAAACTACTTAAAAGGGGAACAAAGAGTCAATGGGAAGCAGTCAGTAGAGATGTAGTAGATTGTTGCTACAGCCATAGTTATCTACCCTGTTTGCACATATAGCATTTGCCAATATGACTTTCTTCTCTCCAATCAAGTTTGGAGGATTTCTCCTATCCTTAAGTATGATTCACTTTGGTCAGTAAGATACAGCGGCAGTGACATTACATCAGGTTGGCTAAGGCCCCAAGACACAGTGCGTGTTCCCATTCATTTCTGTGGACTCTCCTAGAGCCCCAGAGGAGCCAGCCTGGGCTATACTGGTGGACAGTGATATGGAACATATCAGAGTGGTGCCAACAGACACTAACCTGAAGGTCTGAGAACACACTCATGAAAGACCCTCACTAGGGTCAGCAGAGCTTGGAACAAATCAACAGAACCACCAATCACCTACAGATTTGTGAAAAATAATAAATAATTGTTTCAATCTTTTAACTATAAGATATTGTCAGGTGTATCTTGTTTGTTTGTTTGTTTATTTTAAAAATAAAAGGAGGAAAACATTAACAGACAGACAACGTTTTACAAATCTTGTTTTATACAGTCTTTCCAAAGTAGATCTTTCGTTCACTCAGTCTGTGTTTCTCTCCCTCTATGTTATTTCCTAAATCTGTGGGAGACCCACAAAGTCAAGTGAGACATGATTCTTTCCCTCCTTGCTCTGCCTCTACCACCTTGAAGACCCATGCAGAAGTTGAGCAAATCTTTGATGGAAACAGGCTCTCGGAAAGCAAGCCCTGCTGGATGATCTAATTTATTTCTGGACGATGGCTGCGTGTCGGTTCCCAAGTACAGCCCAGGGAAGCCAGGAATTTCCTGTGTCAGCACGCGTGGCTCCCCCTGGACTCTGATGTGCTGCCAAACGGTCCCTCCCATCACCCTGTGCCGGCGATGAAAACAACCGCCTTTGATGTCTCCCGGGATCTGTGCTAAAGTATTTCCAATAAGGAAAATGACTCTGCAAAATTCCTTTCTTGGTAAAGAAGTGATGTTTCAGAATGGGCCTGAGAGTACTTTAAAATATATAAGGATCACCTGGGATCTTGCTGAAATAACACTTAGGTCAAATGAGTAGGAAATGGAGCATGAGATACAGTATTTCTAACTAGATTCTAGAGGATGCTGATGTGGCTTGTGCCATACTTTCAGTAGCACAGGTCCACAGACAGGTTTTGAGTAAATAGGTCTGTGACCCAGTGCTTCCAGAAACAGCTTTCTCAGCTGCTCATGGAGTTGATGTAAGAATTATATAAGACCATGTGTTTAATGAACCAATTACACCCTTTAAAATTCAGGATATGTGCAGCTATCATATGATACAGAGATGCACAACTGCCCAATATTTCACCTGAAATCTCCACAGAAACAGGTCCTGACTCTTCTTGGGATGTCCATAGCTGAGTAACTTTCAATGTTTTCAGAAATCCATGGTTGTGTTCTGGCAACATTACAATCAATCCTAAAGCAGCAGGAAGCAGAGTAGTTGGATACAAAATCAACACTTAAAAATCAATAGCATTCCTGTACCCAAGCAATAAACTCAGAGAAAAATTAGGAAAATCATACCCTTTACAATAACATCCAAAATATGAAATATTTAGGAATCAAGCTAACAAAGGAAGCAAAATATTTATATATTGAACATTACAGTACTCTGAAAAAGGAGCTCACACAGGACATCAGAAAATGGAAAGATATCCCTTCCTCATAGGTAGGAAGAACCAACTTGGTGAAAATGACCATACTCCCAAAATTGTTGTATAGATTTAATGCACTCCCAATCAAAACACCATTGTCATACCTTACAGAACTAAAGAAAAATCTCCTAAAATTCATTTGGAATCAGAAGGGACTTAGAATAGCAAAAGCAATTCTGAGCAATGAAGGCAATCCAGGAGGCATCACAACTCCTGACTTGAAATTACACTACAAAGCTACTGTGATAAAATCAGCATGGTATTGGCAAACAAAACTGATCTGAGGATCAGTGATGCAGAATAAAAGATACAAATGCAACTCCAAACACAACACACCTTATCTTTGACAAAGGGGCCAAATATATTCACTGGAAGAAAGACAGCCTGTTCAATAAATGGTGCTGGAAAAACTGGCTTCCTACATGCTGAAGACTAAAATTAGACCCATACTTATTACCATATACCAAACTAAAGTAAAGTGGATCTAGGATCTAAATATTAAAACAGAAACACTAAATCTACTGGATGAGAAAATGGGTAGAAATCTTGATAGATTTAGGCAGAAATTTCATGAATAAGACCCAGATTACATGGGAAATACTATAAAGATTCAACAAATGGGATTTCACCTTACTAAAAAGCTTTTGCACAACAAAAGAAATTGCTAACAGAGTGAAAAGGTAGCCAGCCCATGGAATGGAAAAAAAATAGAGTCAGTTGTCCCTCAGACAAAAGTCTTATATCTAAAATGTATAAAGAATTGAAAAAATCAGCCCCCTTAAATTCAAAGGCCCAGTTAAAAAATGAATCTGAATACACATCTGAAACACACTTCTCAGATGAAGTAATACAAATGGCAAATAAATGTATGGAAAATGTTCAACACTAGTCATTTGAGAGATGCAAATTAAACAACACTGAGATTCCACTTCACTCCAGAAAGAATGGTTACCATCAAGAAATCAACCAATAACAAGTGCTGGTGGGGCTGTGGGAGAAAATGAATCTTTCGCCACTGTTGGTAGGAGTGTAGGCTGGTACAACCATCTCCATCAGCATGGAGATTCCTCAAAAAACTAGGACAAGAAGTTTTATTTCAACTAGCTATCACCCTTCTGGATGTCTTTCCAGAAGAACTGAAAACGTCATACCACAGTGATATATGTGCACTTATGTTTATAGCAGCACCATATGTAATAGCTACATCTTGGAAACAACCCAAATGATCATCAGCTGAGGAATGGATGAAAAGGATGTGATTTGTTAATATGATGAAGTACTACTTAGCCATAAAGAAGGATAAATTCTAGACTTCTATAGATAAATGGATGCAACTCAAGACCATTCATAAGTGAAATAAATCAGACACACCTGTATAAACATCATATAGTCTCACTAGTGAGAGAACCTAAATGAGCAAATAGGGTGCAAAATGTACAATATACATATATAATTTATTTATATATTATACATTATATATTTATATTTGTTAGAAATAAAATGCATATTATATAACTATATATTTTATATATATGAACAAGATAGGTAAGATAGATATACTGCTACTTTCTCTTAGTTCATTGAAAAGAAATATTTGTGCTAGTATTATTTGGACAATATCTCATGGTTATATCTGGTACCTTCAGTAACTACTCTGAAGATAACAATATGCAATGTATTAATTATTGTTATTCTCCTATTATCTTGTTTTGAAATTCTGTTTTACTGTTTTCTTCTTTTTATAATAAAAAATAAGTAAAAAATAAAAGCAGAGGCAGAGTATAAGTTACAGAATGAAGGCACTGTCGTGTTTTTTGATGAAATGGGTTAAAAGTGGTGCGATGCCATCCAGGGGTTATCAGAAGTCAGGACTCTCTGATACAAAACCTACTTACCTTCTACAAAACCTATTTACCTATGCTATTTATCTTCTTGCTTGGCATTTACTTCACAGCTCTGGTGGTTCCAGTCATATACACTTCTCCTTATGTTAAAAGGTTAATTTAAAAGCAGAATGAATTTACCCAGAGCAAAAATAATCAGCAAAGTTTCCAAACCTACTTTCCCCATACAAATCACATACTCAGCCAGTACAAAGAATCAGGTTTATAAACTGGTGGGAAAAACTCTATAATTAGAAATATCCACCAAACATTTGTTACTCCAAGTATGGTCCAGGGACAACAAGCAACACTGGGAAGCTTTTAAAGATAAAGAATTTAATTCTTACCCCCGACATATTGAATCAAGATCTGTACAGTGGGACCACACTATATACAATTTTGCCAACCTCTCCACGTAATTTTGAAGCATACTAAAGTTTAAAGTCCATGGCTTCAAGGCTTCAAACCAGCAGCCTTAATTTGGTCCTGCCTACATTTGTTAGAAATACAAGATTCCAGGATCTAACCAGTGACCTAGAAAGTGCAAATCCATATTTTCACAAGATCCTCAATAGTTTTGTATACTTATTATACATTGGTATATGATTCTCAATCCTAGACAAAAACTTTGCTAAATTTACTCAAAGGGAACTGGTCAAATAGGGTATAGCATGAAGCAAAATACAGATAAATTTATAAAAAAAATACCAAACTATGGATAACATTGCCTTTGGATTGTATTGAAGAAAATAAGGAATGCAACCTACTGGCATTAATATTCCTCCATTTACACATCTTCCTGGTTGCTTAAGCAAGTTTTGAGTTGTACTGTACTTAGGTGATATGAGTTTTAGGCAATCTTCTTGCTGGAAGGAAATGTGAAAACATCCTCATCTTGGCACAAAGGGAGAAGGGGAGGAGGAGGAGGAGGAGGAGGAGGAGGAGGAGGAGAGGA
>NW_004955415.1:21167016-21183884 GCF_000276665.1 Chinchilla lanigera | reverse complement strand
ATATACTATGGTATATACTATGATATTTACTACGATATATATTATGCCATATATATAATATCACCTTCAGTAAAACCAGGCATGATGTCTATCTGAATCGTTCAAAGTAAAAAGCAAAGGAGGCAAGTTTGGTACAGCAATTAAGACAACTGTTCCATGTAAGAAAGGTTAGGCGAGATCACTAATACATTTGACCGAAAGTGGGCTGTCAGAGGAGTCCAGTGACTTCCAGAAATGGGCCTTACTTTGTATTTCTACCATGCTCAATGCCTGGCCAGGAGCAACCCTGGTACAAAGCTACATCTGGCATTCCTATGACACAGAAGGAATTACAGACCCTTAGTAAAGGCCTACAAAGCACAATCTCAAGACCATGATTCCCCCTCCCTTTTTGTGTTGAGAAACATTCAGTGGGTGCCTAGTGTTTAAAGAACCACATGTCAGTCATTTTGACATCTCATTGAGGATTTCACAATATGAAATAGAGCCAATCTATATATTCACTTTAGGCATTCTACACCACCAGAAAAAAATTGTCAACTGTGTATTTCCCTAAAAGCTGTATGTTTCTCCTGGAGAAATAGCATGGAGAACTTTGAGACTGCTCAGTAAAACTTGAACAATAGAGTGAAGATCTTCAAGCAAAGTATTGAGCATTGGACAACCAAGAAAGGAGATTGATGTACCATAGAAAGTGTGAAATGTTATCAATGGACCCTGACTTGAAACATCAACTGGTCTTGATTGGTTCTGGGAAGTTCACTGAACTCTCTTATGACATATTTCCGTGAAGGGACTGTTGCAATGTTTTTAGTGAAAGGAATGGAACGAGACAACCTGTGGGTGTTCTGAAGTAATAAGAAGGCAAAGCCAAAGACAGAGATGGGGATGGAGAAGAAGAAGGAGAAGGAGACGAGGAAGAGGAGGAAGGAAGATAAGGAGAAGAAAGGAGTGGGAAGTGGTGTATTCAGATGTCATTATCTTGTGTGTGACCTTGAATAAGTCATTCAAACTTCCCTCTATGGGAAGATTTTGCTTATTGAATGATATCATAACTTGTAAAATTTTGAAATATACAAAGGAAAGGTAATCATGTGAGTCAGGCTCACTTTTCTTAAGGAAAACAAAGTTTCTTTTAAGAAAATGAATGGATTAGCCCCACCAGCATAGTATAGAATGGTAAGGTGGGTGTTATCTCTCTTGTAAAGTTTTTGTTCCAGGTAATCTTCATTGGCAACCTAATTGATTAAGAGATTTCTGGAGAAGAGATTAGATCAGGAAGCCAGTATGCTCACCACTGGATTGAACTACTGAAGTTCAGAGCTGGATGTGCTTGAGGAGGTGGGGTCCATTTGGAGGTGGATCCCTGGACGTGTTGCTTTGCAGATTATATCTCTTGCTAGTGCTCCTCACCTGTGCCATGCTTTCTGACCACGAAGAACTAAGCATCTTTGTTTCAAGTATTTCTGCTGTTGAGCCAGTTCTTCATGTACTGAAATGTCTGAAATTGTGAGATTAAAGAAACTTTGCCTTCCCTCAACTGCAGGTACTGGGTATTTTTTTCCCAACCATGGAAAAGCTGACCAGTACTGTTTCCTTCTCACTTTGTCCATGCTTGCAGGTTCCATTATCTCACGTATTTTTCATTTTTAAGTCCTGACTGATCGTGGAGCAAAGGGAAGAGCCTTATTCCTGGGATCAGCCCTTCTTGCAAGACTTCTCCACCTGGAGAACCAAAAGCTACTCCCTAAGGAAGAGGCTTTGGTTCTGGCCATCTCAGTAAGAAAGGGGAAATTAGGCATGGCAGTTGTACTTTATAAAGTAACATTATCCATCAAAACCAGAAGAGAAATTTAGAAACCTGTCATAGCCCTCTTCCTACAGTCTACACAAACTGGAGAAAACCATGCAACTGTCCTAAGACTCAATTTTTTTTCCTGGAGGTAAAAATAGATTATTGGAAAATTCAAATTAGATGATGTCTGTGAATGTACATTATAAACTCTGAGATATAAAGAAGGTTGTAGCTCAAGAAAGAATACCAGCAAGCAAGCAACTGAATTACTAACTTGCCAAGAAAATGAATATATGTCAGTGAACAAATCCATTCAACAGTGAGTAGAAAATACACATTCTCCAGGTTCTTTTATTCCATCACCCAAAATCATCGACAAAGTACCAATAGACATAGTGATTGGTTAAGGAAGCAATGCTATGGTGATGGTAAAGGCTTTTCACTGATCTTTTCATAAAAGACAATGGCAAAATGGGAATTTCTTTTAACAAAGAATTGAGAGGGTCTTTAGAACTAAAGAATCAGGTTGTAATGTCGGAAGCATTGATCCCTGTAACTGTAATCTCCTTCTTTAAAGCAACGTTTTCAAAGGCTTGTCGCTTGGCAGACAAGTGAACCTCAGAGTGTATTCATGAAAAAGCAGACAGAGGACGTGCAGAGACCTCTAAGACAGGAGGTCTGAGTCTGCTCTGTTTCTGCAGGGCATCTGAGCTAAGGTTATGTACTTCTCTTCTCTAGGCATCCCTTTCCTCAGTCACAAAACCCCGTCTATATTTCAGACCTAATTCTAATTCTCTTCTATTAATAATAGGCTGGTCCCAAGGAAATTAATATGATCATAACCTCAAAAGCCATTTTTTCCTTTTAGAAATTTTATTTTTTTAAATTGTTTTAAATAGAAAAGAACAAAAATAACAAAAACAAAGACAAAGACAAAACAACACAAACTATAAAAACGATACAGAATTTCAAACAAGGTGATAGGAAATAAATAATGGTTGTTGTATTACTTATTGTTACCTTCAAAGTAGTTGCTTAGATTACCAGATATAGGTATGCAATATTGATCAAAAATTAAACATTAACTGTTCCTTTCAATAAACCAATAGAAATTAGTAGTACAATTGTTTTAACTATCTTGTGTGTGTGTATATCACCATGCACTAAAGTTAAAATGGAAAAAGACAAATATTAAAGCAGAAACACTAAATCTACTGGAAGAGAAAGTTGGTTGAAATCTTGAAGACATCAGGGTAGGCACAGTTTTCATGAGCAAAACCCAAACTGCATGGGAAACATTTCAAAAAATCAACAACTGGGATCTCATCCTATTAAAAAGCTTTTGTACTTCAAAAGAAACTCCTTCAGAAATTTTAAACAACTTTGAAAATGTTAAAATATGGTAACATTGGTAGAGCAGTTATCTACCATCATGATAATGTTATACCAAATCGCCCCCAAACTCGGTTGCTGAAAACCACTGACTCTTTGCCATGAGTGTGTGAGTAACCTGGACAGCCTGGCTAATGTGGCCTGGGTCTGGTACATCTTGACTAGGCTCACTCAAATGCCTGCAGGCAGGGGACATGCAGCAGGAGCATGGCTAGTTTGTGTTAGATTCAACTGGGAAAAGTAGAATGGGCCAGGTTCTCTCTTCTGTGTCTGGGACCTTTGGTCCTTCCAATAGGCTAGTGCACTTCCTACACTTACATTTACAAAGTAAATAACAAAGTCAGTTTATAAGTGGTGAAGTAGACTTTAACTCTTAATGTGAGAAGCTACAAATTCATAGCAGAAGTGCAGGGAAACTGTCAGAAATAGAGAAGTAGAGAAATTCTGCCCATGATTCAACACAGTGAAATGATAATTAACTGGGGAATATATGATTCTCTCTGAAACATTGTATGATATTCTTTTAAAAGTTGGATAAGTTAAATCTTCACTTATTCAATCCAGGAGAGGCATGAGCAGTAAGAAATAGTTTCTTTTATTCTAGAAAGTCCTCAGAACAAATACAGGAATGGAGGCATTGCATTTTCCTAAGGAATGGCAAGCTACAAGCTTGTTTATTGTCTTTCAAAAAGTGTTAACAGTTCAGAAAATCCAGTGTTTCTTTTCTTGCCAATTTACAAATAACAACTTGGAGCTTTTCTTAGTGCAATTTTTCTAGAAGCTATGACAGATGAAAATTATCTTAGCAGAACAAATGTTGAGGCATTACTACCATGTACAACTATCCCCAAAATGTTCCTCTCTCCATTTTGCATTGTAAAATCCAATGATTCTTATTCTCTGGAGACCTCACTCATAGCTAGCAAATCATGCCAGCAGCACTTGAAGTTCTCAGTAGGTAAGTGAGGCTGTGGGACAACACACATAGAGAGCGCTTCTGTGGATAGAGACCTGATTGAAGAGGTGATTTGGGAAACATCTCCAGTTCTCTGGACAAGGCTGGCCCAGGTGGGACATTGTCTAGCCAAGGATCTTAGTGCAGAATATAACACCTGGTAAAGGAGAATTCAGAATGGATAGCTTGACTCATTTAATGTTCCCCTACTTTTTCTAACTAAATCCACCATTTGACTTGGTGTAATTCCTTTCATTTCTTTGAACCTTAGTTCATTATACAATGAAATAAAAGGATTAAGTTTATTCAGGGCTTCTCAACTCTCATGTGCACATGAGCCACCTTCAGATCTCTTCCAATGCAAATCCTAGAGCAACAGGTGACTGAAGCCTGACAGCTACACATCTAAATCAGTCCCACGTGGTTCCAGTGATGTTCCTGGTCCCTAGACTATTTGCCTAGCAAAGAGTTAGGTCATAGTCATGAAATATTGGCCAAGAAAAGGCTCCAACAAATCCATTATCTTAATCCTTTCTCTAAAATTTTAGCAGCTCTTAGAATCTTTGAGGTCTGGAAAACAGGCCAATTCACAATATTCAGGGGACCTTGCTGCTCATGGCTCTGTGACAATGTAATAGTCATTTGAACTTCTCTAAGAAACAATAAACACACTTTCTAATAACTGGACAGTTTTATTGTAAGGCACATCTTGATTCTTGCCTAATGGTCTGCAGTGAAATGAAGAGCTCTTCTGTCAAGTAGAGATGGAATAGTCTTCACCTTTGCTTTACCTGCTCATCACTCCTCAAACACTACTTCTATGCAGCAAAATACAGCTGTTTCAAATAACCATTCTCACTGAAAACTCATAGCAGAATAGCAGCAGAGAATCATATACAGAGTTGGCAGACACTGGATTTATCCATGTGAGTAGGTGAGTAGATGATGTCTGGTGGGAAATACACTCTACACTACTACATATACACTATATAGTTAAGCTGTGATAGGAAAGTATGATACACTTATTAATAAAAATTTATTATAGTAAAGACACTATTCATCCCCCTCAAATAATGCCCCCATTCATTGCTTGAAACACACTTCTTTCACTATTCTTGCCACTTTCTGAAGTACTTTCCAAAGTTCTCATTCAGAAGTGCCTTTAGCTATGATGCTGTGATTGCCTTAATGTCCTGAATCAATTCAGAACATTTAACTTTCATAATCCCCTTGACATTGGGAAAGAACTAGATTTGCACGGGGCCAGATTCAGTGAATAAGGTAAGTGAGGACACAGCAGGATGTATTTACAACCTACCTTTGTATTGGTACTTTTCAATCAAACTTCATGAAAACACTCACGAAGAAACACTCCCAGAACTGCTTCAGAAAGTGGCAAGAATGATGGGGTAAGAGTGTTGAAAGCTAAATATTTTGAAGGGGGTTGATGGTCATGTGTTTTTTATTGTAATAGATTTTTAAAGCTTAAGCTTTATATTTTGATCCTATCTCATGTATATATATGGTACCATGTACCTCAACTTTGTCACTTCCATCCTGCCCTGCAAAGTGCTCCAAAGCTCATAATCTACAAGTCTTGAGTATAACACGTGCTACTCCCCTATGAACCAAGTGGTGAGTGCTGTCCCTGAGAAGCACAACTTTATCAGTACCCTGTCCTTGACAATCAAAACCATTCATTTTGTCCTCAATGGGTGGGCATGTTTTCTGCATTTGCAATTTGGATTTCAAGGCTGGAAATATTAGAACTGAGGAAGGCAGAGTCCAAACAGAAAAAAATAAAAGTGTAAAGAATTAAAACCAACAGGGGAAAGCAATGACAAGGATATTAATGTACCCTCTGTAGAAGGGAGGATTTATTACGCTGTCAGTATATGTGTGCGTGTGCATGTGTGGATGTGTGTAAGGTAAGGGAAAAAAAGCTGACATTTGTTAGTCTGAATTGGATAAATGCAGTTACAAGGAATAAAGGAAGCTTTTAGAAAGTGGGCAGCTGTGGCAGAGCCTGAAGCCGTGGTACTTGATACTACAATATGCTCTCTTAGTGAATCTGGGCAGCTTTTGAGAACAGCAGGCCAGGCATTCAGGGTGGACAACAATAGAAAATGTCAAGAGTGAAAGAGAATCTAGAGTTTAAAAGACTGCTGAGTGACAAGTAGGCAAGATCAAAGGGAGAAATTTATCAGGCATTTATAATTATAATGCTAATGGAGATCAATAATCATAATAAGAAACTATAGCCCCCCAAAACTAGAAGAGATTGAAACTAGTCAAAGTCTCAAACATTCATCATTTCATTCATCCTGATTTTCATCATGTATTTTGTTGCTCAAGCAAACAAAGAAAAAGAGGTTTTTAAAGCAAGTTTGAATTTCTTTGCTTTGGAAATTATACAGTGGAAATGATTTTGGAGAAGCAAAGGATGGGGCTCATGCATAATCTATTGCAAATCAAGCCGTAGAGCCATGTCTCATCATGAGAGGTTGATTCGTGGGAAATGCTTGAAAGAAGCAAGATTCTTGGAACACGTCACCTGCGTTGCTGGGCTCTCCACTTCCTTCTCGCTTCTATTCTGTGCACAGATGCGGATATGCAAAGTTCCCTCGTGGCAAATTGGGAGGTCAGACGCGAAGGGAAAACCCTGTTTTTGGAAACTTGCTTGGGCTTGCTAAGGACCAGGGTGGTTTAGAAGCCCAAGGAGAAATGTTGAAATCACTTATTGCAAAATCACTTTTGCAATAAGTAATGAATAAAAACTGAAGGAAAATCTCTTTCCTCCCCAAAGTACAAATCTACCACTTAACTTGTCTAAACAGCTCCACATAATAGAAGTCAAAAGGCAACACAGACTGAAGTGCTTCCCACAGCCAAGCCCAGAACCTCCAGCCATCACTGATTGATTGATTTACTCAGTAAATATCTTTCACGACATGGGTATGTGGCAAGCACCTCCATGGACACCAGCTTGAAGAGCAAAAACATGAGAACTCCCCTGAGATCCCTCAGACCTCACACCTTGTATTTGAAGAGCCATTGTCTGATGCTTGATCTCACCCAGACCAATCACAATTACTCTCCAGTCTTTGGGGCCTGCTTATTTTAATAAAAGTCCTTGATACATCTGAGTTCTATTATTTAAAAAAATCTGGATCTGTCTCCACCCAGGGTAATTTTATTGCAACGATCCAGTCTGTCACCTTCAGTATTTCAGTGCCTCATATGTAGTGATAGCTCAAAAAGTGTTTATTCAGGAAATAAATGAAGATGATACAAACCATCCAAATACCCAGCTAGAAAGATGATATTGTACACAGTAAGAGAACTATGAAGCAGAAAAATCAGTACTTCTTTACCGAATTTAGATGTGAAATATCCTTTCTGAAAAAATGAAAGAGAGAAGACCTTCCCTAACTCCTAAAGTGATCCACGTATTTTTGGATTCAAAACAGTGCAAAAGAACAACACAACTATGCACTTATTTAACAATGACATTCTGGCAATAACATGTTCAAATCAACAGAATATAATAGAATCTGAAAATTATGCAAAATGTATGTAGAAATCGAGTGCATGAAACCACCACATTTGACATCAATAATGCTGGATTATTTAATAAAAAGTACTAGGAAACTGGTTTGTCTTTCTTAAAAGCATTTAAAGTTGGATCTCATTCTTCATCCCAGTATAAATTACACAATGAATTACTCTTTAATATAATTAAAAATGGAGAAGTAGAAGGGAACATTGGTGACTTATAATTTATAGTGATTTATAATTTATAAAACTTTTTAATAAAAAGTTCTATATTTTGAAAACAAAGTTAGAGATAGCAAACAAGAAAAATATTTGCTATACATATTTCAGCATGCTAATCTCCTCAATACTTAAGGAGGTTTTAAAGTCTGTAAGAAAACTGTCATGTGAGTAAGAAAATGTGAGCAAAGATTTAACTTGGAAAGTAAAGACCCAGGATTTACAATGAATGATGATGTTGAATCATGCACATATTTTTAAAATTCAAAATAAAATAACCATGATATATGATTTCCTCTTTTAAAATGGAGACAAAGATTTAGCATTTTTTCTTAATACAATGTGTGATGAAAAAACATATATATATATATATATATATATATATATATATATATATATATATATACACAATATTCTCAAGTCTGACCCCAGAACAGACACACCAGGCAGACAAAGGGATGAACCTAGACAGAAAACAAACTTCCACTTTAGGAAAACTAGTTAACTTGATAATATCAAATATCATCTAGCCACTAGAAGACAAGTAACAGAGTACACTGGTGTTTTTCAAATATTTCTTAATCCATGTGGAATATGTATATATTATTTTAAAGATAACTAATATACACAAGCACATACAGTGGAACAAAACTGTATTTTATGTGATTCATGTTGATATTTTTTATCCCTTTTCCTTCCATTGAATGTCAGAAAAAAAATGTTAGTACCAACACATTAGCCTGGTTTCACAAAAATGATATGAAATCCTAAATCTCAACAACTCTGGCATAAAAGAATATACATTAAGTTCTCAGCTTCCAAACTTTTGAGTTTCAAATTTTCAGAAATATGAATGGACCTCACATTTTGTTTATTTTATGCTTTACACTATATATTTGTGTCAAAGTATATAAGACTCACCTTGTTGTACTTATGAATAAGTCTGACTTATAGATGTTCTCCCACAACAAAACTTGCTTGTAAGTCAGGGACTTACTGTCTATACATATAAACAAATACATAAAGGCTCCTTTACCAGGTCAATCTGGGTCCTAATGAAGGCTGATGCACTTATCACTTGGTTCTTTTACCCCTCTAATTTTTATCAGTAGAATGAACACTTTTTAAAAATTTATTTTAGATATTTTATTGTTTCAGAGCAGTGTTAGGTCCACAGTAAAATTGGAACAAATGTACAAATGCATCCCATATCACTTTTGTCCTCACCATGAATGGCCTTCTCCAGCCATGCACTTACACCTCCACTGACATACTGTTATTTCCAGTATAAAATTTCCATTAGTGTCTTCTCTTGTAAATTATTTAAATTTCAACACATATAATGGCATGTATCCACCATTACAATCTCATATGGAGTAGACTCTCTGCCCTTAAAGTCCTCTATACTTTGTCTTTCTAAAATAGCTATTTAATATAGATATCTAAGATATAGGCAGCCAGAGAATGAAATCTCATGATGTGTAGATTCTGTAACATACTTGAGCCATGCTTGACACCAGCAATCTACTTTTATGCAGTGAACAAAGACTTGAAGGTTACAGATGCAACTCATGCTCTCATGTCATTTGTCTTTTGACTGTATCATCTGTAAGTTGAAAACTGCTCCATGATCATCACATTATGGAAAGGCAAATTTACTATTAATTTTTTATAATTTTTCAGCAAAGTCAAGGCTCCCAGTAGTATATAGCCTGTAAAGAGTAAGCCATGTAAAATGGAAGCTATTTTCCATAGAGCTCAGTTCTGTTATGGCAGCTGTTCTCAATCAGGAGTGGTTTTAATCCTCCAGGGGATATCTGGCCAATCCTGTGGACAATTTTGGTTGCCCTAATGGATATTAAGGGAAGATGCCATTGCACCAAGTGTGTAAAGGTAATACATATGGTTAAGTATCCTACAATGTGCACAGTAAGCCTATACAACCAAGAAGCATCTATTCCCAAGTGTCAGCAGTGCTAAGGCTGACAAAGCTTGTGTTATTGGAAACTGAACTTCTGCAATTACTGATGAGTGGAGATGTCTTCAAGAGACTCCATGTGGGAGTCATTCTCACCTGTTTGGACAAGTTTCCAAGCTCCCACTTTCAATTTCCTCACCCTAAAAATGGATATATTAATATCTGTCCACCTCTGAAGTGGGTTGTGACATGCAAATCCATTCAAAGATGAGATGTTTTACAAATTAGATTATGTGGACATTTCAGATGGGTACCTTTGTGTTATTACTATTGGCCTTTCTATAAATTAAAAAAAATTTTCCAAAAATCCTCAAAGACTCTGTAAATTAAAAGAAACTTATAAAAACACATAATGTTGGTAATATTATGGCCTCGGTACCCAATTACCAACCCAAGGAATATGGTTCGTTTAAGGGCCTTGCATTATAGCATCATAGATTCAAAAGGGAATCGAAATTAAATTTGTAACTTAACAGGGCCAACATTCCAAATATCTGATGTAAAGTAAACAGAGAACATATTGTGGTTACAGATTATTCATTCTGTTTATAGATACATACTGTCTTGGTCCTGAGGAGCCAGTATTACAGACCATGCCAAAAATCACAAATTGTGTCCTGGTTGGTACTTGATTATTTTTCCAAAGTGATCAAGGTTCACTTAAAAATCAACTTGCAAGTAATTGCTACAAACCAGGAGGGGATGATTCAGTAATCTCTTTTATTTACACCTCAGCATTGTTGCCTCCCTTAGAGGACCCTTAGCCTTTTGATTTCATCATTATGTGGGTCTGTCCACTCCCTTTGTAACTCTAGAACATAATATGTTAATCCAGAGATGAAGGATTCTGCCCTACCCATGTTGTAACTTTGTAGAAAGTAAGTGTGCAGTACAATGAAGTGAGTGGAAAGGTCAGTGAGCATTTCTCAAACGAGGTATCCTTATCTCTGTCAGTCTTTCTTTGGTTTCCTCCATCTCAGCAGAAATTCTTGGTGAATATTTATTGCAGGAAAAAAAAGATGTTCCCTCTCCTCCTGTCTCTTGTTTTCTCACTGTGTAGCCAGTATGCTGCAAACTGCTACTTGATCATAGCATCAGCCTATAATAAAAGTTAGATTCATCATTGCTTTGTGAAATTAAAATAAAGATGAACTCAATGATCTCAGTGAAACACCATAGGATCAGCACTAACTTCCCTATACGGACCAAACTGGAAGATTTGCTGTAGGAAAAATAGAGACTCATACTAGGCATTGTGGAGCTGCAACTATCACATGAAATTTGAGACTCATGTGGAGGGAGTAAGGTAAGAGCTAATATTGGGGTAACTTTCAAGTTTGTCAATCCAAAGAGCAGTATTCTTAATAAAGGTAGGACATTATTTGAGATGCTTTCAAAACATCAGATTAAAATACTAACAATTTTGATAAAGTGAGTTAAACTTCCCTTCATGTTTATTAAGCAGTAAGCCCTACAGTCTGGTGGATTCTAAATGGAAAAGTTGGCCCCTTTCCTCAAAGAATTTATGGTGTCCTGGAGAATTCAAGGAGGTCTATAAAGCGTGGTCTAAGGTGAGATGGAATACGGGTATCTTGACTGTGAATATCGGAGACAATATCGCCAACTGGAAGATGGTTAAAAAAACCTTAAAGAAAAAAAGTAGGACCAGGCACAAGGAAAAACCCACACAAGGACCCATGGCTATGAACTGAAGTGACACAAACAGAAAGATTTCATAGAACGTATCAGTAATTCCCAACTTTGGCATCTTACACACCAATGAATTATTCCCAAATAAGTAGGATGCTTGCACAGGGTGTCTTTTAAGAAATTACCATACACAATCATTATATGCTTTAAATTTTTCTAGTGAAGTGCATTTCATATCTTGCTTTTGCCTTGCTGAACACACTTAGAACTGCATGACTCAGCCTCCTTAAGTTTATTTCAAGCCTGTATCTTGTGTTGCTCAACAATCTGGAACGTCGGTCTCTAGTGCTCAGGGAGAGAATAGCTCTAGTGTATTTCCTAGCTCTTCCCACAGTAACTTTAGGGGGACACATGCTTCCAGGGTGCTTGATACTATGACTTAGGAAGTAGTCTAAAAATTTTTATCTTAAGAAGAAAAGTTACCACTGAGAAAGTGATTCCTGGGCCTGAAAAAGATACTGCAGATTTTGTATGAGCGAGAGATCAAATTACATATCAATTAAGCTTGAGATTTCAGTGTTTGTTACTGCACGTAACCAAGCCTCTTCTAACTCACACAGAATCATTCCATAAAGAGAATATATTTGCAGGTTTCAAAATAAGAAATACAATAATCCCAGGGGAAGGTGCAATCTTTTGAAGTCAGTAAATTTTATATGAAAAGTCCCTATTTTCTACATTTTCCACAATCAACTCTAGATTTAAAATAAATTAACTTAAGATGAACCTGAGGTATTAAAATAAAACGTAGGCAACCTTACCGAAAAAGCACCTAGGACTTCAGTGGAGAGATGAATACAATGTGGTGAGGTGTATGCTTAGTACTCTGAAAAGGTAAGTGGATGCACCACAGGGAAAAGATGGGGTCAAAGGTGAAAAGTCTCAAAGAAGCCAAGCAGGAAGAAACATTACTGACTGCCCAAGGCATCAGCTCTAAGTTGATCCATTTTCTGTTGAGGATAATGGGAAAACAGTTTTTCCAGAAGATACTATCTTCTGTTCCCCTGGGATAGAGGACATTAAGCCCAACCCTGAGTAACTGTATAACTGTGATTCTCTGGCTTCATCCTGTCTGATTCGCTCAAAGAACTGTACAACTTGATATATGTTGTGCATCATCTCAAATTAAAAGATTGATGGGAGAGAACTTTAAGAGGAAGATTTTTTATCTGTGGATTGAGAGTTTGAGTTCTCATACAGACAATATAGTTTTGAACAATCTTTTGAAAGTTAGCACTCAAAACAACTAAAACTAGAAGTTCCATTTGACCCAGCTGTTCCCCTTCTTGATATCTTCCTGAAAGAATTAAAAGCATCATACCACAGCAATATACGCACACCCATGTTTGTAGAAGCACAATTTGTAATAGCTAAGTCTTGGAAACAGCCCAGATGCCCATCACTGGATGAATGGATAAGGAAAATATGGGTTTTATATACAATTGAGTAGTATTCTGTCGTAAAGAATGATACATTCAGGTAAATGAATGCACCTTAATACCATACTTTTAAGTGAAATAAATCAGACACACGTTTAAACATCATATTGTTTTTCTTATGTGAGTTACTGAAAGGGTGAATAAGGACCAAAATGAATGATAGATGTTCGGAAGTAGGAAGAAAATGTTCAAATGGGAAGGGGAACAAGGAGAGGGAGAAGGGGGAAGGAAAGGAAGGGAAAGGGAAAAAAAGAATAGGAGGAAAGAATCGAGACCAAACTTGTGTAAATAGAGAGGGAAGGAGGGGTTGAAGGGTGAGGAGGACAATGGGGAAAAAAGAAGAGGGTACAAATTCCCTGTGATAAATGTGACTATTCAGTATGTCAAAATAAAAGAAAGTAAACTCATACATAGGGCTTGTAGTGCAAAAAAATAGCAATGGTATTCTACACATAAGACTTACTGACTTGATGTAATGTTTTAGAGGAGTAACAGTTTTCAGTTACTATCAAGCAGCAAAGGGCTTACTGGCTCTAGTTCTAGATTCTAGAGCATACTTAGGCTTGAGTAAAAAAAGAGAGTGAATACCAGAGAACATTAGAAATCCATATCTAAATATATATATACAGAAATTGCAGTGTTTACCCAGACTGTTCTTACATTTTCCAGATGAGTGCAAGAGGGAAGCAAAAATCTCTCTAGTGAGCTTGGCATTTCTCTTTGCAGCCTTGATAGCCACAATTTGATATGATGAGGATACTTATGGAAAATCCTGGCATGGCTCATTAGTTCAAGCTTAATTATGTAGTATTAATTAGGAGAGATCAGCATTTGCAAGTCCTACTCTGGGGAGATCCATAGTTCCTAAGGCAACTGTGGAAATAGATATAGACATGTCTATTGGAGTTGTCCATTATCCTGAAGCCCACATTTCCCCCTTGTGTGTTATATAAGGTTTGGTCTTTCTCTAAGGCACCTCCCCTTTGACATCACACACACGTGAACACCTACAGTCTCACACTCTGCATGGAGCTCCACTTCATCCTTGCCGTTTCGCATTCACTGGTTCAGATGCCAGCTGTCAGCACTTGGTCTCTTTTCACTTGAGGTTGTCCTTCAGCCACTGAAGCCTATTCGGACCTTGCACAGGGAACATGCTAGATAATTCACCACCCCTTGGCCTCCAAGAGAAACCTCAGGGGCAATGCAGACAGCCACAGCTTTCTCTTCCTTTGGAGAGTGCTAAGGTACCTTCTCTACACCACTTCTGGGGGCTTCTTATTGTGACAAACACAAGTTGCCCATTTTGGCAACATTTTAATACTTATCCTTATTCCCCACCTTCCTTCCTTGTCTTGCTTCTCTCCATCTCTGCTCTGGGAGGTTTAATACACCTCCCAAATATACTGCTTGCACTTGGCTCACAAACAATTTCTGGGGAAACTCAAAGTAATACACACACACACACACACACACACACACACAATTTTTTAATTAAATTTTTTTCTCAGTTTTTGTGAGGCATAGCAAATACATTCATCATGAAGGAATTTGTTCATACACCTGTCACATCTTGATTCTTTTTACTTCTCCTTCATCTCCCCTACCTCCTGCCACAACTCCTTCCTAAATCCATGTCTTGTTCTTTCAAAGAACCAACTCTGCTTCACTGACCCTTTGTATAGTACTATTTAACTTCAACTTCTTTAATTTTCACCCTGATCTTTATAATTCCTTTCATTCTATTAGTTTCAGATTCAGATCTAGGATCTTGAGATGCATTATTAAGCTATTTGTTTAGGATGACTTTTTCCTTTTTTTATGTGTGGATTTACAGCTATAACTTCCCCTATTAGAATTACATTCATTAAGTCCCATAGGTTTGGGTATATTGTGCTTCTATTGCTGTTTCATTCTAGAAACATTTTTATTTCTTCCATGATTTCTTCTGTGATCAACAACCTATTATTTTATCTCCATGTATCTGCATAGCTGCTGTACCTTCTCTTTCTGTTGAATTTTAGCTTCATTCCATTATTATCTGATACTGTGCAAGGGATTATTTTAATTCTTTTTTTTATTTAACCATGCTTTTTAGTTAAGATATGATCAATTTTGGAGAAAGTATTATGTGCTTTTGAGAAAAATGTGTATTCTGTTCTTGGATGGAACACTTTGTTGATAATTGTGCAGTGTGTTTGTTAAATAGTGTGATATAACTCTGATATTTTTGTTGACTCTTTGTGTCTAGTTGATCTATCTAACTGTGAGGGTGCAGTGTAGAAGTTCCCTACTATGACTGTATTGGTGTCTCTCTGCCCTTTTAATCCAATAGTTTATGTTGTATGAAACTGGATGTGTTAAACTTTGGTGCAGAGATATTTACAATAGTTCTTTTTTGCTGCCAAATTTTCCTTTTACCAGGATGTACTGCCCATTTCTATGTCTTCTGATCAGTTTTGGCCTAAAGTCTGCTGTGTCTGAAAAATAAGAGAGACTTTTTGCTTATTTTCAGTCTACAGGTGAATGCAGTATCATTTTTCATCCTTTCACTTTCAATCTATGTAATACTTCATTTGGTATGTGGTCTGTCTACTAGAGACCATATGTTTGCATCTTGTGTTTTCACCCAATATGACAGTCTGAGGGTTTTGATTGGGGAGCTGAGACAATTGACATTAAGAGTATTATTTTAAGTTGTTTATTGAACCCTGTCATTCTATTATTTTTCCACTGCTTATTCCTGTGATTTTTTTTTTCTTTTCAGTTGTTTAGCCAGTCTCACAGTTCAGTATACATTTTCCTCTGGGTTCGGTGGTGCAGATGATCTTTTTTCCTGTCTAGAATTCATTCAAGTATTCTATGCAATGTTGATTTAGTAGTCATATATTTCTTTAGGATTTCTTTGTCACGAATAGACTTTAATTTTGTCAAATTTAAAGGCTAATTTTTCAGGATATAAAAATTTGAATTAAAAGTTGTTTTCTTTGGGGCTTTAAAAACTTCACTCCATGTTCTTATTGCCTTTAAGATGTGTGCTGAGAAATCTAGTTATTCAGATGGGCTTGCCTTTATAAGTTACTTGCTGGTTTTCTCCAACAGTTCTCAGTATTCTCTACTTTTATTGAATTTCTGGAATTGATTAATATCTGTCACAAAGAGCTTCTTTCTGGTCATGGCTATTTGGGTTTCTATGTACCTCTTGTACTTGAATATTGAATTGTTTCCCTAGATTTGGAAAAACTTTCTGCTATGATTTTAGTGAGTATGTTTAATACCTTTTGAATTGTCTTCTAATTTTTCCTGTATTCATACAATTTTGAAAGATTTTTTTGTGTCATGTAGTATCTGCTAGTTCCAGCTTGCGTGGTGGTGTGCCATTTTTTTGGAGAGTCTTTGAGTTTTTGATCTACTACATCCATCTTGTCTTCTATGTCTGACTCTGCCTGCTTAATGTTCACCTCTGCTACCAATGCATTCCACTGAATTTTTCCTATCATCTACTTCTTCTTGCTTGCTTTTCATATTTTCTAATTCTTCACCAAGTTGGTCTTTTATATCTTGTATTATCTTCCTTAATGCAATTAGGTGGTGCTTGTTTCTTCTTTAAGTTCATCAAACATTTGACTAATACAATCATTTATCTGTTTAATTATATAACCTTTGAGATCATTAAATATCTCTTTTCTGTCTTTGGAAGCTCACTTGTATTATATTTTATTTTATTATTTAAAGAGATTTAAAAATAAGACAGAATTTCAAAACAAGATAATAGGAAATTAACAATGGTTATTATATTGCATATTGTTATCTTCAAAGTAGTTG
>NW_004955415.1:21032091-21166916 GCF_000276665.1 Chinchilla lanigera | reverse complement strand
TATTCCTTCCTTCTTTTTCAGCTATAAAGAAAGATAAACTCTGGGCTTTTATAGGTATATGGATGCAACTAAAGACCATACTCATATGTGAAATAAATCAGACCCACATGTGTAAACTTTGTACTGTCTCCTTAGTGTAAGAAACTGAAAGAGTAAATAAGAACCAAAAAATACAACAGATATTGTGAAAGGGAAAGAAACTGTTCATTAAATATCTTACAAATTTTCTTATTATGATTTTTTCTTTTATCTTTTCTAACATTTTGAACACTTGGTTCTAGAGGTTTTTGCCTATAGCAAAGCTTCCTCTACTTCAGTATCTCAAGATCAATGTTTGGGGAACGGGGTGGTTAGGGGTGGTGTCTTATTGTCTTCTGTTCTTGTGTTTCTGCACCACGGGTTGAAGATCAGTCAGAATATGTAAACTCTCAGTCACTACTGTGGAGACCTCTATAGTTAGGTTCTAGCTCCCTGTTATGTGCCTTTGCTGATGTTTCAGTGTCAGTGTCTTTGTTGATGTTGGGTCCTCTTCAGTCTATTCAGTATAATATTTGAGGGTTGTCTTAGTGTCCAACCTTCATGTAGAGGCTTGATTTCCAGGGTCCCTTTTGTTTTCAGAGACAGGACCTCTTCCCTGGGGGATAGGGTTAGCATTCTAGACTGGCTTGTTCTTTTCTTTGTGTTGTCTTCACCTTCACCACTTTCTCTGCAGTTTCTCGTTTTCCTCTCAGCCCTTTCCTGACTCCCTGAACTCTAGTTCTTTTTTGCTTCTCTAAATTGCTTTCTGATGTCTCCCCACACACAGTTTAGTTACAACCTTTGCAAAAAAGCTTCCTCTGATGATTTGTGAAGACAATAATTTCACCTCCATCTGCCTTCCCAAAGCACAGGATCTGTTCCTCTCTGTGAAATGTGTTGTGCCTTGAAGAACATGAGAACATGAAGTTACTCATAGCAACTTCACTTTAAGATTGCAAGTTCCTAAATGGCATTCTCTTCCTCATGGTGCCTTCCATAACACCTGCTTCCATGCTGGTAAAAAGCAATTAGATGTTACTCTATTTTAAAGTTTGAAATATAAACTTTATCCACACATCTTTTGAAGCTCAGTTAACAAAGAATGAGTCATCCCTAATGAAGATAAATTTATTATTTATATAAAGTATTATTTTTAAAAGACACTGCATCTTGATTTCTGCAAGGCATTTGACAAGGTTATACGCAATGTACTTTTGGAAGATTTAGTGAAATATAAGCCAAGTGGTATTACAGTTGCATAAACGTATAGTGGTTTGAACAATCACAGTGCCCTGATAAATGCCTCAATGACAACCTGAGTGAAATTTTCTAAAGGTGTGTCAGGTCTCTGACATTGATCTTTGCGTATAACACTTTGTGTGTATGTGAGGAAACGTATTTATTTTTCTCACTAATCTATGAGTTGGTTTGGGAAATGTCTGTGCTTGACTAAATTTGGCTTTGAGTTGAGGACTCTTACTTTTTAATATCAACAAATGCTTCTAGGATTTGTCAGGGTTCTATCACAGTCATAAATTATAAAAACTAGTAAGAGTTTAAGAGTTAAAATGTTTTCTGGTAGAATGCACAGTCAAAATGCCCTTCGTAAATTGAACAATGAACTGAAAGCATTAGATATATGTAGGAGAAGTCAATGTGGGGGCTGGGGATTTAGCTCAGTGGCACAGCACCTGCCTAGCAAGTGCAAGGTCGTGAGTTCGATTCCTGGTACCAGAAAAAAAAAAAAAAAACGAGAAGTCAATGTGAAGGCCAATGTCTAGATCAGGTAATTATTTACACAGTTACAAATGAGTTACATTTGAGTTCCATGCAGGGAGAACATTCATTAAGTTAGATTTATTCATAATTTGACAAAGTGAGTCTTATACATGACAGTGAAGGTTCACAATTTGAGTGTTCTTAAACTGGGGCCTTACTGTATTAAAGTAGAGTAGCTATGTCCAGCTGGCTTCTTATCTAACTATACAAATAAGGACTAACACAGTTAGTTGGATGACTCAATATTATCCCTCAGAAGCAAAACAAAGTCATGAAAGATGAAATTGAATACATCACTAGAGGGCATTAATAGATATGGAATTCATTCTCCTGAGAACCAGTATCAAGATATCCATTCTTTAGTTCTTCGCAGCTCCTCCAAGCTCTGCACCATTAGTCTACTTGATCCTTAAAGGGCACCTGACACACAGTGACCAGAGTCAATTTATTTTCTGTTACTCCACTGAATCTTTCATTAGGGCTCCATGTCAACTATGGTTCATCTTAGGTCCCACCAATGCTGGCATAATATTGCTCTGAACCCCTGTCCTGTTTCCTCTCTTCTCCATGTACAGCACTTCCAGAGCTCAGCTCAAATAGTGACGTTAGTATCATGCTTCAGCCCTCATGGAGAAAGTTCTCCCCTTGCTTGGTTTCATAGACCATATAACATGGCTGTCTCTTGCTCTCAGTGCCCTGGAAATTATAGCCCCTGAGTGACATGGTTAAACAGGTCAGAGACAGGGGCATGGCGTTTACAGGCTGGTGACAGCTGCCTAGCATCCTGACATCTGGTGCTAGCCTTTTGCTCTTGCACAAGACTCTAAGGGGTATGCCTCCCTTTAAGATCTCCACACAGCTCGATCTATCATGCGTGCTCTTGCAAGCCTGGATTCTAGGATAGGCCTGTGCAGCTGCAGCTCAAACAGTAATCTCTGCCGGAGTCAACCACAGTGGGTTTAAAGATTAGTTCCAGCAATTACTTAATCGCTTCAGCTTGGCCAAAGTGATTTACCCTTCAAAACCTTGACTTCTTATCTATAGAATGAGGATAATTGTACTCACTTCAGAGGTACTTACTTTTCAGGAGGATTAAATGAAACCAGGCAAATGAGGCACAGAAAGTAGCCCAGGGCACATCCTATATCATCAGTGTGCAGTCAGCATTTTTGTTATGATCAATTACTAGTATAACACGGGTACTTCCGCAGAGTACGCTACAGGTACTGCCCACAGAGAAGCCTGTGCCAACTTCAAAAGTCCACATCCCAGCACACTGTCCTACAGCCCAGTGTCTGTTCCAAGCACCCAGGGGAACTCACTGGTGAATGTTTAGGTCATGAACACTACCTTATACTCTGTAAAGTTTATGCTACAGAGCAAAGGGAAATTCTAAGGAAGTCATCTGAACTCGCAGAAATGACAAAGCTTTATAAAATGTCTGCAGCATACCATGCCTTGTTTGTTTGTCATAATTCCCAGAGAAACTTTTTTATTATGAAAGAGAAAGGTAGGAGCAAGATGGATAAAAGAATACCTTCACCAGATAACATTTAATTAATTCTCAAATTTAGTGATGTAACTAATTAGAAAACTGGAAATAGTAAATGAATGAAATAATACTAAGAATAGAAACAATTTATTTTATAATAGTAAATTATTTTATTCATTTTCTTATTTATATTTTAGGTTTGTTATATAAAAATACATGCAATTTTTAAGTGTTTGTGTCTGGCTTAGTTTACTTAATATTATAGGGTCAAGTTCCATCCATTTTCCTTAAAATAACATGAATTTTACTTCTCTTTATGACTGACTAATATGCCATTGTGTAGCTACAGCACATTCTTTCCAGCCATTTATCTGTTGACATGCATCTAGGCTTTTCCCAGTGATCAGCTACTGTAAACTGTTGTTACAAACTTGGGTAGGCGTATACCAATATAACATGTTTTTAATTTATTTTGGGTATACACCAAAGAGAGAGGTATAGATGGGTCAAGTGGAATTTTGGGGAATAGAACTGTTTTTTCAATTTTTGTTATTTCATTAGCATGTTTGTAGTACATAATGATGTACTCCCTTATGGGGAGTTAGTACATGTATATAACACACCTCAATTCTTTTTGATCCCTTTCCTCTTTCATTCCTCCATGCTTCCTAAATTTCTTAGGCTCCTTCCCATTTCCCATGTTTCCTACTATCTTTTATTTTACCTTTTACTTATAATTTTTATATATAAAAGAAACCATGAAATATTTAAGCTTGTGTGTATGATTTATTTCACTTAAAATTATGGTCTCAAGGTGCATCCATTTTCCTACAAATGACATGTTTATCTTGCCTCATAGAACAGTGCTACTCTATCATGTATAAATACTACATGTTCTTTATTCATTCTTCTGTGGGTGAACATATAGGCAACTTCAAAGATTTAGCTATTATGAATTATTCTACTATAAACATGATATGCATGAATCAAGGTAATCTCATGTCCTTAACTCTTTTTTATAATGTTTTTATTTTAAAGAGAATAATAATAAAGAACAATAGCAAAATACCAACAACATGTACAAAACCAAAACAAAGCAAAAACAATAAAAATGATACAGGGTTCCACAACAAAATGATAGGAATTACCAGTCATTGTTATATTACATATTGTTATCTTCAGCGAAGCTGCTCAGATTACCAGATGTAAGAATGCAAGATTGATCAAACCATTAGGAGAAAGAAAAACAGAGACAACAAAAGCAAACATTAGAAGCAATGCAGAGTTTCACTATACAAGATGGTAGGAATTCACGAATGATTGTTATATTGCATATTGTTGTCATCAAATTAGTTGTTCTGATTACCAGATATAAGCATGCAAAACTGGTCAAAAAAATTAAGCATTCACTGTTCCTTTCAATAAAGTGGAATAGCTAGGTTAAGTGAAATTTCTAATTTTAGTTTTTTGAGGAATCTCAATACTGATTTCCATAGTGGTTGTATTAGTTTTCATTCTCACCAACAATGGAGAAGGGTTCCTTTTTCCCTCACAGCCTTGACAACAGTTGTTATTGTTTGATTTACTGATGACAGCCATTCTTTCTGGAGTAAGATGGAACTGCAGTGTCACTTTAATTTGCATTTTTCTAATGGCTAGAGGTGTTGAACCTTTTTCCTCATGTCTGTAGGCATTTCAACAAAACAATATTTCTTTGAGGAAAAAGTATTGATATTATTATGATGCAGTAAATCATCACTCTATCTCTCCATTGTTCATACAGACTGTTCATTCAGACTGTATTGTATTGTCTTCTAAAGCCACTTAAGAGCCCATGACAATGTTTATATGAGTGAGTAAAAGTGGAGAAATTATATGCACTTTCAGTTGGCAGGCACAGAAGTGCAGAAATCAGAGGAGAAAAATTACTAATATTTTAGTCGTCTAACTAAGGATTAAACTCTTTTATAAATATATCCCTTAGTTTTCTGCAGAGCTATCTGGTTAATATGTTTCTGCATAGATGAGAAAACAGATGCAGGCAGGTGAAGTGAAATCCAGATCCTCTTAGGAAGTATCAGAAATGCACCAATCTTGAAGTCCCTGACTCCCCATTTAGGGCTGTTTTTCCACAGTCTATGTCTCCTCCTTTGATGAAGTAGAGCCCCAGTTGGCAAGGATACGGGTTATCAAAACAGCGATTCGCAAATTCTGTGCTAAAAGACTAGCTTTCTCCCAAATACCTCCAGGACCAGTAATTTTGTTTTATAGTCATATGTTTGATCATGCACCTCCATATCAACCAATATTAAATTTCACCAGACTTGCTTTGAATTTCCTTATATTTTTCTTACAGAGAGCTAGAAGTTTTTGTTTTTAAGTGGATGAATGTCCACAAGTTAGATATCATTCTAATGCAAGTCCAATGATTTCTACAGTGATTTTCTTCTTTTAATTTCTGATTGAAAGCATATTTGATTGATTATGCTATGGCATCATTTTAAGAATTTCGTTTGCAAATATTTTTTATTCCCAGTGAAATGGGCAGCATCTACAACAGTCATGGATGTTCCTTACCTCCCAGCAACCAGCTCCCTTCTGCTGGAGTGTGGGATACACTTATTGACTTGTTTCTAATAAACAGAGTGCAGAGATGTCATGGCCAGTCTTCTATGAAACTAGCTCTGATCCTAGCTCTGCAGACAGCAAGCTGCCAATTTATGAACAGCACTATGGGGAGAACTACACAAGAAACAACAGCTATATCCAGCAAAATTAGTGAGCCACAGAGACCCCTCCCAGCTTCTGTCAGAGAGACCTCCCCCAGCTGTGCCTAGAGACAACAGCAGCTCTGGCCAGCACTGAGGACAGCCTCATGAGGAACCCTGGGTCAGAGCAGGTCTTCAAAATAAGCCAGGCCGGTATCGTGATTCAGAGAAGCTGTGAGATAGCAAATGATTAATGTTTTATATCACTGAGCTTCAGGCAATTTGTTACACAGCAAAAGCTAACTAATAGGCAAGCAATGCTGTAATCAATACCAATAATTAGCATAAATAAGTAAACTTGAGCTCTTCAGGTGAAATTGAGGAAGTAAGAAGTCTTATATATTGAGACTATATAGCAGAGACTTTTCAAGAATGATGTCTTCATTCCCCACGTGCAGGTAAAATGACTTCTGATGCTCATAGCCTCCTTGCTCTGGGACTTTCCCACAACTTCAGGGAATATCAGCTTCCAAGATTATACCCACCTCCTGGGGGGCAGGCCAGGAAGGGGTGAGATTACTACTATACAATGACTGAATAGTGAAGGGACCCAGGAATCTGACCTTTGCCTCAACTGGGACCACTAGGAAGTTTACTCCAGCTCCAGAAATTCTCATAGGCTCAGCTGAGCTCCCCATTACAGTGAAATTAGGACCAACTTTGCTCTTACCCATTGTGGCCACCTCCACTCCTCACAGGTGAATCTCCCAGGAGCCCCCCAGTAACCTGCTGTACACAGCTCACCACATCAGTCTAATTCCAAAAACCATCATTGAAAGTAGTGCTTTTCTGGTTGAATTTTTTCCTGGAACATTTTGTGAGAAACACTCTTAAATAAGGAGTTATATTTCTCTCTAAAAGATCAGCTGGAGCTAGGCAAGGAGGTACACTTCTATAATGGCAGCACTCTGGGAGACTGAGGCAGGAGGACCACATATTTTGGTCAGTCTGGGTAGCTTAGTGACTTAGCGAGTCCCTCTCACAAAATAAAAAGTAGAAAAATTAGTCAGTTGTCCCTCAGACAAACAATTTCTATCTAGAACATATAAAGAATTTTAAAAAATCAACCCCCCAAAATCAAAGACCTAATCCAAAAATGGGCATCTGAAATGAATATGCACTTCTCAGATGAAGAAATACAAATGACAAATAATATATGAAAAAAGTGTTCAACACCAGTGGTCATTTGAGAGATGCAAATTGAAACAACACTTAGATTCTATCTCACCCCAAAAAGAGTGGTTATCATCAAGAAGTCAACCAATAACAAATGCTGGAGGGGCTGTGGGAATAAAGGAAACTTCTCCATTGTTGGTGGGAGTGTGGACTGGTGAAACCACTGTGGAAATTAGTGTGGAGGCTCCTCAAAAAAACTAGGATAAGAGCTCTCATTGCAACTAGCTATTCCTCTTCTGGGTTCTTCCCAGAAGAATTAAAAACATCATACCCCAGTGATATATGTATACCCACATTTATAGCAGCGCAATTTGTAATAACTAAATCTTGGAAATAACCCAAATGCCCATCAGCTGAGGACTGAATTAAAAAGATGTGGTATTTTTATACAATGGAGTACTACTCAACCATGAAGAAGGATAAACTCTAGATTTTATAGGTAAATCAATGTAACGAGATAATACTGTTAAGTACATAAATCAGACTTATATGTGTAAATCTCAGATTGTCTCCTTGTGTGAGAATTTGAAATAGTAAATAAGGTCTAAAATGTACAAGCGATATTGTGAAAGGGGAAGAAATTGTTCAAAAGGAAAAAGGGTCTAGGATGGGTGAAAGGGGAAAAGACAGTAAGGAAAAGGAAAAAAAATGCAAGTCAGTTATAGTATTAGTGTTTCTTAGGTCCTTAAAAGGAAGGTTTGTGGGGGCTGGGGATTTAGCTCAGCGGCAAAAGCGCCTGCCTGGCAAGTGCAAGGTCGTGAGTTCGGTTCCCGGTACCGGAGAAAAACCCCCCCCAAAAAAAGAAGGTTTGTGTTAATATTGATTGAAGAAATTTTTATGCCTGTATCTTGTACCCTAAGCAACTACTTTACAGAAAAATAAATAAATAAATAAATAAAAATTAAAAAACAAAAAAAAAAACAAAAAAAAAAACGAAGCTCCCCGGTACCGGAAAAAAAAAAAAAAAAATTAAAAAACTAAGCAACTACTTTAAAGATAACGACATGTAGTGTATTAACTACTGTTATTCCCTTTTATTTTATTATGAAATTATTTTTGTTTTTCAATAAAATACAGGTAAAATAAAACTGAAAAGGGTTACAGATATATCTTTGTGCAAAGACCCTGAATTCAATCCCCACAACTGAAAGAGAAATAAAAGAGAGAGAGAGAGAAAGAGAGAGAGAGAGAGAGAGAGAGAGAGAAAGGAGAAAGGAAGAAAGAAAAAGAAAGAAAGAAAGAAAGAAAGAAAGAAAGAAAGAAAGAAAGAAAGAAAAAGAAAAAGAAAAAGAAAAAGAAAAAAGAAAAAAGAAAGAAAGAGAGAGAGAGAAAGGGAGAGAGAGAAGAAAGAAAGAATTTTGCTTTCTGGGATAAAAACGCCGATATAATCTTCATCTCTGTTAGCCTGACTCCATATGCCTATGCTAGCTGCTCAGCTGTCAAAAGCTAAACACACAGAATTGGAGAAAGGAAGTGGACAAGTGGGTTGGGTGGCTTCCTTGCTAGAGTTCTCACAGCTCTATTCCAGTACAGCAGATGAGGCAAAGTCCTTGCAGACCCCATGCTTGTCTTGGCTGTGCCAAGGCGGTGCCACCAAGTTGAACATTCCAGACAGGACTCACACTACACTGAGGAAAACAATACTGCAGGCAAGTTGTTCTTTCTTCCTGCGCTTTATACTGCATATGTCTATTGGTCTCTACCAAACATTTTTTGTGAGGCACATTTTGAAATCATCTCCTATCTCTTGAACTGAGGATAAAAATAAAATGAGAGTTGGAAGGCATATAGATCTTTTGAATATTAACCACCAAATGCTTACAATAGTCCAAGGATTTCTGAAAACTATCCTCATTCAGCGAGTAAGAAAAATAAAGTTGAGAAAATATGAGTAACTTGGATATGATCCCATAAACTAAACATAGTCTAAGAAAAGAAATTCAAAACTAGAATGTAATGCAAAGGGCCAGGGTGTCCTTTCAATGTGCTGCTATAATACTCTCTAACAAGCCCACCCAAGATTATTTAATCATATAAGGCAGGAGTTGGCAAACCAAGGCATGTGAGTCAAACATAGCCCATAGCATGCTTTTGTAAAGAAAGTTTTATTGGAATACAGATATCTTCATTTGTTTATTTACTGTCTATGGCCTCTTTGGTGCTACGATGGTAGAGCTGAGTAATTGCAACAGAGGTCATATGGTTGAAAGTCTTGGGACTTTACTGTCTGGCCTTTTCCGGAACACATTTGTCCTCTATTTTAACTGCAAGTTATCAGATACCATAGCTCTAGCTTGAAGTTACTTGTGAACTGATAGAATTTTTTTGTCTTATAGGAAGGTTAACGATTTGTGCTGCAAAAATATTAATAAATAAATAGATGATCCCAAATATTTCACTCTTTGACCTGTGGGATCCTAACCAATTTTGTATGCAACCTAGCAATTTCACGCCAATATTCTCTCAGTAGCTATATATAATCAGTCTCTGGAATTATCTCTGAATCTGCTTTCCACCTTCTTGACTGAATCATTAGTATGTTAAATACATTTCTGCTTATACTGACTTTTTGTTTGTATTAGATTACTATGCTTAAATTTGTGAAAATGACCATTTGACCTAGGCGGACCTGTGATTTGCAAAAACAGAAAACAAGTATCAGGTTTTAAAAACCTGCTTTCATTCTGCTGCCCTTACATTTGTATAAATTAAAAATTAGGCGTGTTGATGAGCCCTCTCACTATGATGTTAAAATGGTAGAGCCAGAGATTGTAAAGTTCTTTTTCTGTCAGTGGAGTGTGAGTTCTTTGGCCAAGAGTTCTTATGTAAGTCTAATAAACACATCTTAACAAATAGCTTCATTCAATGACGATGAAAAATAAGCATGTTTCCTTTCAAGCCTCAGCAAGTAGAAAGTGATTTGGAAGACAAATCGAATGACTCAGCTGCTTTGGTTGTTGTTTCACTTTCTGTACGCAAAACATTACCAGAACCTAAAATCTTTCCAGTCTCCAAGGTTCACCTGGATGGGGAGGAAAGAAAAAAGTCTTTAAAAAAAAATCATTTGTCAGAAGATGATTTTTGTGGAAGCTTCTTGTTATTGAACAATGCCCAGAGTTTGGGAAACAGAAGACCAGGCATTGTTCTTACAGCCAACATGCTCCTTTAATTTGTCTTTAACCAGCACCAAGTGAGTTAGAATTGCCCTTTTCTATAAAATCAGGATTATGACCATGATATTATAGACTTGTGAAAAATCAAAATAACATGTACAAATTGTCCAAATGTGTGTAATTTTCCATTGCTTTTAATTGAGTTCAAACATACACGCAAGAATATACCATCTTAGTACATTCCACCAGATTTTGACAGCACACCTAAGTTTATTAGGAGGTCTAAAATATACTTTAAAAAGGACTTGAAGGCAAGCCATGGTTTCTCCCAGTCAGCCAGAAAATTCTCATCAAGTAACGTATTCTTGTTTTGTTGATTCCAAGATAGTGTGCGTGCCTTAACACATTGATATCTAATCTGATCATTTCTATATCCGGGTTCCTGGTCTTAACATAGATCATGCAAACTTTCCCACTCTCCGCTTTTATTCACAGGGTAAGTTTTTATGGTTTTTTTTTTTATTGCTAAGAATAAATCTATTAGATTTGTCATTCCCAAGTCATCCTCAGCATAAAAATGTTTCCAAACCACCCACAAACTCTCAGCGTATGCTCACTTGTGTTTTACTAAAATGCAAAAGTCTATAAAACTTCTTTTCTTCCTGCACTATTTTCTTCTATATATTGTTGACTCTTTAGTTGCTGAGAGGACTTATGCCTACTTTCTACTTGACAGAAACCTGGCAGCCTACATAACAGGCAGCTATTTATATGCGGTTCTTGTTGTCCACTTCAGTTTTTCTGTCAAATGCCCCGTGCTAGTCTGTGACACAACTCTAGAATGTGGTCTTTTGCACCATAAAACAGGAAACCAATAGTCTCTGAGATTTCTTCCTAGGCCAACAACACCAGTGCTTTGAGAAGTGAAGCTGGCTACAATGTCAGCTGGATTTTATTCTTTAATGATTCTCATCTTGAAGTATCTCTAAAGGCTAACATCTTAACACTGGGAAGCGTGGCTGTGATTCCTTTATTGGTATGGCTTTTCATTGTGAATAGAGGGAGCCAACTATATTTTCTTGATTGCCTGCCAGTTATTTAACATGAGTTATCTCAGTTTATCATCACACAACCTAGTGAGATAAGTTATTATTGTTTCCAGTGTACAGTTTGGAAGTGAAGGAACAGAAATTCAGAAGGCTTAAGGAAACCATCCTGAATCTCAGACAGCAGGAGGAGAAGCGACGTGAAAATCTAGTCGGAATCTAAAGTTGATGTATTTGCTCCATTTCAGGACATTGCTTTACAATTTTAGTGAACATAAAATCATCAGAGAGCATGTTAAATGACATAGTCCCAGGGCTTTCTGTGTGTTTGGAGCAAGCCCCAAGAATGTGTTCTCCGGGATGTTGACAGTACTCACCTGTGGACCACACTTTGTAAAGCACTGAACAAAACCATGTTGCTCTAGTAAGTGTACTTTCAAAACTTCATAGCTGGCCTTCAAATTTCAGAAATAAATTCTTCTTAGATTTCTACCACTGGACCTATATTTGATTGTAAACTCAGTAGACTGGATATCCGTTAAGGGAGAGAGATGTTACCCAGTCATGTGGTGTAGTGCTAACAACAGTATTTTAGAATTTGAAGAGACCTCAGAGATTGTCTAATTCAATATCTTTGTGTTACAAAAGAGCAACCGAGACTTGTTCAAATTTATTGGAGAAATAAATTTTTAGATTCAATAAAGTTGTCAGAAACACAGTTGATGGTTGTTCCAGTCATCCATTTCTGGCCAACTGAATTCTTCTAAAGCCATAGCAGAGGAATTTGGCTTATTTAGTTACAAGAGGCCACCATCCAATAGCTTGGGCAAATGGATATGTCTGAACCAGCCTGCTCATTCATATACCAACCTGAGACCCTATGTGGTCTAGGATGTTGGGCTTTTTCAGAGATTGAGCACTGAATCCCTTTGGTTCTATATGTGTGCAGAGAAATGTGCATCCTTACAAGTTATGGGGAGTTTATTGTGTTTTTCCTGAACCTAGTCCAGATATCCTGACTCAGAGAATTTCCCTTCTCTGCCTGCTTTAAAGTAGCCCTGCTGAGATCCCAATTTAACATACCCCTAACTCCTCTGTAGTTTCTTCTACTTAGACTTGCTAAATTGTAGCCAAGCAGGTTAAGATATATAGATAGATAGGTAGATACATATAGATATATAGATATAGAAATAGAAATATATATAGATAGATATAGATATTCTGTGATAAATCCATATATATTATATATTCTATGATAAATAACAATTTTCAGATGAACTAACTTTAATGAGTTTGGTGCTTCTCAGTCACCCAAGTTCCCAGTTAATACTTTGTTGATATATTTTTATTTCAGAAGACTGTATAGTGAGTGCCATGGTAGAGCTCACCTGTTTTGTCAAAATGGGAAGAGAAGAAGATTAAATGCAATTAAGGGGTCAATGAAATTCATTACAGAGGGCTATGGTTGAGGAGATTTTCTAGGATACCAGTAATCTCTAAAGATGGGAATGAGATTACGAAGTTGGCGTGGCTGATTTGGACAAATAGGAAAATAGAATTTAAATTCACAGTGCAATGGAAGCTTTATGTCTAGGGCCAAATTGTTAGACAGTTGCTCAGAAATCTTTAATGATGATGACTTTCATGAAAAAAGTAGGGAATAAGGATTTGGTGTGAAAAGGATGTTTATTTTTATTACATTAACTATTGAAAACTACTTGTAGTTTTAACATTTAAACATGTTACTATTTCCAACAAAGAAAAACCAACATTTTATTTTTACAGAGGTATAACTATAATTACAGTTGTTATATTACAAGATAAGGGGCTTAATATGATTACCCCCAAGGAGACATTGCTAGTCATCAGTAGGAAGTAAATTATCCACTAGTGATGCTCACAACCTGGCAATATTCCACAGCATCTTAAAATTTGTCATGTGGGGGTTGCTCTCAGATATATCTGTGACAGAACTTTAAGCATCTGTGATGCCTCGTTACAGGCACTCTCAGGTAGTAAAACATCAAATTTTAGAAAATATGACATTCTTATACAAAATGACTGTTGCAAGGATATCCAAAAATATGTGATACTTCTACTTTTCAGAGAAGAGGGAGCTCCAGCCTACACACAAGGGGAGACCCATAACGATTGTGGTCTAACAGGAAAGAGACAGAGTTTACGTAAGTCCTTAAAGGTGAAATGGGCCATCAAAACAGATGGGTGGAAAGAAGCAAAGATAGGAAGGCATGAACCTCACCCCATGATTTGTGAGCAGCCATCATGTGGGTTCTCATTGCAGTACATTGTTATATGCTGATTGGTAAGAGATTTCTTGGCCTTAAATTTGTAATTTGTGGGAGGGACCTGAATATCAAAGGAGGAACTGGGAATTTGGAAGGAGATATGGATAGCTGGGGTCATGGCAGTAGTATGATCACAGTAGCTCTTTTAGGTTGACTGTATTGTCTGCTGTGTGCACAAGAAGTTTAAGAAAAAGCAACCGGAGGTTGGAACTCTTTTTGAAGGAATTATAGGAGCTCAGTTACTTTAGGAGACATTTGGGAGAGATGAGAGGAGAGGTGGGATCTCAATACCTTAAATCCTGCCTCAATAACAGCAGTGAGCATATGACTTGTCAGGTATGTTGGTCTTCTATTCAGTGTGTTACAGGCAGACAATATTCTACTCCCAAGGAAGGTGTTAAATCCATCATCCCAGTATGAGCCCAGAAGGATCAGACTGAGACTGGAAATGTGATGGACTGAGAAGCGGGTATAAAAAGCAATGAGGAAGCATAAAAGCTTGGCAGGAATTTCTAACTGGCTGTACATATAGCAGAGGAGGAGAACTGTAAAATGTGGCACTGCGGGCTTATATTATGGCCGTTTGATGACTGTTTTTATCTGTATAGAGTTTTTATGACATTAGAACCACTCAGCATAAATGTCTTCCAGAAATTTGAGAATGTAAAGTGAAGCCTGGTAGAAGTATGTGAGCAAAAAGTGTAATTTTTAAATCTTAAATAGGACAAAGATACGGAAAATGGTTTGCAGATGTGTTCAGAAAAGCGTTAATAAGAAGATGACACTAGTTCTAATAGTTGCAATGTATTGAATATACATGAGACATCTTGTACATGGATGATTTTAGTTTAGCATTAGGCACTGTATGACATGTGTATTTTTACCATCATTTCATAACTGAGAGACTTGGCATAGATGTAAAAGATAGTAATTTCACAGAGTCATTAAATCATAGCTGTTAGTACTGAAATCTTGGCAGTCTGGTTCCAGAGCCTTTATTTTCTCAGAGGATAAGTAGAGGAAGAATTTTAAAGTAGCACAGGATAAATGACCAAGAAGATGAAGAATGTGAGTACCATCACTGACCCAGAAGACAACTCAGTATCTGTTATAGAACTGGCTTTCATGGCACTATTGTTCTCTTGTAGAGTAAGAAACGACACACCAAAGTATCCATCAATTAGAAGACTGGTGAAATACAGTATGATCCATATGTTCAATGGAGCACTATGCAGCCTTAATAAAAAAGGTGAGGCCTGTCTGTGTTACTGAACCAGGTAAACGCATTCTTCACATTGATGAACAAAAGGAACAAATGGTGAATCACTTCATTTTTTGTAATACCATTTATGTGAATTATTAAAAAGACATTGTTTAAGCATATGAAACATATCTGGGAAGATGGTCATTGAAATATGGAACATGGCTAGTGAGTTATTTAGGGAAGATGATTAGAGAAATTTGGAGGGCTTTTACATTTATCATTTTTTCCTCCATTATATGAATGTTCTAGAATTACTACAAATAGCTAAAAACTACAAAAAAATCATGAAGCTACTTTCATTTTGAAACAGAATAAAGAGTAACCAAGTTCATTAAATGTTGCAGAGACTTTGAGAGCCACTAAGACTGCAGGAAAAATTAACTCTGGTTTTGCATCAGATACCCTTCCTCTTGGTTCCATGGCATGGTGTAAGCCAATTAGTCCTTTGTTTTTCCTTTTTCTCATTCCTTTTTCTATAAAATGTAGCACCAAAATTTAAAGCATGATTCTCTTCAGGGGAAGGTCAGCTTGCAGCTGATCTCAGTGCTGAAAACCTACAGGTGTGATGGAATTCAGGCATCAGAGAACGTGGCCTCCCTGTCAAGGTCAGATAAGTCAACTTTCCAAGCTGAAACTTTGGTCTGGTTTGCTTGTTTTATTTTGTGTGGTAGTGGTAGTGGTAGTGGTGGTGGTAGTGGTGGTGTGTGTGTGTGTTTGTGTGTTTTAACTTGTTTTGTCTTTAGTCACAAAACGAAGAAAGTACCTCTAATTGCCTTGTTTTTATCGAATATATTTTCCTGATTTAAAATCAGCATTGCCAACTGTTTACCAAAATAATAAGGTTGCAGCAGGAGCCTTGCACATTTCACTTTGCAACCAAATGTTATTATGTGCAAGGATTCCTATTATACTTACAGCTTAGAAATCTATAGAATTCATGGATTGATATAATTAGAAAATCTTGAGGTACTCTCACTGTGGTCCACTCCAGATGATTTGTACAGAGTAAAAGCCTTCTTCTTTTACTCTACATTCTTCAATCACACTTGTTCATGCTCCAAAGAAGAGAGATTGCTGGAGCCCCCGGTGAGTCTTATACAAAGCTCTTAACACTCACCGGTGTCACCTTTGCAACGACATACTACAAACTTAGGCAAATGCCATTTTTAAGGAAAGAAGAATCCCATTGAATTTTCCTTTTTTTACTATTATTAAGAAGCTTATCATTATTAGCTCAGTTTGATTAAACTGCCTCATAAATTTCAGGAAAAAATGTTGAAATGAAGATAATTTAGAAGTTAGCTTTCCAGGTTTGGGAGAAGCAGGCAACACCTTACAACTGAGAGAAGAATTTCTTTTAGAAGGGGAAATATTTGCATATCTGGTGTGATATTCTATTACTAAAAAAGAAATGGAAGGATTTTCATACATCTACAAATCAATGATTTTGAAGAATTTTGTGACTATGGAAAGAGTTTCATCTACCAGGCCTGCTGTCCTACTGAATAACCTTCCACTATAATATTTGTGTATTTTCCAGGAAACAAATCTGCTGTTACGTATAAGCTAACTGTATTGTAACTCTGCACAGATGTCATTGTCCTTTTGCTTTACAAAGTGATTCCCAAAATCATTTTGCTTGGTGAGATTTTTAGGACACTTACATGGAAGTGTTGGAATGGCAATATGGACTGACAAGCTCAGCCCAGCCATCCCATGGTTCCTCTGCTGTCATTGAACCATGAAATGAGGTCCTAGTTTGTCCTCACACACTGGATTTTATCGTTATGATTTTGTTCTCCATTCACTTTTCTAAAAGCTGACTTTCTTGAGTATAATGTAGAATACTACTGAAAAAGACCAAAGTATGCCTTATGTCTGATATGTGATTAAGATGGGTGACACAAAAGGAAAGAGTTCAAACAGATTTTTTCTTATCATGCCATCATTTCCAAGGACTTACCAGAGGCTTGGCTTTGGAGTTAAAGTTGCAGAATGAAGTGGTCGTATTGCACTATGAGGTGTGACAAAACAATATGGTGATGTTTAAATATGTTTAAATTTTGAAAATATTTATAACAGTAAAAGATGTGTTGCCATTAATTACTGTGAAAGTACTCCCCCTTGCTTCAAACACATTTATTTCACGGTTCCTTCCACTTTCTGAAGCAGTTCTCAGAGTCTTCTTTTGTGAGTGTCTTATGAGCATTTGTATGCTGCTGTTGAGTGCAATCTAAGGGAAATGTAGGCTTATAAAAAACATGACAGTGTGCTCCCATTTACCTTATTCATCAGATCTGACACTATGTGAGTTCTGGCTCTTCCCTAAAATGAAAATTTCTCTAGAAAGTAGACATTTTAAGTAGATTCAGGAGGTCAAGTGAAATACAACAGCATAGTAAAAGACACTCATGAAAGAGCACTTCCAGAACTGCTTCAGAAAGTGACCAGAGCAATGAGATAAGTGTGCTTAAAGAGAGGGGACCTATTTTGAAGACACTGATATCAATGCATCTTTTACTGTAATAATTTATTTAAATCTAATTATTCACCATGTGTTTTTATCACAGCACGTACTATCTATATGAGATTACCTTGTAATATTTACCTGCATGTCTTGTGGTGTTTCAGGGAAAAGGCTCCACATGCTGGGCCTCCTTGATCTAACTATCTTACCTTGCCTTTTCCACTCTTGGTAAGCACAGGTCTTCACTGGGTGTGATGGTAGAGACTAAAGATACTCTCACCCTCGTGCCTGACTGTACAACTGAGGCTTCCTTGTTCTGCTCAGCAGCCAGCCAACACTGGAGATTTCCATGATTCTCCAAACCGATGAACCAGGTCAAGGAACACTTTATAGTTCCTCCCTGTGTTTGTGCTGTCTTCTTTTTGTTCTAGATTGTGCCCTGTGTGGGAGATACTCACACATGCACATGCATAAGCTCCTGTTGCATACACATTTACTAGCTAATGGTGTAGGAAAAAATGCACCCCCCAGCCAGTATACTTCAGTTTCTTAGTTACCTAAGTAATAGTTCCTGTTACAGTTCCTGTTACTACTGTCTCCTAGAAATGACTGGCCACTGTGATGCTTAGCTGGTCACTATGATGTATATTGTAGGAACCAATCAAAGACAGCCATGTACTCTGCTTCTTGCTTGCAACCCCATAAAAATTTCCCTCCCTGAGCCTTTGGGGCCTAATATTTTGGGAATGACCTTGATCAGTGCCTGTCCAACATTAAATAAATCTGTCTCCAAATCCTGGGTGTCATATAGGTGTCTGTGCTTGTCCTTTCAATGGATCCTTCTATCACATCACAGTGTTTGACATTCACTAATTCTAGGGCCAATGACATTTTAAGGGATTTGTAATACTTCCTTGGCTGTTGTCAAGCAACATCAATGTTTATATGCACTATATTATTCAATTTATATAGAAGCATGACCATTAGATGTCACCAACCCTATTTTATAGAAATAGCTCAAAAAGACATTTATCCCAGAGTAAATAGCTAAGACTGATAGAAGAAGTCCTGTCTATCTCCAAAGTCACGATTAGTTAAACTTGACTTTAGCATATTCAAAATCACACCATTTTTTTGACTTTGAAGATGATTCTTAAAGGGATCATAACTTGTTCTGGGAAAATGCAGAAACAGATATTTCTGGCTGCTGGCACCCTCTATCATAACATCCAGCACTGAATCCCTCTTGATTTTCCCCTATCAGCTCCTAATTGCCACCTTCCACTCCCCTTTCCTGTATCATGATCTTCGTTTCTTTTCCTTCCCTCTGGCCCTCTATTCTTTCTCCCCTTCTCCACTGTTCCCTCCAGCCTCTGGTGCTCTATCTGATGCTATATCTACCCACACATATAAATTGCAGAAGACTTGAAATGTACCAAGTAATGTCCTGTATTCATTACATGATTAAATTTATTCATTATTTCAATTCCTTCTGCTATATTCCATGTATAGAAATTGACCCTCAAAGATTAAACAGCAAATCCAAAGCCATAGATATGTAAGTGGTAGAATTTGAACTGGAGCTAGAACAATTTGACACTCAATTCCCTCCATCAGAATAGTTGGCTATACTTTAAAAAAGATACATTTCACTAGTTTGGAATAAAATAAATGCAAATTAAATGATGAGCTGTTTATCTCTCTATCGTCTAACCCAAGAAGTGAAAGTTAAAAAGAAGAACTCCAATTTTGATATTTGACACTGGTGAATATGTAGATTTAGAAATTCTTCCGTGGTGGAGAACGTAACTGGCACAGTGATTTCGGGAAATAATTTAATATTATATGAAGAACACTTTAAGGCTCCATATGGTTTGGCTCTGTCTTTCCTCTTCCAGGAATCTATTCTGAGAAACCACCAAAATACACATAAAGATTTGTCTGCTGAAATACTATTTTGAGTAGGAAAAACAAGAGGAGGCAATGTAAATGTTTAGCAATGAGGCAAAGCATGAAGCAAGGTGATAAATGTGAATAATGAAGTCAATTTAGCCATTGAAATAAAATAGTTTCAACCTTTTTGTTGTGATAAGTAGTATACTCACAGAAAAAGCCCATGAAAACTAAAAGTACAGTTTAATGAGTGATTGTGGAAACACGACACAAAAGTCTCCTATGCAGATCAAGAAATGGTCCAGAATTCTCGACTATTCTGATCACTGTTTTTCTCACCTTTCTATCATCATCCCTTTATTTTCAAACTAAGGATGTTCTTATACGTGAATTTTGTGTAAATGAAATCCAGTCCATATTTAATTGTACCTGGGTTACTTTAGTATTTACCTGCTTCATTGATGTCTTGAGTTATTGATGCAATATTAAGTCTACTTAAGTCTTTTGGTTTCTTGAGTTGTTTTTCTTTTCTTTATTAATCTGTGGGTGTTCTTCATGTTGTCAGTAGAAATCATTTGAGCTAACAACCCCAACACTACACATAACGTAAGATGCTATACAATCCTAACTGAAATTTTATATTCAATTCTAGCCTTAAATCTGACACTAATCTCAGTATGAATCTTCATTATTGACTTAATATTAGCCCTAGTCCTAATGCTAACACTAAATCTAACAGTAGGCCTAAAGCTAGTAAAAACAATTACCCTAATCTTAAATCTAACCCTAATACAAATTAAATATCATCTAAACAGTAGTACTAAGTCTGAAGCTAATTCTCAATCCAAAGATAATGATAGACCTATTTCTAACGTCTAAACCTAACAATTATTCTAACCCTTACCTTTAATTATAAAGCACTTTCTGAAATTATTAAAACTTTGTTTATGCTCCTGTGGAAGGTCTGTTTTTATCAGTTTCATGCACAGATTGAAAGGAATGTGGATTTTACAATCGTTGCTTTGTACGTCACACACAGCTTTTAGGTCAAAATTTTTAAACATATTTTTTAGATCTATTGTATTGATGCTTATATACTTTTCAGTCTAAGACAATTCTCAATGCATTATTTAGCACTGCAATATACAACTCTCCTAATTTTGGGTAAAATTTTACTATTTACTCCTTTCCAGTTTTCAGGTTTGTGTGTGTGAGTGTGCACGTGTGTGTGCGTGCATGTGCGTGCGTGTGTGTGTGTGTGTGTGTGTGCTATTTGAAAGGGAAGGAGGTAGTAGGAGAAGGAAGATCAAATTACACTATTGGAACAGCAGCTATTACTTAAACAGTGTGGCCAAATGGATAATGAATGTTGTGAAGCAAATCAGAGGCTCTCCATGACTAGCTAGCCCTATATAACCAACACACAGTGAGAAAGTCCAGCCAGTGCAGAATTACCTGTCTAACAGATAACTGTCCATATACAAATGAAAAAGCCCTAATTGCCAATCCACTGATTCATCAGAAATGATAAATCACTAGTGGTTGGAACCACCAAATGTTAGGATTTCTTGTGCTGCAGCATTAGCTAACTGATACATCATTCACATCCCCAACATTCATATCCTTCATCTGGAAGCTGGAATTCCAAGATCAGGGTGCTAGCCTGATGAAGTTCTTGGTGAAAGCTCTCCTCTTAATTCACAGATGGATGTCCTTTTTGTATCCTCACATGGGATCAGCGAAAGAGAGAGCAATTTCATAGCTCCTCCTCTAAGATCACTAACCTGTTATGACTCACTAAATTACCTCCTAAAGATTGTCTCCAAATACCATCACATTGGGGAATGGGATTTCAACATAGGACTAGGGGAGAGAGGAGACAATTCTCAATCCTTGCGAAGTGAATTCCCCGCAAATGTCTTTACATTTGCAAATCTTCCACCCTAAGTGTATGTGCACTAAAGGCTGGGCCTTCACCCATTTCATCCTGAAGGTTTAAGGCCATTTGACCATCTAACTCAGAAAACAGCCTCCTGATCAGATGGGTCACTGTTAACACACTGAAAACTTCTTCTCAAAATCCTACCACAGACAAATATATCTCACGTTATGGGAGATAAGGCCACTTCACACAGCCTTCAAAATCCATGAAAATAAAGTGGCAGCTTCCACTTGTGTCGTATTCTGATACTGCATGCTTTTTGGAGTCCAGATTCTTCCTTTTAAAGCAATATACTACTCTAATCAGGAGCCATATTTCTTATTGGGTGGTAGTAACATTTAAAAATCTGTGTTAATAAAAATACTAAGAAAAAAGAAATTCAGTTAAATCTTTAATGTCACATCTGACAATTGTTTCCATTTCTTGGAAAAACTCCTAGTATAATAAATGGAGCAAAAACATTTCCATCATAAATACATTTATTATTTCCACATGGTGTGTGTATGTGTAGTATGTGCAATTAAGTTTGCTTTCAAATTAGAAATGCTTTAAATCTTACACAAAGAGTCATTTCTCTTTCATCAGGGGGTCCTGCCAGCTAGGATTTTCTCACGGAAACTGGAGAGACCCAAACCAACTCCACAACTGTGCTCCTTGGAGACTTAGAGACGTGTCTTTGGTACATTCATAGTTTCTTTTATTATTTTTTAAACAATGAAAGAATGTGTCTGTGTCTGAATTCACTGGATTTCCATGCCCCTGCCTATCCATCTTTCTTTCTTTCAATTTCCCAATTTGTCTTAGTTTTTAAGAAGGCTTCTCTTGCCGCAGGGATGTCTACATACCTAGAACCCATCTGTGGGAGTTTCTTCTCAACACAGCATCTGGGGGCCTCCCCAGATAGATGGTACTGCTTTGTGTCTCTGTCTCTGCGTACCAATACCTAAGCATTATCACTCTGTAGCTACACCCTGGAGATATGAACAAGTAGTAATAACTATTAGTTAGTAGTAATAGTGTTGCTGTAGGGTTCAATGCAGTAAGATATCACAAATACATGAGTATCTGGGTTGACTTTTTGGAATCTGCTACTTGAGTAATTTGGGTAACACTACCACCAGGGAACAGTGTGCATTCTAGAGGTGGCTGGCATGCAAATCTTACCATTCTATGAGCTCTGTTTTACACAAGTGATGTCTGTCAGTTCATCCTCGATTTCCCACCTTCTGCTTATTCTGCAATCGCATGCCAATATCATCAGCTTAACTTGAAACTGCTATTGATGCCATCCAAATTATCAAGCCGAGTGCATACATTTTACTTTCTTACTTAAACTCCCCTATTTGATGTTGACCTGTACTTTTTCTTAAAGTGTTTTAACTATTATTAAGCATTCAATTCTGTGGCATTTCACATATTCACATTATTGCACAACAATCACAACCAGCCATAGCTAGAATACTTTTTATCTTCAAAAACTAAAATTCCATGCAAATTAAACAATAAATTCCTTTTACTTCCCCTCCCAGACCATGGATATCAGTGCTCTACTTTGTATGTATTTGAATCTGACTACTCTGGGTACCTACAAATAGAATTCTGTGGTATTCTTCCTTCTGTGACTGGTTTATTTAATAGCATCATGTCTTCAAAATTCATGTGTCAGAATCCCAAGTTTTTGTACATGAGTAATATTACACTGCGTGTATATACCACATTTTTATTTATATTTTTATCCTTCAATGGAAACTTGAATTGTTTCCATCATTTGGCTCCTGTGAATAATTCTGCTATGAAGATAGTCCACAACTATCTGTTGAAGTCCCTACTTATAATTCTTTTGGATATATAATCAGAAGTGGAATTACTAGCAATATGGCAATTCTATTGTTAATTAATCAAAGATGTAAAACATGATATTCAACATCAATCTTATCATTTTACATTCCCACCAGCAGTTCATTAGATCACAAAGTTTTTAATTTCTCTACATCCTCATTCATATTTGGTATTTTCTGGAGTATTTTTGTGTATGTGTCTTTTTATAATAGCCATTCCAATAAGTGGCTTTGATTTGTATCTCTCTGTTAAGGGAAGCTTAGGTTAATTCCACAGCTCAGCTATTATAAACAATGCTACAATAAACACAAGAGTGCAGACATCTCTGAGACAAACTGATTTAAAATCTTTTAGGTAAACATCCAGAACTGAAATTCCTGGGTCATATAATAATTTCACTTTTAGTGATTTGAGGATCCTCAGTGGTGGAAAACCTATGGCATACATGTTATTTGTTTTTCTTTTAAGACAAGATGTTAGTGTATTAATTAAATTTTTCTAAACTAAAGCCTCAGTACTCAGGCTTGATTGCAGTGTTGGCACTTTGAGATAAATAAGTGAGTTTTAGGTTGTAATTTGGGCACTGGTCTCTAAAGGTTTGCTACTACTATATAGAGTCTAAACTGATTTCCATTATGACTTTGCTGATTTACACTGGTAACAGTATCCAAAGATTACCTTTCTCCACATCCTTGCTACTCTGTCATCTTTCAGCTTTTTATAATAGCTATTCTGATAGGTGTAATGTGATATCTTCCAGCTTTGATTTGCATTTTCCTGATGGACAGTGATACTGAGCATCTTTTTCCTGTATTAGTTGTGAGTCTTCTTTTGAAAAGTGTCTATTCAGTTCTCTTGCCCATTTATAGATTGTATTACTTGTTTCCTTTGTATTGAGTTATACAAGTTCTTCATGTATTTTGGATTCGAGCCATTTATCAGACATATAGTTCCCCAGTATTTTCTCTCAATCCAGAGCTGTCTCTTCTCTCCACTAGTTTTATATCATATTTTCCTTGTATATTCAAGTGCCAGTGAACATTGAGGTTATTCCCACATCGTGGCTTTTGTGAATAATGCTTAATTAAACAAGGGAGAGCAGGCGTTTCTTTGGGAACTGGATTTCAGTTTTTTGGAATAATATCCAGATATAGGACTGCTTGATCATATGACAGTTCTAATATCAGGGGTTTTTCTCAGGAAACTTCACAGTATTTTCTATAGCTGCTGCACCATTTGACATTTTGACAGATAGTGCATAAGGGTTCCAATTTTCCACACCCTTGCCAACACCTTTTCTCCTTTTTTAAACAATGGTCATGCTGTCAGATTTGAGATGATATATCATTGTGGTTCTCATTTTCATTTCCCTGATAATTAAGGGAATTTACCATATTTCATATACCCATTGGTCATGTGTCTTCTTCTTTGGATAAACATCTGTTCCTAGTTTTTAATTGAATTTGTTATTATTGAGTTTACAGAAACTCCCTACAGATTATGAATATTAGTTCCTTATAAGTATCCTGCAAATATTTTCTCCTATTTTATAAGTAACCTTCTCCCTTTGTTGACTGTTTTCTTTGCTGCACAGAGATACTTTGATAATATCTCATTTGTCTATTTTTACTTTTTCTCATACAGTTGTAGTGTCACACCTAATAAATCAATGCCAAGTCAAATGTCATGAAGCATTTTCCCTATGTTTTTATTTGTTTTGCTTTGTTTCTTCAGACAGGTTCGCGCTATGTAGTTCACCCTGTCCTTGAACTCACTATGTAGCCCTGGCTGGCCTCAAACTTGCAGTGGTCTTCCTGCCTCAGCCTCATGAGTGCTGGGATTACAGGTGTGCGCCATCACACCCACCTTCCCTATGTTTTCTTGTGAGATATCTACAGTTTCAGGATTTATTTCTGGACTTCTGATTTTTCATCATTGTTCTATAAGTATTTATGTTAGAACCCCACTCTTTTGATTGTTTTAACTTCATAACACATTTTAAAATCAAGAAGCATGAGAACTCCCACTTTATTCTTCTTTTTGAAAATCGTTGGCAATTTTGGGATCCTCAAGATTCTGTATGAATTTTAAGAACTTGTCAATCTTTGCAAAAAATGTCTTCAAGGTTTTGAAAGTAGTAGTGCCAATTCTGAAATAACATTACATAGTACTGTCATTTTAATAATATTAAGACTTCTGAATCATATAAATACATTTCCATTGCTTTCTTTCTAACTTTCTTTCAATCATTATTTTATAGTTCTCAGTACATAAATCTCCCTTCATAGATATCTTTATACCTAAGTATTTTAATATTTTGATATTACACACAAGATTTTTTCTTAATTTTTAATGGTTCACTGTTACTGTATAGATTCTAAACAACCAATTTTTGAATGTTTGTACATTCTGTAACTCTGACAATCTCATTTATTAGTTCTATCTTTTTTTGTATAACATCTTCAGTTTTCTAAGTATAAGGTCCTAACACTTATGAGCAAAAATACTTTTTCTTCCTTTCCAGTTTGATTGTCTTTTATTTCCTTTTCTTGTATGATTGCAAAGGTTAGGATTTCAAGACTTATACTGAATAGCATTGAAAGCAGACATATTAATCTTTTCCCTCATCTTAATGGAAATCTTAATGTGGCAAATACCTGGTCAATAATCAGCTTCATCATATTAAACCATGCTGCTGAGATGTGAGATTTTGGAGTCCTGACCACTTCTTTCTACTACCTCACATCCAACCATCAAGGACCCCTACTGGCTTAATCATAAAAATAGATTCAAAATCTAATCATCTTCTACCACTGCTTTTTCTAGCACTGTGGTACAGCCACAATCATTTCTCTTGTGGGTTACTAAGAAAATCTCTGTGGGATCAAGTTGCTTCCATTCACATTTACTCTCAGAACAGTGGTCAGAATGGTATTTTTATGACATTCGTCCAACATCACTTTCTCTTTAGAATTCTCCAATGCATCCGTGTTTTACTTGGAGCAAAAGTGAAATTGTTAACTTGCTCTTCCTACTTTCCTGTAATTATCCTTCTGAACAAAGCTCTTACTACTCCCATTGTCACTTTTTCTATCCCTGAAATATTGACTTGCTCTCCGACCTTAGGAAAAATGGATATTGCTACAGCACAGGGCCTTGGCGCTGGCTGTCCATCCAGCTACCAGTATCTTCCCTGGCATCTGTAGCCAACCCCTACCTCTCCTTCATGCCTCTGCCCCAAAGCCAGCTGCTCAATCAGATCTACTACTGAAATCTGCAGTCTGCACTTCCCCAACTTCCTTCCTAACCTTTCTTTACTTTTAATTCATAGTATTATATCATTCCATGCCAGAATTACACAATATGTAGTCCTCTGGCCGCACTACCATTTCCTGTGGCTGTGCTAGAAATGCGGATTCTGGGAGTCCACCCAAGACCTTATGTCACTGGAGTGGAGCAGGGTCTGTTTTCACACACCTAGGTTTGGACATAGAAACATCTATAGAAGCACTGTTTTCTCTCTTAATTTACTGATTACATTTTTTTATTCACTGCTTCTCCTGATAGAATGTATATTCCATAAGAGGACCATTTCTTCATGCTTTTGTTACTACATTGTCAAGCATTTAGAGGCAGATTTGGCACATAGTAGGCACTCAATAAATAGTTGTTAAAAGAATATCTTCTCTGGTATTTGATTTGAGAGCCAACAATTTACTGAGATCTATTTAAAACTCTAATTTTAAGATTGTAAGTACATGCAGTAAAATTTGGTCATTTTAGAACTGTTCTATGCATTTTGACAAGTGTTTATGGCTATCTAACCACCACCACATTTCAGATATGGAACAGTTCACCTTTCAGATATGAAACAGTTGATTCTGTCCAGGTATTCTCTTGTGTCCTTTGTTGTCCAAAACCTCCACACAGTTTGCTGACTACCGCTAGTTACAGTGTGCCTTACACTTTTTTGGGGGGATTTTATTGTTTTCTTCTTTTTTTATTTTAAAAATAAAAGGAAGAAAACATTAACAGACAGACAACCTTTGACAAAATAGCAAAAGAACAGTATGGACGATACAGAATTACAAACAAAGTGGAAGGAAATTAATAATGCTTGTTGTGTTACATATTGATATCTTCAAAGTGGTTTCTCATGAGTACAGATAGAGACATGCAATATTGATCAATCAAGGACTCATGACAGTTTCTTTCAGCAAAGAAATAGAAGACAGTAGATCAACTATGTTAACTATCCTGTATATACATACATACAAAATTTCTCCTTCTTTCCCTTCTCTTTTCCCACATCCCAATTGCCCTTTACCCTTGAGTGCTTTCCTATCATTTCACAATGTCTATCATACCTCCTAGTTTAAATTAACTCTTTCAGGTTTACACTAGTGAAACAATATGGTGCTTGCACATGTATGTCTGACTTATTTCACTTATGAGTATGGTCTCTAGTTGTGACCATTTACCTATAAAGGCCTCGAGTTTGTCTTTCTTTATAGCTGAGTAATATTCCATTATATAAAAGTACCACAATTTTCTTATCCAAGGGGCTGGGGATTTAGCTCAGCGGCAAAACGTCTGCCTGGCAAGCGCAAGGTCGTGAGTTCGGTTCCCGGTACCGGAGAAAAACCAAAAAAAAAAAAAAAAATTTTCTCATCCAATCCTCGGTGGATGGACACGTGGGTTGCTTCCACAATTTGGTAATTACAAATTGTGCTGCTATGAACATAGGTGCACATATATCTCTGGATATGATGTTTTTAGATCTTATAGGAAAATACCCAGCCAGGGGGATATCTGGGTTGAATGGGACCTCTAAACCTAGTTTTCTGAGGAATCTCCAAACTGATTTCCACAGTGGTTTCACCAGTCTGCATTCCCGCCAGCAGTGGACAAGGGTTCTTACTTCTCCACAACCTCACCAACATTTGTTATTGGTTGATTTCTAAATGCTAGCCATTCTTACTGGGGTGAGGTGGAATCTCAGTGTTGTTTTAATTTGCATTTTTTGAATGACTAATGATGAACATTTTCTCATATATTTATTTGCCATTTGTATCTCCTTGTCTGAGAAGTGTGTATTCATCTCAGCTGCCCATTTTTGGATTGGGTCTTTGAATTTGGGGGGGTGCTGATATTTTTTAATTCTTTATATGTTCTAGATAGAAGCCCTTTGTCTGAGGGACAATCAGCTACTTGAAAGTGGTTCAGAGAATAGATCTGAAGTGTTCTTGCAATAAATAAATGATAAGAATGTGAGGTAAAACGGAAAACAAACAAAACCCACAATACCCTACACACATACCCAGCTCCTGAGAACTACCTACTGTTTCTCTTTCTCTTGTTTTCCTTTTGCTAAGCTGTTATCTAAATGGAATCACAATGCATGTGGCGTTTCGGTTGGCGCTCTTCACGTACAATAATATATCTGATTTTCCATGTTGTTGCATGTATGAAGGGCTTGTTTTTATCTCTGAATACTGTATCATTGTAGGACTACATAACACAGTTTAGTTAAACATTTACCAGTTGAAAGAATTTTGTGTTGCTTCCAGATTTTTGATGAATATCAATGAAGGAAGAATAAACATTTAAGAACAAGTATTTGTATGTAATAAATTTTTATTTCCCTTGGGTGGGTATCTGAATTTTTATTTCCCTTTGGTGAGTACCTAGGAAACATATTGTTGACGTGATATGATAAGCATGTATTTAACTTGGTAGAAAGCTGCCAAACTGCTTTGCAGAGGGGTTCTACATTTTACATTTCCTCAACAACATATGTCTGAGGATTCAGGTGCCATAGATACTTGTCAGAGTTGGGATTGTAGATTGTATGCTGATAATGATAGTGATGGTGACGACGATGAAGATAACTTTATTCTATCAGTTGAGTACTGTTATCTCTTTGTGGCTATAGTTTGTGTTCCTCTAATGGCTAACAATATTAAATACCTTTTTGTGGGCGTAAGTGCCATCTCTATATCTTTTGTGTTGAGATTTCTATTTTAATGAATATTCAATTTGAAAATTAACTGGCTTGCTTGCTTGCTTTGTTGACTGACTGAGTTTCAGAGTGCTTTACACTCACCCTAAATACTTTAATAGACATGCAAATATTTTTTCTTGTCTTTTCTATTTCTATAAAAATCTCTTCTGAACAGCAAAAGTTTTAACTTTAGACTAGATTGAATGTGTAATTTGTTATTTTCTGGATGGTACTTTTGTGTAAAATAAATCTGTGTCTAATTCAGTCACAGAGTATTGTTCTGCATTTTCTTCTGAAGTTTTCACAATTTCAATTTATAAATTTAAGTCAAGATCCATTTTACCTTAGTTTTGACCTATGAATGGACATTCAGTTGTTCCAATGTCATTTTTTCTGAAAACACGTGATATTTGAAAACTCAGAAGCCATGTGTGACTTCAAAGTTATAAGTGGGCTTCTTTATCAAATCCATGAAACTAAATTAATTTGGTTTGAAAGCATACTGACTAAAATGTTGGCATGATTTTACTGTGCTTCTGTTAAATGATAAAACTTCAAGAAGTAAGTAAGGGATGTTTAATAAAAGAACAAGCTCTTAATATCATGAGGAATTAAAAAATTAAAATTCTCGATACTTAATTTTGCAAATGAAATATTTTATTAGTCAAAGTTTTTCTTGGCTAAATGAAAAGAAATTACTCTTCGGAAATAGGACATAATAGGAAATAATATACTGTAATATATTCTCAAAAAATGCAAGAACCCTGAAAACAGACTTTAAAAAAAGTATCATAGGAAACAAGAACCTAACCAGGACAGGGCTCCCAGTGTAACCCCTTCTATCATGAGAGCACTGTACCATCACCTCTGGAGAGGGTCTCTGAGCTAAGCTCTGCATACTTATATGTGTGATGCTAAGCTCAGCATCCAAGTCACTGTGGCACAGCTGCACCATTCACTCTGCCATAACTGCTGCAATGACTTTGTAACTGTGTGACTTTTCAGCATATCTGCAAGATTAACAGAACTGGGTAAGAATCAGTCTCTGAATGGTTATATACTTCAGTCCCAAGCACATAGAAATATAAAAAAAGAACATTTATCTACCTGTCATGGCCATAGTAGTAATTTTTCTTGAGTATAAGTGCTTCTTGGGTAATACAAAAATGAAACACAAATGTTTACCCTAATAAATTTGACTAATTCCTTAATTTTACAAGGAAGTAAATGAAGTAAATGAAGGAAGAATAAACATTAAAAATTCTATCAAGATTATATGCAAAGAGATGATTAATCTGAAATAAACAAGGACGCTAAAGTGTGTCACATTTTATCCAATTCCTATTAGGAGAAACTAGGTTGGTATTTTTCACCAAAGTATTTCCAGTTACTGGAATTGCCACTTAAGTCTACATTGTGGGGCAAGTGTGAGGTATTGGGAAGGACTAGAAGCCAAATTCTCAAAAGGAAATCTATGGAATGAAATAGTCTCACTCTGCCTATAAACATTTTTCCTTGCACTGGTCAGTCATAAATAAACAAGCACAAATTCCTACTGTTGAGCACACCTTCTCATCTTCCCAGGTGATTGTGGTCATCAGCCAAAGTATGAGAGAAAAATACCAAACATGAAAAATTTCCATACTTCTGAAAAAAGAAGAAAAAGCCATGTCTGGGGTTATGACAGCTGTTACATAATCTTGTTTTCCTATAGAACTATAGGTTGTGTGCTTCATTAATTCCAACTGGGGTTTCATCTTTGGATATGACACTTAATCCTGAAACCTGTCCTGTTTTGCAGACAAACCTAAGTCACTATGATTTCTCACATATTGGCCTTACTAAAGACTGGACATTTTCCCAATGAAAGTGATATTTTCATGAGCGGAATCTTGACCCAGAGAAATATTCAACTTTATTCATCAGGGAAGTAATAAATTTTATGGAAGATGAGATTCTCCATCTTTACAAAAGAAAATTTTATTTTCAGATACGTAGCTAAGGTCCAGAAAGTTCAATATGTTGCCTAAGTCCTCACTCCAGTAAGTGGTAGAAGTTGATTCTTCAGTCCCAATACAATGTACATATATTATTCCACACGGCTTGCATCAGTCCTAACAGATTGGATTGTACGCATAACAAATAGTCCCAAATCTCAAGAGTTTACATTAACGAAGATTTTCAATTTATAGCTCATGCTACTTTACTCAGGCATGGAGCCAGGAATTTAAACTATGTGTCTTTATTCCCTGGGCCAGACTCATTGAGACACTCCTATATGAATCATGGCTAGTTTTATTACAAAATAAAAAGAAATCATGAAAAGGTACTTTCTGGCTTCTCATTCCTATGGTAAGAACTTATACACATCACTCCTACTCATGTCATGGTCAAAGCAAAATATATAACTAACCTTAACATCAATTTGGGAGGGAAAGTACCACAGATGAGCAACAGACTTGGGGAATAATATGATCTCCCAGCCTCCTTGTTTAAGTATGGTGTGCAGATCCACAGATAAACATCACCTGGAGATGGGGAAAATACGGATTCTCCAACCTCACCCCAAGCCAGCTCTCCAGCATCTGCACCTTTAATGAGGCATTCAGGTGACTCATGTGCCATTAGAGTTTGAGAACCACTATTCTAACACACTGTTCAAGTTTTATTATTAAATATCAAAAACATAGCTGATTTCTTATTTTGCTAAATTCTTGTCCTACTTAACTGTCTAATACTTTTCAGAATTTATATGAAGATTGAGATACATAAGATCCTCAACTTTATCTATAAATTTGCATTCTATATTGGTAAGGGAAAGGAAAAGAACTGATAGAAAATGTACATATAAGTATGAAAGGGGATTTGTTCCATAGATTTATAGAATCAGAGGTGGGAGAGTCTATAACGGTTGTCCTTGTGCTAGAAAGCCAGAGGACACATCCAGTAGCTGCTCAGTCCAAGAAGATGCAAACCATAGAACAAGAGGGACCACTGCTACAGCAATAGCCCAAGGACAAAGGCTTGGAAGCTCACTGGACAAGCACTGGTGTGAGTCTGTGTTTCAAGCCTAAAGTAACTGCACACTGATGTTCACAGTTTAAGACAGAAAATATGTACCCACTCAAGCAGACTAGAGCTCTTTAAAAATGGCCATATTTCTTTTTTCTTTCTGTTTTATTCCATCCAAGCTACAAGCGTATTGGCTGGTGCCACCCACAACCGGCAGGGGGGGATTCCCCATCAGTTTGCTGGTCTACATGCCAGTCATCTCTGGAAACGCCCTAAAAATATTTCCACAATTGCACTTTCCTAATCTGCTAGATGTTTATTATTCCCAGTCAAGTTGACATACCACAATTAATGGTCACACCTTCCCTTGATTTAAAGTTAAGGGCATAATATATATGCCCCTTCCCTTAGGTATGTATTTGCTTTCATTATAACCTTAGGGATAAACTCTACGCCTTACAAACTCTGTCAGGTATACCCAGGGTGACCTGTTTATTTCAGTAAAACTGCACAGATTCCAAAGAATAAACTGTTATGCTGTACAACCAGAAAAATTAAAGGATATTCCAAGTGACACAGTTCTAAGCCTGTGTTCTCTATTTCCTTTTCTTACTCCTAGTAAGTGGTAAAACCAGAACCCAGGCTTATAGTTCTGGGGAAGTCTCTGAAAACATACATATGAATACTGGCAGGGCATCTGAATGCAAAGACCATATCATTTTGGACAAAAGTTTTGAAGGCTGAAAAATTATTGTAAACACACATTTTACCTAAAGTTTTACAGAAAATCAATACTAAACTGATGAAAAGGCTCCATGCAAAGAAGAAAGAGTATCATTTTTCTACCCAGAAAAGAAGCAATATAGCCTTTATCTACTAGGTAACAATTTGGCCTTGGACAAAAACTTACTTTCTGGGCTCAAGTCTATAAAACCTTTTATGTTGTAATGGTTCCATTCATAGAGTGAATCTTCACAACTTGAAGAGGAATTCTTCATGTGCTGTCAGTTTTATCAATTTGGCTTCTGCTTAAGAATTCTGTTCAACAAAATATTCTGCAGCTGGACAAAAACAAGACCTCCATTTTCTATTTTTATTTTCAGTCTGTGAATCTATGATTTCCCATCAGCAAGAAGGACAGCACTTTGGTGATGGCAAGCTGATATGTTTGGTGAAACAAAATAAAAGTAGGTTGAACAACCAAAGGTACTGCTTATGTTCAGAAAGTGCATGGATTCACTTTGTGCAAAGACTCCTCTGCTCCATAGAGTGAAAACAGCCAGAGGAATCAAACTGTTATGCAAACAGCATGAATGGTGGTTAGACTTCATGCTGAATCCTGGCTTTCTTGTTTAATAACTAGTTACCCTGGCAAAATTCATCATATTTTCACTTAAAGTTTCATTCACATATGTAATATGCATACACACTATATATCTATATAGAGAAATGAGACAGTGAAGTTGACAAATGAAATTGTCAATTTATTTTATTTGATAAGTAAATTGCATTTATTGTATAATATATTGTACAATCAAAGTGTACAGTATATCATGTATTAAGATACATGGACTGTGAAATGATTATGCAACCAAGCTAACTGTCACATCCATCACCTCAGATGCTTGTAGAAATTCTTAACTTCTTCCACTTAGAAAATCTTACAATATAGCACACTCAAAAATACTCTTAAAAATAAACTGTGCTCAGGATCTTCCTTTCAGAGACGGATTAAAACATTTAAATGAGCACCATTCTAAACAACTTATTGGTATCTCTGTACATTAGTGCATTTTAAAATTCAAAAATGCCTTTTTAAATTTTTAATCTTTTATTTTTTAATTTCTTAGTGCCTGTGTGTAGTACAGAATGTTCACATTCCTTGTGCGGAGTTGGTCCATGCACATCACACATGTTAATTTCTTTGTCATCCCCTTTCCTTTCCTCCTCCCATTAACATTAAGGCATTTTTGAAAATTAAAAATAATTGACAATGACATATATACTGTTTTGTAGCCTGTGATCTCACTTCACAGATTGTGATGGGAACATTTTCACCTCAGTAACTTCGTGTCACTATCACGGCCTCTAAAAGATGTAATTGCTGAACTTTTTCCTCCCCTATCACCCTCCCTTATCTTCCCTTCCCCCTCCTCCTATTTCTTTCCTCTTGTCTAATAGTCTTCTTTCTGCTTTCATGTCCCACCTTTTAGATTCTGCATATTAAGGAAAACACATGATACTTGTCTTTCTCAGTCTGGCTTATTTTACTTAACATGATGATCTCCGGTTCCATCTGTTTTCCTGCAAAGACACTTTTTGTTCTTTACAATTGAATAATGCTCCATTCTATCTGTTGGACAGACAGACTCTGTCAGTCTCTTGATGCACACCTAGGTTGGTTCCATATCATGGCTGCAGAATTATGCCTCAGTAAACATGGATATGCAGGTATTCCCATAGTATGCCCACTTTATTCCTTCCAAAATTGATTGATATAATAGGGTCATATGGTAATTCAAATTTTAGTGTTTTGAGGAATCTCCATACTGATTTTTATAGTGGCTGTACTAATTTTCATCCTCACCAGCAGTATAGAAGGTCTGTTTTTGCTCTGCCTCCTTGCCAGCATTTATTATTTTTCTTTGTGTTCATGATTAAATTTTGACGGGGATGAGATGGAAGTTCAATGTAATTTTAATTTGTATTTCTGTAACGGCTGAAGGTGTTGAACTATTTTTATACATTTACTGGCTCTTTGTATTTCTTTTGAGAAACATCTCTCTGATTTATTTGCCATCTATTATTGGAATATTTGATTTTTTGGTGCTATGTTTTTTTGAGTTTTTAATAGATTGTAGATATTGACTGTCTCTCAGAAGAGAATCTGGTAAAGATTTTCCTCCTCTTCTGTAGGCTATCTCTTCACTATAGTTATTTTACATGCTGTATAGAAACTTTTTTATATGATACAACACCATTTGTATGTTATTGATATTATTTTCTGGATGATTGTATCCTCTTCAGAAAGCCTTTGCCTGTGCCATTCATTCGGAATAGACAGCTACTTGGAGAACTCAGTCATCAGGAAGCTGAGAAGTCATTCAGTTCATGTAAAAAATAGACTTCGAAATTAGAAATTTTCTTTTTTGACCAAATAGCTTCCTTGATCACTGACTCTACAGAATATCTATTGGCAAAGGGAATGATCACACACTACTTTTGACTATTAGAATATTGTGAGATCTTTTTTAAAAGGTCATAAAGTTAGACAGAGACTTAGACAGGTTCTGAATTTATCACTGAGAAATCAAGTGTTATAAGTAGAGGGTGAGATTTTCTTGGCTTTGGCCAGTTGTAATCACTTTTATTCCAGAAACTGGGGTGGAAGATCTGGACTAACTTTCATTCTCCCACACATTCACTGCTAACAAGTGAGACTAAATTGCTTTTTCCCTCTCTACACTTGTGGGTCCATCTACACAAGCCAAATAGATTAGTCTCTAATATCTCAGAACAGCTGTTGGCTGTTGAAATTGACATATGTGTGCAATATGTTCCACAAGTTGGTGAAGAGACTCTGGACTCCAGGCTGTGTAGAGACATGATTCTGGGTAGATTTTTCCAAGCAATCAATGGGTGAGGGTGTGATGTTGGCTCGGATTTGCGCTACACTACACTTTCCTCCACAGGAGAGCCATGTGAACAAAACTTCCAGGTCATTCTACTGGAAGGATGAATATACTGTGCCCATTAGCCAAGGGGTGGTCAGCGAAATGAAAGCCATACCAGCTATTTTAACAGGAGGTATTTAACATAGGTAGATTGGATAGGTAGGAAAAGGTAAAACAAGAATAAGAATATAATAGTAACTGCAAGCAAGACTGTTGTCCTGGGGGTTGGGGGAGTGGCATTACTAATAGATAGTCAGTAATGGAATGGTTGGTGCTGGTACCTGGCAGCAGAAGCAGTGAGCTGCCCCTGAGGGTCAAAGCATCCAGATCCAACTGATTGCCTTGAATATGCATCCCTGGGCCCCACTCTACCTGGCAACTCAAATTTTAGAACAGGTTACCTATACAGGTATACTTTCAGTATTTTCAGCTACTAATTTATGTCAACACAAGTGGGACCACCATAGTCTTAGGCTCTTTCTCAAATCTTTATCAGATGCCTTAAACAAATTTTATAAGCCTATGAATTATCTTTGGGTGCCCTGACCTTTCCCAAATAAGGTGGTATATAAATGGAAGCTGTCACCAGCTATAACTCTTTTTAGAGGCTCTCAGATAGACAAATGCAAAATCTGTTTGAGTCAACATTTTATTTCCAGTGCTTTCATCAACCTGGGGGTTTAGCCAAGAGGTAAATAATTAATCACTCACGTATTGTCTACTATCAGCCAAAATTTCTGCTAGGAATAAACTACCTTAAATAAAAACCATGTAGTCTTGACCCTTATGTAACTACTGAGGGGGATGGGCATGAACTAAACACATAAATCAATATGTAATAACGAACCCAGGCAAATATTTGAAAAGTAGATTGTCCTAAAATATTATTATGGAAAATAGTTTACAGGGACCCTAATTATTTCACTCATTATAACCATATGACAGGGTTACAAGACCTTGGCACTTCTCCCAGTATGAAATGAAAGGTATTGTCCCACTCCCTTTGAACCTGAGCTGGGTGTCTGGGTTTGCTTTGGCCAATAAAATACTTTTAAAAAGAACTGCACAGTGCAAGCAACTCAAGTGTTCATCAGTAGATGTACACAATCAACAATTATCCAGCCCTGAAGAGGAAGAAAATTTTGACATAGTCTATACCTGGATGAACCTTGAGAACAGTAGGCTAAAAAAGAATCTTGAGAACAGTAGGCTAAGAAAGAGCCTGTCGAAAAAGACAAATCTTGACTGATGCCACCTCCATGAGATGCTTAGAGTAGTCAAAATCATAGAAACAGAAAGAAAAATGATGGCCTCCAGGAACTGTGCAGATGAAATAATAGGGAGTTACTACATTAATGCGTGTAGAACTTTAGTTTCCAATGATGACAATGTTCTGAGTGTCAATGGTTTGGGGAGGGCCGTACAACAATATGAACAGGCTTACTGTGACTGAACCTATACACCTGAAACTGCTAATGCTGTGCATCTGATGTGTTTCACCCCAGTGAAAACTAGGACTAATATTTAAAAGTTAGGTATCCTTCTGCCTAAATCTGATTCTGACTCTATGAAGAGCTCTAGGTCTTTTATTGCTGTAAGCTATTTTGTAACTGCACAGAACTATAACTCTATATATTGTACAGAACTACTGAAAATTACTCTCATCTATGCACATACAAATAAATTTTATAATTGAACTATCAATCTTTCTTCCTGTGGAAGAGCCAGTTTGAGCTCTTTGCAACTGCATTTCAATATTCTCTGTCCACAAATAATGTCTATTATTCTTTTTTTACAGCTATATTGAGATCACATTTACAAAACATAAAAGTTCATCCATTTCAAATATAGAATTTAGTATATTTTCCGTTGCAAACTCATCATTAAAATCTACTTTTGGAATATTTTCCTTACTTTCAAGAGAAATCTGTGCCCAAGAGCATTCACTCAATATACCCCTTATCTCCTTAACCAACACCCTTAACAAACACTGGTTTATTTTCTGTCTACACTGCTCCATACACTTGTCCATTACATAAAGGGAAAAATGAATGTTCTTTTCTTGCTGACTTCTTCCACCTGGCATGATTTTTTTGAGATTCATTTATTTAGAGTATGCATTAATAGTTCGTTACTTTTATGACTAAACAATGTTTCTTTGTAGAAAAACCACCACACTTTTGTTATCAGTGTGTCAATTCGTGGACAACTGGACTGTTCCTGCTTTTCACCTGCTATGAATAACATTACTATGGACATGAGTGTGCAATATCTGATGCAGAAATTTGTAATTATTTTTGTTACCTGTATATTAAGGAATTGCTAAGCCATGGAAACTTCCAAGATAATTTCCAAAATACTTGCACCATTTGAAGTTCCTAAAGGAATGCATTGGAGATGGCAATTTCCTGCATCCTTGCAACAATGGTTATGTCTATCTTCTTCATTATAGAGAATTTGATGGACATAGATTAATACTGCTTCATGGCTTTTAAAAATATATTTAATGACACATTATATTACCACATTTTCATATGCGCAGTGGTTATCTGTATATCTTCTTAGAATTATCTGTTCAAACTTCTGTCCATTTTATAATTGGATTGTTTATCTTTTTTGTTATTTAGGTATAACAATATTTATATATGTAATAGATACAACTGTTATTCTGTTATATAATTGGCAAATATGTTCTCTCAGACTATATATTGTCCTCTACTTACTTGATTGTAGAGTTTGAATCACAAAATTTGATTTTGATGAGTTGAATTTATTTATTTTTCTTTTACTCCTCAGGTGATCCTCTGATATCCTATGTAAGAAGCCATCACTAACCTAAGTTCACTAGGATCTGCACCTTTCATGTCATTTGAGCAGTTTTATAGCTTTAGCTCTTAGAGTTGTGTTACTTTTACATGAACCAGGAGTCGAAAGTATTTTTGCACCATTCTTTTTTGTCTCTATTTACAATAGCCAACATATGGAGTTAACCAAGATGTTCATCAACAGATGACTGAAAGATTAAAGAAAATGTGGTACAGATATATATTGTGGCTCTGAATCTGTATCACGTGTATCTGTATCTGTATCTGTATCTATGTCTGTGCCTCTGTCTCCATCTGTCTTTCTATCTCTAACTCTATGTCTATCTGTACCTCTATCTCTATCTATCTCTATCTCTGTTTCTCTGTCACTGTCTCTATCTATATCTACCTCTCATCTATCTACCCATCCATTGACCTATCTACCTGTCATCTATCTATCACCTATCTCTACCTCTATCTCTCTCTCCAGTTATCCAAGAACCATTTGTTGAAGAAATTTTTCTTTCCTCCATCTAATTGCTTGCCCACTTTGTCAATAATCAATTGATTACAAATGTGAGAGCTCTTTTCTATACCATTACTTCTACTCCATGGATCTATATGTCTATTTTTGTACTATTTTGAATTAACAATGTGTTAATTACTATCATTCAGTAGTAAAATTTGAAATTGGAAATATGTGTTTTCCAACTTTCTTCTGTTCTTTTTCAAAATGTTTTGGCTGTCCGGGTGTTTTGCATTCCCCAAGGCCTCTTTCATGCTAGGCAAGCACTCTATGACTAAGCTACACCCTTGTCCCTGCATCATGTTTACTTTAACTATCAACTCATCTGTTGATAGAAGCTATTATGGTTCAAGTCAGAACTGTCCCCCAAATGCCTCACATCTATGGAAGGTGATTGGACTGTGGACAGCTATAACAGACTTGTTGTCAGGAGGTGGTCCCTGGTAGGAAGTGGTCACTGGGGTTGTGACCTGGGTGGATGTATCTCCCCGCAGGCTTCTCCTTTTGCTTTCTTCTTCCTGGATTCTATGGTTTGAACAGCTTTCCTGCACCAGACCTTTCCCCCATGTATCTCTGCCTTGATGCCAGCCAGCAACTGTGAGCCAAAACAAGTCTGTCTACTGTGTTTTACATTGTTTGTGTCAGGTACTCTCTCTCAGTGATGTTAAAGTAGCTAATACAGATACATTGGTTGACTCCGTATCTTGGCTGTTGTTAACAGTGCCCATTGATATTTTGATGGACATTGTGTTGAATTTTTAGATTTGACATTGAGTTTGGAAATTGAACTAACCTTTAAGATCCTCTTTGTCCCATCATTAATGACAAGCCCAAAACATTTTGACATGTACTTATATGTTTCTGAAAATTATGGTTTTATGTCTTTTTAAAAATTATGTTTAAATATGAGATATTAAAAATTAGAGCACCACAAGGCTCACCCTTAGACTCTAAGTAATTCTTATATTTTCTTAAAGTAATTTTATTCATACTCACAGCTCCAATTAGCCTGTCTATACCACAATGCCTCATAAATGTATTTCTCTATCTAAAACCTCATTGTCTAAGCTCCAAACACAGACTCTTCATTCCATCTGTTTACTAAACATCTCCACATATACATCTCAAAGCTATGTCTAGCACAACAAGATTGAGTCTGAATTCATTCCTCAACCCTCAGCCTAGGTCCTGTTGTATCATAAATCTCTAAGTCATCAGAGTAGAACCTCTTTCTTCAAGTTACACAAGCCAGAGGCCTAGGATCCATGACTTTCCCCTCCTCTCTAAATTCTCTGCCACCAAAGTCACCTTCAAAATATCCCCCAAGCTATTCCAGGTTTTTCTATAGTCACTGATATCCTTTCCTAATGCAAGGTGTAATTATTGGTTCCTAAGACCACTGCATTAGCATCATGACTGCATTTCCTGCATCCAGTGACTATGTTTGCCCCTTACCTACTATATAGGTTGATTTTAAAAATCAAGTCTAGTTGTGTCTTCTTGTATGTCTTAAGCTAAATATCTACTTCCTTCTTACAATGTATAAAACCATACATGTTTTGGCTTTTGAAAACCTGCTCTCGTATTACTTTTCTCTTTTATCAACTATGTAAGCCTTCATTCATTGTATTAGGTATACAATTATCCCTTTGGTATTTTTTGTTCTCTTTACTTGAACTATATTTTATGCAAATTTCCGTCTACTCAATCCTATGTATCTCTCAGATCACAATTTTTATAGGAATGTGTTCTCTGATTCTCCTCTGAGGCAGTTTTGTCATATACTTTCACAAAATAATTTCTCTTTCCTGGGGATACTTACTAATCTCTATAGCACTTATTTCTGTATTTGGTTGCTCCCCATCCCCCTACTCGACTATGGTCTTTATGAAATCAGAGGCCTGGTCTACCTTGGTTAACTATGTGTAACTTATAAAGAGGAAATGAAATCAATTTGTACTAAAAAAGCAAAGACAAAATAAAAAGAACTAACATAATTAAAACAGTGATTTCTCCTTATTTTTGGCTCTGTTTATTATTGGTTGGCTCTTGTAAGTCATTCACAAAGTACCTTTCTGTCTTTCAAAGACATAGCGAGTAACAGCCTGGGCTCAAGATCTAGCATAGCAGCTATTCCAGAAAAAAACACATTCCTCTTTCCTTAAAGTTCCAGAAAAAGGTCCCAGACTACTTCTTAGTGATAAGGACTGTCATATACCCAATTCTGAACCAATTACTGTGGCCAATGGAAATAAATGATTTCCAGTTCCACAGTACAAGATCAACCTCACCCAAACCATGTGGACCAAGAGTTTAGGAAAAAGGGCTTCCCAAAGGAAAGAAACAGAGGAAAGAAATTAACGTTGAGATGTGAAAAGTATCAGGAGGCCCTCTAAACCTAGCAATGGTATCTGGCATCTAGCTTTTGTCCAATTAATATCAGCCAAAGGAATAAAATATATCAGACATAGTCAATATTATAAGCAGGTGGTATAAAGAAAGGAGGTTGGAGATGAATGAACCTGGCCTTGAGTCACTTCTGTCATTTAATACCTGGGTCATCATTGGTGAGTTATGTAAACACCTTGATCTTCAGTTTTTTCACTTCAAACTAGTAACAGTCCTTAACAACCAGGGATTTTGTGAAACAAAACCACCAACAAATTTAAAGAGCTTATATTTGGTCTGGCAAGAGACAAGCTCATGAAACTTTTCATTTTCCCCACCTTATTCCCTTCTTCCAAATTTGGAACTGCTCATATGTCAATGCTTCCCTTTTCTCAAGGTGGGGATTATAGAGGTTGGGATTCTGAAACACTGTTTTCCTATTGAAATATGTACCTGATTGTAGAGCATGTAAGAAAGAAAGAGAAAGCGATAAAGAGGAGAGAGGGGATTGAGTGCAAGAAAAAACGGAGAAAGGACAGTTATGAGTCAAGTGAGGTTGGCAGGTATAATGCAGGCCCACCTTTCTACACCACCCACCAAAACCTTGAGCCGATAATATCCTTGCTATTCAATTCACACCTGGTTCTCAGGGAGCTGTACATTAGACTTAGCACAATGAACTTAGTTGTATTGTTCTGCACTATTTCCTCCTGCCCTCGCCTGAAACCGCATTTCAATCAATTGCTAATGTCAGCGTGGGAGTCATAATCCTAGTTTAGCACTGGTGCAAGTTACCACATCTCCATGGGTCAGGGGAAGGTGTCTGACTGTTGAAGGGAGTATACCTGAAAGCCAGACAAAGCTTTCTGTTTTCTCCCAGGCAATGAGTGAGATCCAACCCAATCAATCTCATGAAATACCTTCCTTTTTGCCAGGGGAGGAATAAACTCTGCAGCTAGGATCTCTGCCAAGTTGTGAAGAACTCTAAACCCATATACCCCCCAGTTTCAGGAGATGTTTCCTTGTATAACAACAGCATCCAACTTAAGGTCCAAACCTATGGAAGAATGTCTCAAACCAAGATGGCTTTTTCTTCCATGTAAATGTTGAGTCTGCATCAAGCATAAAAGGTATATGTCTATGCCATATTATCAAAAATATCACCATGAAAACAGTGGTAAGATAAAAACTCTAAGGAAGCAATATCACCAAGGCCTGGAGCCAAGTCAAGGACCTATCTGATCCCCAAGTGATAAGGTATACGGAAATCACCAGCAAGAAAAGAGAACTGGACCACCGTCAAATTTCCAAGTGTTATGAACAGCTTTTGTAAACTAATATCCGTATTTGTGATTGGATTTGGTTGAAGACTTAATTCTATTATAATCTGGCAATGAAATTGTGGGACACTAACAAATTCTTGTTTACCCCAAACTCCTTTTAGTTGCAATCATCATCTACCCTCAAAAAGTCTAGCGTAGGGTACAATTAATTTAGCTCATCTAACAGCATATGCTTTTCTTTTTTGAGTACATCAGCCTCTGCTAAGTCTTAACATATCAATTAATTAATACAGATGACCCGAACTTATAATCATTTGAACATTAATTATAATATGACAAGCAGTTAACATGTGCACAAAGATACATGCTTCCCAGAGTCCTTTGTTTACATATATGTACATTATCACATACAGGAAATTGAGAGCTAAAGTCAATCAGCATTGAGCATATGTATTCTTCCCACAATGCACAGCATGGAAAGGGGTGTTGAGCATTAGTCAGGACATGGATCAGGATGACGGAGGCACAGGGTGAACAAGGATGCCTCTTACACCTTTTCCAGCCTTAGCCAGTGCCACATTGCCTAACATCTCACTGGCCAGAGCAAATCACCTGATGGAGTGGAGAATCAGAGAATAAGAACTCTATGAAGTCTTCTATGCTACGCAATTTTGCAGTTATAAAAATGGGTGGCCCCAAAATGAAACAGGCTGGACCTCGAATTACCGGGGGAGGAGAAATACCTAAGAGCACCACCCAACCTGCATCAAATTGTACAGTGAGCCAAAAGCAAACTCTTGCTGTAGTAAACTCGGAATGCCCATTTCTATTGTTGTGGTTAGTATTTATTCACTTATTTATTTATTTATTTATTTGCTTGCTTGCGTACTTAGCTTATGCGTTTGGAACCTCAAATCAACCAGGACTATTTGGATGAGTATAAGAATGTGTCTTTTTAATTTCTCTTTTAGGTTATAACACAGCATCATCTAGTTATTTTCTGGCTTCTCATTGTATATGTTTGTTTAGAGTTATATTATTGTTCAGTAAGTCCGTATTTTATTGCTAAAAAGCCATAAAATTCCCAATCAGAAAATGTGTGTTTGAGTTTTAAACTTGGAATTTCACAAAGTGTATGATGTTGGAAAGTTATTGAGTCCTTCTAAAAATTATCTTCTGGAAAGTTGAGCCAATGACAAACCTGGTGCTCTGAGATTGTTAAATACATGTGTGATAATAGCTACTAATTTTTCTCTTAAAGTATAAAATATCTTGCAAATATAAATCATTCCTATTAGTGTGTATTTGGCAGTTGCAACTCAAACAAGAAATAAATACTAGATTTTTATAATTCTGAAATCACATTCTTTTACAAACACATTTGGCCAATTTAGGTTTAATGGATTTGAGCAAAAATTTTATACTCAAGATTTCAGGCTCAGAGGTTTACAGACAAGCCTACATTAAATCCTCATCTCCTCCAAATCCAAAGACTTTCTTTATGTGGCTTCCATCTTCTCTTGTATCATGGCCACTTCCCCATATTACCACAGCTACTCCATCAGCAACTTTCTCTGCAGTCTCTATGGTACCACACCTCAAAGTCCACGGCTCTGTGCCTTTGCACAGGGCTCCCCTAGCCTGGGATCTCCCCATTTTCCTGCCAGGCCACCTGCACTTCCCCAGACAGGCAGGCAAGCTGCTCCCTGGCATGGAAATTTGGCTTTCAACCTGGTGTTTTGGGAAAGCCTCTGCCGTCTCTCCTCCCAACCTCCAGGCAGAGTTAGTCATTCTCTTCCTGGGCTGGAACAGAGTCGCATACATTCTTCTGCTAATACTTCATTTATTTTGTTTACATGTCTATCACCCCAACAAGATGCTGAGCTCTTGGGAACAAAACTGTGTTATTCACCTCCACCCTCAGCAACTAGCCCAGTGCCTGGCACGTTAACAAAACACTTGGGTACCTGAAGATGTTCCTCTGTGTTTTCTATCCTGTGTACAGGGAATGATCAACTAGATTTAGTAAAAATAAGCTCACTTTTCTTTGATGGTTTTTGAGGAATATTTAAAATTAGGATAATGATAATGTGGAACAATGTATGTCTTCAAAATAGAATATTACCCTCTAGATTGGTGTTAAGCCTGCTTGGATGGAGCCAATGGATCTTAAATTTTATGGATATCTAAATCACTTGGGGAAAACTGATGAAGAGAGCTGAGATTCTCCACCACAGACATAACAAAGTAAAATCTTTAGGGAAGAAACCCAAGCGTCTGTATTTCCAGAAACTTCCTCAATCAATTCTGATGCCTATTAAAGTTTAGAAACTTGCATTGGGGCAATCTGACTTAGAAATTGCTGGTTCCAATTGCTTCAACTATTTTCTGCTGTCAAAAGGTGCAGAAACAAAAGCACCCATTCAGCCCAAGGGCCCCCTTCCCCTGGCTTCAGGTACCTGGACTCTCTCTGGAGAATTAATGTCACCTTCCTTATTGCTCAGTGGCCTTTGATCAGGAGCTTCTTCATTCTGGCTCATTCTTCACTTCAAAGCTGGGAAACCCGATCAGTGCCTCTCTTTTCCCTTCACCCAGGGCCCAGGGGGCCCCACAGGTGAGCCAGTCACTTGGGGAGATGTGCAGACAGACTTCACCACTCACTGCTAGAGGTCAGGGGAAAACCTTTTGTGGGGCATTCCTGTCTGATTCTCCCACCACACAATTGGTGCCAAAGAGAAACCAGAAGAAGAAACAAGACTTGTTCCAGGCCCGCCACCGTGGGTGTGGAGTAACCACACCAAGGGTGCAGTTTTAGGAACATTTCTGCAGTGTTCCTCCTCTTAACCCCAGAGGCAAGTCTTCCCAGGCTAAACAGCAGAGGATCTTTATAGAAAAGAATCACTTGGAACTTCAGAATCAATCTTCTTTTACCTGAGCATTAAAATCAACTCCTATACTCAAAGTTTGGGAAGAGAAAGATGATTTGACACGGTCATTTCAGGAACAGTGACAGTTTGCTTTTGGTGATAAATTATTTCGGTCCAGAAGACTAGCACATACTCATATAAGCTGCTATTTTAAACCTAGGATATCCATCCCTGACCCTTACCATTCCTATTCCCAAAGTATGTTTTAAATAAGTACAAATAACTCATGAGGTCATTCTTTGAAAAAACATTACTGAGGGACAATTTATATATTATTAATTGTAACCATTTAAAGCATAAAAATCATGCTTTTTAACACAGTTACAGAGTTAAACAATGGCCACTACAGTCTAAATTTAAAACATTATTATTACCCCCCCACAAGAAAATTTGCACCTATTAGCTTGCACTCTCCATCTTTCTCCCTACACACAGCTCCCGGGTGTGCTAATCTAATTTCTGTCTCTTTAGATTGCCTATTTTGGATATTTGATACAAATGGAATCATATAATACATGGTCTTTTCTGACTAGATTTATTTCTTTAATATATTTTTAATAGTAATCCATTTTATAGCAAGTATTGATGCTTTATTCTTTTGTGTGGCTAACCAATATTCTATTATATGGATATACCACAGTTATCCATTCATTCATTAATAAACATTTAAATTGCTTCTGTTTTTTTGCTTGTTAACAGTACTGTAATGACTAGTTTTTATGTATATGTATATGCTTTAGCTTCCTTCCAAAGAATGAAATTGCTGACTTATATAGTAACTATAATAACATTTTGAGGAACTGAGGAACTGTTTGGAAAAGTGGCTATAAAACTTTATAATCTTACTAGCAAATGTTGAATCTTCTAATTTCTCTACATTTTAACCAAAATTTGTTATTGTTTATCTTTTTAATTTTAGCCATAAAACTGGTGTACATTGACTTGTTGTGGTGATTTTGATTTGTAGTTCGTTAGGAATTGAAGGTGCTGAGCATACTTTCTTATCTATTTGTATATCCTCTTTGAAAACATCTACTCAAAACTTTTGTGCATTTTTACATTGGTTTAGTTATATTTTCATTACCAAAGTATAAAAGTTCCCCTTCCCTCTTATATATATTATATTCGGTCTATTTATGAAATTTATCATTTGCAAATATTTTCTTCTTATCAAATCTACGCTTTGCAAATATTTTCTACAAAACTGCTTCCATTTTCTTAATGATGTTACTTAAGTAACCTGAAAATGTTTGATTTAGTCTAATTTATCTCTGTATTTCCTTCTGTGTTTTTTATATCATATTTAAGAAACCATTGCCTACTCCAAGTTTGCAAAGATTTACTTCTATTTTCTTCTGAGATTTTTAGCTTTTTGACTTTTAAATTGAAGTCTCTGATGCAATTTACTTCCCCTTTTGGTCCGATGTAAGTTAGGGGCCAAAACTGTCTCTTTTAGTAACTACATCTCCATGGTAATTATTCAAGTATAAGTATGACATTTTGTGAATCGTCAAGCTTCTACATTAGACCCTTATTTCCACGAAGATATGGACTATGTCTATTGGTCCAATAACCCTTAGGGATAAGAAAATAAAACTTTATTTCAGCAAATAAATTGTCACTTATCCTCATTATGTCAACCCTTTCTAAGTATGTGTATATATATGAAAGTATGAGACTAGAACAACTTCTGCAGTTACAAATCTAGAATCATGACATTATCTTTAATATCTGAGAATAGCACTGACAATCGTATAGCATTCATTCTACTTCTGATTACCTGAATTAATAACTTTTTTCTGTCACCTTTAGATGTAGCTTCAGAATCCTTCTCAACACGGTGCTCCAGTTGGCCAACCAACAGTTCCTTAGACATGCACTTAAGTGTGCACATTAAACACACTTATTTTTTGATCAAAGTGTCTCTGATTCTCATCCTAAAAGAAGTCTTCAAGATGGCCCAAAGCTGAGATCATTCCCAAAGTTGATAAGTCTACAATATCAGTTCTCTAGTTGAAATTTTATTATATATTTTTAATGTTCAAAATGCTAAGGGTTATTTTTACTCTAATAATATTATTGATAAATATTAAGGCATTCTCATGTAACAGATGGAGAATCCAAGACACTACCAATGTATTGGTCAAAGACAACATACCTAGAAAATGAAAAGAAAAAAATGCAAAATTGCAACAGTGAAGCTTGGCTGCAGTTATACCCTCTTCAGGGTGTATTACAAAATGAAAGAAAGGAGCCTAAAGCTTTTCATAGATTAACTAAATGGCTAGTTATGTTTTCCACATAAACTTTTCCTTGGGAAGCCCATCTCCACAGTGACAGTTCACAAAGTCGGTACTGTCATATCAGAGAAATTGTAAACGATTTTAAGAATGCTTGCTTCATTTATTCATTTACTGCATCATTGGCCTTATGGTAAGAGTGACCAATTGGTTTATTTTATTTTGCCTAAGCTTAACGGTTTCCAGTGACACAGGATTTTTTAGTTCAAAACTTCAAAAGGATGGAACAAATGATTGTTGATCACCCTAGCCCATTCTTCAAAGTACAAATCACCAAGAAAAGAGTGTCCACCTGGATTAGTACTGCACCTGCCCTTATGGAATCATCAAACCACTATGTGGAGAACCAGTGAGGGGCTTTCCCTGAGTTACCCCTAGTTACTTTCAGAATGCAGGTCTCCATGTTCTATGTTGTTTAAACTGTTGTTCTCAAACTTCAGTGTATATCAACAACTGCAGATCTTGGTAAACACAATCTGTGGGGTTGCCCCAAGATTCTCCATCAGTGAGCCCCAAAATTCTGCATTCTAATACAGCTCTGAAGATAGCAGTGTTGGTAATTCAAAAAGACAAATGTTTAGACTAATCATTGCTGGTCACCTAGCCAATAAACCAAGAGGAATGGAAAAGGACAGAGTCTTTTATCTGCAAAACTCTATTTCATCCACTGTGACTTGTACTCTGTAGCTCATCCCAAGTGAAACTGTTTATCACATTGAAAACTGATAATTTCTACTCAAGTATTTAATATTCATCAGAATTATACCAGCTAGATGATATAATATTTTTGTTCCCCAGCTCTCAAGTAAAACAACTGCAACAGTAACGAAGTTTGTCCTTACATACAAAAATGAATATGACTGATTCTTTGGTGATGAATACTCATCCTATTCCATCCTAGTCCTAACTCCACAGCAATGTCACTCTTAATGAATGAAAGAAATGTTTCTTTTGTTTCCTTTTCTCATCTAAGTGAAATAAAATGAAAACTTCTAGTTAGGGATTAATTCAATGCAGTCCTGCCATGTTGCAGAATTCCAATGATGTTCAGTAGAATCACTCACTTTGAGCAGCAACTGTCACAGTTTCAATGAGTATTGCAGAGTATGAGCTGCATTTCCATGTAGTATAACTGACTGAGCAACTGAATCTCACTGATGTCCTTTCAAACATAGCTCATGTAACTAAAATATGTTGTAAAGGAGTCCCTGGCATCTATAAGGTGTCACTATATGTCAGGTAAAATACTGATTACAGCAGCTGCTCCTTGACTTATGACAAGGTTACATACTGAGAAAGCCATAGTAAATTGAAAATATCAGCCAAAAATGCACTTACTACACCTCACCTACTACATCACAGCTGAGTGGCACAATGCACTGTGTGTGTGTGTGTGTGTGTATGTGTGTGTGTGTGTGTGTGTGTGTGTGTGTGTTTCCCCCATGATCTCAAGGCTAAGGAGAAACTGTGGCTCGCTACACAGCCGAGCCACATGAGTGTACCCCACTACATGAGTCTAGCCTGGGAGACAATCAAATCTCAACCTTTAAGGTACAGTGTCTACTTTTACACCATTATAATGTTGCAAACTCGTAGGGCACATAATCATAAGTCAGGTACTCTCTGTGTGCTAAAAAGAACACTTTATGAAAAGAAAGATTAAAATAACACATCAGGAAAAATGTAGTTTATTTCATGTTGAATATCTAATGTTCCCAACCTAAAAAAACACTTCCTATTAAAATGATCTAAAGAAGATGACAAATAGGTACATATGCACCTGATCATAGTCCTTATTGCTGGGACAAAATACCCTCAAAATACTCATTTCCTTATTACTGGGGCAAAATACCCTCAAAATACTCCTTGCAACTGAAAGGAGAAGTTTACTTTTGCTTTAGGTGACAGCCCATTGTTGGCTGGCTACAAGAGAGAAATGCAAGAGAGTTCAGCACAAGGACTCTATATCTAGCATCACTAACTGTGTAAAAAAGATTTGTGATGGCCCTCAAATTGATTAAGCCCATGGTTCAGTAAATAAATTTTTAAGAAAGAACTTAGATTTAAATCTAATGAAACCTCTAAAGCTAGCCCATAGAAATATACAATGCTCACTTTACTTTGAAAGTTCTTTTACTTCATTCTGAACTTAAATCTACCTGGGTGAAGATATTTGCAGTAGAATTAAAAGTATGCTTTTTTATTTTATTTGACTATTAATATATGCAGTTGGTAATTAACAATGTGTTAAATAGTCAAAGCAAATAATTATTTTTCTACTCTCTGCCCCACCATATGAGCTAAATGAGAGGGAAGTCACTTATTACATACTAAAAAGTGATAACTAGTTTTTATTTTTTTTTGGTACCATGAATCAAACTCAGGACTTTGCACTTGCCAGGTAGGTGCTTATGCCACTGAGCTATATCCCTGGCCCAATAGCTAGTTTTTTTAAATAAATAAATATATAGTGCTATAAAATTTACAAACTAAGTAAACAAGTTCAAAGTTCATCACCTTTAGAGATAAGTAATCAAATATGTAGAAGAGTGCCACAATAAATAAAAATTAATTTAAAATACTTGTTATAATAAATAAGTGCACCAAATCCAACTTTAGTATGGCTAGTGGAGAAAAAGCTTCATTGTAGTACCTTGTCTAATTTTATGAAGATTTGAAACATTTCAAAGTAAATAATAAAGAAAAATCTCAAAGAAAATCTAGACCAGTGATTAAAATTAAAGGCCATTCTGATGGCTTGCAGGACACCCAAATGGTTCTAAGATTATCATCCTGGGAACATTACTGTGAATACTCTTCCCCCAAAACATGTTCACATCCTCGGCACCCCCACCTTACAGGAGGGGCATGTGATGCCTTTCCTCAGCAGAACACCTTCATTTGACTCTCTGTGTCAGAGAGAGAACAAACTCTTATCAAGTACAAAGTATGTGAGAGTTGAGGAAAGGTGACACTCTGTCACACTACAAAGTGTTCCTGTGCGACAATCGCTGCTGAGTTCCGGAGCTTTAAGAGAGAAAACACAGCATGAGACCTCAGACCTCATGCATCTCCAGGTCAACTGCATAAGCGGGAGAACACAGAGGACCCCAACATAAAGCAAAGCTACAACTTGTCATTGCATGATAGGTCAAGGTCACATGCGGGAAGCAATGAATTAGCACCCTCAGAGTACCATATGTATATTCAACTCTAACATAATATGTGACATTTTGCTTCAGAGTGAGAAAACTATTAAAAGACAAATATTACAGAAAATTTAGTTTAAAGACATTAACTGGCTTTTATTCATGATCATAGGATTTGGACACAACAGTTTCAAAGTACTCCCAGCCTGAAGTGTTTATGGATAGAGATCAGAAGTAAGATGTGCCAGTTAATCTTAATTGCTAATTTGCCAGGATTAAGAGATTTTGGAGAAGTGACTGGATTGTGGTGATGCTATATTCATCAGTGATTAAAACCACTAATGTTCCTGCTAAATATGCTATTAGGAGGTAGGCCCAGTTAAAGGTGTTGTCTAGAGGCACAATGTTACGGGTTTATCTCTCTCCCTTTCTCTCTCTGGCTCTCTCTTCTCTCACTCTGCTTCCTGGAAACCATGAGATAAGCAGCTTTGTTCCAACATGCCTTTCCACCATGATGTTTCTGCCTTTGAACCAGCCAACTGTGGACTGAAAGCGCTGAACTGTGAGCCAAAAAAGAAAACAAAACAAAACAAAAAAAAACTCTTTCCTTCTTTAAGTTGTGGGTCTCAGGCATTTTTTCCTGCAATGAGAAATCTTAAAAGTGCATAAAATATAGATACAGAAGCAAGATACAGGACCCAATTGGTTTGCCTTCTTTCAGTCTTCTATGATTCACCAAGCCTCATCTGTTACAGTTAAACAAAGCTCAGTAATTTGTTACATGAGTGTGAGGCTAACTTGGTTAGTTTCTCTTCTGCACGTCAGTTTGGTCTGTTGGACATAGTATGGGATTCTAGTCTAAATAAATGTCTTCCTACAAATTTCACTTACCAATTCAAAATGAGCCCTAAGAGCAATCCTAAACTCAGAAAGAGAAAAGACAAGTTGTGTAAGCTGACACGATTGTGAGTGCATGTAATGTGTGGTCCTGTGAGAAGGGCCCATGCAAAACTCTCACCAGGTGATATGAGGTTTTTAATATAAAAAAATTGGGAAGTTAATACAGGCTCACAAGCGCTGTCTTTCAAAACAAATTTTCTTAGAACTTCTGTTCCTGTCACAGAGATGTTAATGCTGAAGAAGACATTTAAAAATTCACAACTTCTTTGCCACTTAGAAATTGGAGAACAATGAAGATTACTTTTACTATGATTATCATTATAATTTTTGATGTTTTATTACATTAAAATCTAGGACATTGTTACAGAGCTACCTTTTAGCATCACTGTTATTCTGTGTGTATGTGCACAATATCCAATTTGTTAATCAAAGATCAGTTATCATTTCTCTGTATGGTCATACATAGTCAACAAAACTAATGAAACATCATGAATTTAAGGTATTCATTCCCCAAAGTTATAAATATTAATTGAGAATCACTATTTATGAAGTTAAAACTTCATTTTTTTTTCAAACAACTCAGAATAATTACTCTGGACCCATTCAAAAGCCAATAAATAATGATTAAGCATATGAATTAAAAATTGTTTACCATTTCTTCTATAATAGCATACTGTTTCTTTCCTAGTATAAAATTTTACACTTTACCTAAAAATCAAAGCACGTTTTTCAACTATGTAATGTTGCTTTCCAACATAACTTTTGCTGAGTTGGATTTATCCTATAATAGCTATTATACTGCCAAATAAATTTTCACCTTCTACTTGAGCAGATTTATCCTTTGGATATGAACATTTTCTGTACTTTTCACTGGATTTTTGAAGAAAGTGAGATTAGAGGACCATATGAAATTCTTCATTTTTCCTCTAAGAATCATATCATCCTTATTTATAAATTCAACTCTATACACTGAATGATTATTCATCAGATTTTGTTCTGAGCATATTTTATTTATTAGAGAAATAGCAAATCTATGTTAATGTCTACTATTAAAAATATTCTTATATATTATTTAAGTATACTGACTAGACTTCCCCAAAGACCTTGATGAATGCTTCAGTGTATTCTGAAAACATGGGGGAAATCTGTTAAGATACATGATAAGAAAAGAGAAAAATTCATGTACATAGTGTGTCTCCTGATGTAATAAGTCCTGTTACTGTATGGTTACAATAGCATTCAAGATGCAAATAGGGATGCCAGGAGCTTTAATTTGACACAGAAAAGATATTCAAGGAAGTGAGTTTTGCATTGTTTAAGGGAATTGAGACAAATTATTTAAAATGCTGCTAGATGTAATTTATTTTGAGTGAAACAATAATTTACGTAGGTTGATGTATATAACAAATTTTGAATCAATCTCTCCTTTTTCCTTGCTTCCTAATTGAATATCAGAAAGTTAGATACAAGCGTCCCAACCTTCCCCATCTGGGTAGTACTTCAGCTACTGCTTTATAAATGGCAGCATTACTGAGTGGTTTACTTCATTTCTTCCTAGTTTTTATATACTTTCCAGATTTACTGAGGTATTACAGAAAAATAAAAAACTGTGTATATTTACAATATATAATGTGGTGCTTTAACATATATATACATATTGCAAAGTGATTACTACAGTCAAGCTAATTAACACATACAGCATCTCACATAATTATTTTAATGTGTGTATTGTGTGCATGTGTGTGTGCGTGCATGTGTGTGTGTGTGGTGAGATTTATTATTAACTGTAGTCACCACTTATTCACCCTGTATAACTTAAACTTTGTGCCCTTTGGCCAACATTTGACTCTATCCCACAGTTCCTCACTGGCAACTATTTTATTTTATATTCAACTGTTTTATATTCCACATATAAATGAGATCAAGCAGTACTTGTCTTTCAGGGCCTGGTTAACTTCACTTAACATAACATCCTTCAGGTTTTCATGTTGTTGCAAATGACAGTTATTTCCTCCCTTCTGTTACTGAATAAATTCATCCCTTGCACGAACTTATCCATTTGTCTGTCAATAGACATTTAGGCTGATTTCATGCCTGGGCAATTGTGAATAATATTGCAGTGGTGATGGGAGTACTGATATCTCTTCATCACAGTGATTTAATCTCTTTTGTATATATACCACAGTTGTATTTCTAGATTATACAGTAGTTCTAATTTTAACTTTTTGAGGCCTCTCTCAATCATCTTCCATCATGCTTGTACTTACTAATATTCCATCTAAAGTTCTAGGGATTCCCTTTTCTTACATTTTGACCAACACTTATCATTTGCTTTTTTAAAAAAAAATAATATCCATTCTAACAATATGAAGCGGTTTCATGTAGTTTTTAATTCACATTTTCTTGATGGTTGCAGATTATAAGCATTTTTTCACCTACCAATTGGCTACTTGTAGGCCTTCTTTTGAGAAATGTCTATTCAAGTCCTTTGCCCAATTTTTCACTGGATTGTTTACTGGTTTTGAGTTGTTTGAGTTCATATATCACATGTATAGTTTCCAAATATTCCTGGCAGTCTGCAGCCACTCTCTAATCCAAGTTTGTTCTTTCTTTTGCTAGGCAGAAGCTTTTTAGTTTGATGCAATCTTAGTTGTCTACTTTTTCTTTTGTTTCTGTACTTCTTTATTTTCTATTAGTTCAGTTTAATTCTCTATGAAGAAAACCACAAACATAAAAAACTGTAAAAGTACAGTGATAAAAAATAGTGCAGCATGCATATTTCTCTTGATAGATATACATATTCTACTAAGCAGAAATCTTCGCCAAGTGCGCCCAGGTACCCCTCCACTGCAGGACTAACATCCCCATGAAAATTCAAGAAACATCACTGGAGAGATATAAACAGAAATCTCTAAACTAACTGGAGCTCCTTAGATATCTGCTGAGACCACATAGAACAGAACTAGAACTAGAACAACTCTCCATTCTGTACACCTTCTTCACAGATGCCAATATCTCCCTCCACCTTTGAAGACCACTCTTACTATTCTTTTTATCCTCCATAACTTGAACCATGCACAAAGAACAAGGACAAATAGTAACCCTCTCCTGCTTGAATCTATTGCCATGAAAGCGCAGGCAATAAAATTTGGCCAGAGTTCCTATTGAATTGAACAACATATTGGATCTTTTAAACCAATCATTTAAAGGTGAACTTTTAAATCTTTAAAAGAAGCCACCCACACATCTATAGCAATATGATTTTGGCTCCTAATAATGCCTATTCCCAAAAGCCCAGGGCAATAGTCTTCTGCAATACAATCACAAAATATCTTTGTCAGTAATTCAGTATTGCCATCATTTTTTCAAATGCTTTTCATATCCTTGAATCAACTTTTCTCTTTGCACATCCTTTTACTTTGTTGTGAGTAGAGCAGTTTGATTCCCCTCATTACACTTGATGGTTGATAGAGTACCACACCAATTTTGTTTATGCTAAACACAGTCAATCAAATAAAATTACAAGCACATTTATTATTTTGTAGTAAGAAATATTTTTTCCCTTCTAAGGGATCAATTTGAAAATATTCAGTGGAAAAGGAAGCATTCTAACAACTCCGTATAATAATGTTTCAGAACTGTAGCATGCATCCTGTTAAATAAGATGTCATAGACAGAGGCACAGTTGTTTAAAAGGGCATAGTGTCAGTAACTGTATGATACCATCATTGAGACAAAATACTCAACACTTGAAACTTAAGGGGAGAAAAGATTTATTTGGCTTATGGTTTCCAGTGGGTTCAGTTTGAGGTCAGCTGGCTCCAAGGCACAAATAGCACGGTGGAAGGGAATGGTGGGGGCAGCTTCTCAGGTCACTAAAGCCAGGAAGCAGAGACAGAAAGGAGCAGCCAGGGATGGTGATGCACCCTGCAAAGCCACAACCCAGATTACTCACTCCTTCCTACCAGACTCTACCTTCTAGCAGCACATTTAGCTGCGAACTAACTCATCCATGTTAAACCACTGGTGAGTATAGAAAGCTCACAGTCCGATCACCTACCAAACACATGAGATTTGATGGGTGAGATTTAAACCATATTACTTTCAAGGAAGAATCTATGTTTTAAAAGAGGATAAAGTAGATCAGGCTATCACCAATAAATATTATATGCTATGAGAACCACACAAAGATAGACTAAAGCTGCAGAATAATTTGAGTCATCTTACTTTGAAGATCATCACTTGCTCTGCAAGAGACTCGCCTGTGAATTCTGCTGACTTGAGCAATTTTCTAATTTTAGTCAACCACAAATCTCTTTGCTCTTCAAAAGATGAGTCACATGAGAAGATAAAAAACCAAAGAGAAACACTAATAAACCATTCAGGATATAGCTAAAGAACTTTTAAGTACAGTTTATTATTTATGAAATTATTTTAGAATATTTCAATTATGTATCTTTGTTGGTAAAAATGTGTTCATTTTTCTTCTTGTTTAAATATTTAGAAACACTTTGGCAATACAAAGGCAATCTACTTCCAGAACATTGTTTTGTGTTATGCTGTGATTTAATATTTAAATAATCTTTAGTTCCCTAAGTTTCAAAATTTTACCTAAGTAATTTACATGTTCGGAGATTTGTAAATCATACCACTACTTTTAAAAAATTCACTTAGATTGCTTGGTCCCACTCAGTAGAGTAACAAGATGGTTATGATTTTGATAGGTTCAAAGGAGACCCTGAAACCCAACTTTAGTTCTTCTTAAAGACCTCTAAAAACAATAAACAGGGGGGCTGGGGATTTAGCTCAGCAGCAAAGCGCCTGCCTGGCAAGAGCAAGGTCATGAGTTCGGTTCCCGGTACCAGAGAAAAACCAAAACCAAAAAAAAATAAAAAATAAAAAATAAAAAAATAAACAGCAAGTGAAAGATCAAATTAATTGCTTTATTTTCTTTTTGAATAGGAATTTAAAAATTCATACCTTAGTATTCCGTTTTTTAGATTTTGTATTTGCCTATTTTGAATTCATTTGAATTCGTTCACACAGGGCCAATTTTATTAGCTATATTTTCTAACATTCCACATTCTTGGTGCTTTGGCACTATGGTCATTGTAGGAGGACTGAATTCTCCTAGGCAGACCACATCTCTCTCCACAAGCTAACTCTTACTGACCGCAAAGGTTGGGCCATGGCCAAATTTTCCATATACAAACTCCCCATCTTTAGTCTATAGCCCCAATCACCTCCTTCTAGATCTCTCACAATATTTTCCTTGCCCAAAATCATCTGCAAGCAGATGTCAGAGAGCTAGAGACCATCCCCATGTCCAGGAGCCACTGACATCATGTAAACTAAACAATCTGAAGCTTTTTCCCTCTCCTGGAAATCACCATAAAGGCCATGGCCTTCACTTCTTCCCAGGCCTGCCTCTGCCTCCTGACGACACTGGTTGTACTCCTGTCCCCCTGCATGACATGCAGTGACTCTTTCCCTTGTGTCTGTGAGCATAATGAATACTTTCCTTCCGAGCTCCAGTCTCATTTTCTTATATAGGCACACCAGCTTTGTCATGTGTGTTGGAAAACCAAGACATATTTTTTTAGAGCATTTGGTCTAAGTAAATTTGAAACACGAATGGAAGCTGCTTTCCCAGGAATCACGCACAGGCTGCAGAGTGAAGATGCACCTGCCTGCAGCCTTCTCTTCTCCTTACCTTTCAGTGGGGCAAACAGCACATAGCCGTATAAAGGCCTCAGTTTCTCTCCAGACAGATCATTTGGCCATCCCTAATATAAGTGCATCTTCTGCAACTCATTCTGAGCTGAATTGCTGCCTTCTGTGAGAACAAAGTTTACTTTTGACATCTTAGGGGTTGTAATCCATGAAATGTTAGCACACTTTGGGCAGCAGCTTTCTGTCTTTCTTTTTTCTATAAAATGTTTGAAGAAATATTGAAAGTGCAGAAACCATCTGAGGTTTCATAGTACTTAGTGACTGAAGACATTTATATAAAATTCATTTTTTTGGTATGAAGCAGCTTTGGTTCTCATTTCCCCAATACTCAGGTCATTAAAAGATTTTCATTTTGAAGAAAATCAATCATGATGCCAAGGGTGCCAACTAGGCAGGGTATCACCTCACCTCTGAATGCTCAAGGACTTCTGCACTGTTACTGGATTTATGGCTCTCTATTGGGTTCATGATAAATTGTGTCTATAGGGAAGGAGGAAAATGTAAAGTTTACCTTGTCACGTGTAAACAATATACATGTATGTAGAGATGTCCTATTCAGGCACCTCAAGCTGTGTGGTTTGTGAGATGACCTTTGAGCTTGTAAACATGTCCTCAGCGGTACCAGTATTGTCACTGTTAACTGCAGTAATGGCGCAGAGATGCCTGCAGTCCATAGCCAACCAACAGGAGGCACCTGTGACACTCAGGTCCAGGTTCATTGATGGACTGGGACCCAAGTCCCCAAACCCTCCTCCCATCATTCTACTACACAAAATGTATTACTCTGGAATATAAATAGTTGTTTAATTTTTTTCTTGGCTAGAGAGTTTGAGTTTTGACACAAAGAATTCAATTGTATTGCATCTCACTGAGTGAAAATACCTTGCTAATATGCTTGAACAAATAAAAGAAATAGAGTGATTCATATAGCAAGAGGTATGTGTTGATGTAAAGTTTGTAAAGCATTTTCAAAATACGTATTCTTGTTGGAAACTCAGAGAAACACCAGAAGACAACATGGTTTTCCTCATCTTGTGATGAAGAAACTTAGGGTTAGAGACTTGAAATTATACATTAAAGTGAAAGAGGCATGGTCAGTGTTGTGCAATCCCAACTACTCAAGGGGCTGAGGCAGAAGGATCACAGGTTTGAGATCAGCCTTGCCATTTAGTGAGACCCTCTTTCAAAGTAAAAATAGAAAGAACTGAGGATATAGCTTAGTGGAAAAGCACTCCTAGATCCTACTGTCAGTACTGTTAAATAAATAAATAAATAAATATATAAATAAGATATCAAAGTAGTTTGGAGCATGAACTATGGGACCATTCTGCCTGGGTTTGATACCTAGTTTGATACTAGTCATGTAATTTTGGCTGGTTACCTAACTTCTTTGAGCCTCAGCTTCATCATCTATAAAATGGCTATAGTAACATTGCCATAATGTTGCTCTAAGGAGTAAATAATATTTGAAAAGCTTAAGACAATCTCTAGCATATAAATTTGTGAATAAGAATTATCTGCCTATACAACTAGCTTCTCCTGACTGAACTACAATCAAATCTTACTCATTTCCTCCAAAAGGGCTTCTACAGAGAAGCAAATTCTAAGTTTCAAAGAAATCCACTTAGATCTTTGAAACAGAGCTGGCCACACACATTGAATAAAAAGTACTAATTAAGTGTCTGATGCCTACAAAATGTAATACTAATCTACGCATAGCAATGAGATATTTTGTGTTCTCGTGTTTTGTAACACTGGAGGAGAAGTTATAAGGGTAAATTATCCTGATGTGATGTTCTAAGGTAAAGTCCACCCCACACACAGGCAGAGCTCCGCACTCCATGGAAATGCACCCTGGAGTACATGATTTCCAAATAGACCTCACTTCTTACTGTGCACCTGTGTAGCCCTTTTGCTTTTAATCCATGCTCACTTGCAATTGATTTTACAGTGGTGAAATTCACACAACACTAAGCTGAAAATTTAAAAGCAAATAATTTGGTAGTATTCAGTACATTCACAATGCAGCCATCACCCTATCTATCTAGTTCCAAAATTATTGCTTCACCTCATTTTAAAATTAACTGAGAGCAGTTCATTTTAACAAAGTTTACTTGAGCAAGGAAAAGATTCCAGACCTGGAATTCATGCCAGACCAAAGGAGAAGCCCCACCCTGCTTCATGTGCAGGGATTATTTATAGCCAGTAAGAGGACATGACACAGAAACAACTTGATTGGCTGCAGATGGCATTTGCCTTATATTGTCACATTTCGGCTGCATTCAGTTTTGATTGGCTGAGGTGCACTGCTTGCTAGAAGGATATACTGTACTCTCATGCTAGGTGATGACTTGCTCACATATCAAGCAGCAAAGCTGTCATTCACTAAATATAGAGGGACAATTTCAGGCCAAATCTGTACCCAAGCTTAGGGGCTGGTTGAGGTCAAATTTATTATGGTAGGGCACCTCAAAAAGGAGACTCCCTTACCATTAACTGCTTACCCCAATGATGTTCTCCCGTTAGCCCCAATTTTCTTATAACCAAAAGTTGGACACAATGTAAATGTGCATCAACAGATAGTTGAAATAGCAAATTGTGACATATTCACACAATGGAATAGTATTCAGCAATAAAATGCAAACAGTACTGATATGTCCATAACATGAATATATCTTTAAAACCTGATGTCACATGATTGATGTTTGACCAATGTGAGATGCTACAGACTTCAAATTCAGATCATAGAGGCCTTGCAGCCTTTGCTGGTGCACATGAAACTCTCACTTGTGGAAGATCCATGCCTGGCAGATAAGACAACTACCTGGGATTGAGATGATAGGAAGAAAATCAAACTAGACCCAGGGAAAAGTGGCATGAATATGCATGATATGCAGCCAGACCCCAGCAGGCCAGCTGCCAAGTTGAGGTGTCAGAGTTGTGACCTAGGAACTGTCTCAACACTGTAACTTGAGAGGACAATGTGTGGCAAAGAAAGGGGGACCTGGGTAGCAGCCTGACTGAAGCTCAAGGATGGCCCCAGGGTAGTCATTTCCACATCTGAAATTGTTCAAGTCACCAACGCACAGGTTCCAGACAATAAATAAACAGAAGGATGATAGATAGATGATAGATGATAGATAATAGATAGATAGATGATAGATAGATAGATAGATAGATAGATAGATAGATAGATAGATAGATAGAAAACAGAAAGATCAGGGTAAGGAGAAACAAGAGAGCTGTGTTGTGGATGCTGACAAAGTCTTTTGCTACGTAGAGTAGTCCAAGGAGGTATCACAGAAGAGGTGATGTTGAACAAAGTCTTTGAAGGTGATGAGGTGATACAAGTGGCTCTTTGAGAAAAATATCATCATGGAGAGAAGAGCCAATGCAAAATCATTGGATGGGAGAATGCCTGGCATGTTTACCAAAGAGCAAAGAGGTCAAACTGGCTGACGCACAGAGTAGGTGAAAGAGGCTGTCATGAGAGTGAGCATGGATCAGAACACATGGGACCCTGAGGTCTAAGGACTTTAAATCTTATTCTGAATGAAATGCCAAATTACTGCAGATGTTTAAGGAGAAGAGCTATATGATGGGACATATGGATTAAATGGATCACACTGCCTGCTAGATTAAGGACAGACTACACAAAAGACAAGAGTGAAAGTAGAGAAACCACTTAGAATACTGTTACGATGATGTCAGTAGGAAGATGAGGGGTGTGTCAGTAGAGGTCATGAGAAAGGAATGCATGCTAAATATTCTGAAATAGGAGGTACCATGGTTTTATAATAGAGTAGATATGGTGAGCTATATGAGAAAGAGAGAGTTCAAAGTATTTGTTTTTCAAGGATTTTGGCCTGACAATTGGAAAGAAAGACTCATTCTCCACTGAGACAGAGAATTAGTGAGAAACAAATATGTCTTTGGACCTGTGACTCTGAGTAGTGACAGCTAGCAGATATTTGGAGAATCTCAGGGATGACAATGAGATCTGGGTCACCAGAGAAATGTGGAAATTAAGTTTAGGGGATTGAATGAGAGAGGAAGGGAGAGAAACCAAAGACTGCACAGAGCCTTCGGCAATGTCAGCACCAGAAGTGGAGCAGGCAGAGGGAGTGATCAGAGAAAGGAGAGTTGAACATGAAAAAGAGATGAGATTAAATTTGATGGAGGGAATGGAGAGAGATTGGAGAAGACGCTGCCTGGAGCAGGTGCCATTTGAAGTTTTGTAGCAAAAGTAGGTGATTGAGAATGAGATTAGAAGGCGGGAGAAGAGAATGCTATAAAAAAATCAATTTGGGTCCTGGTGCAGAGAGGTGAACAGAGAAGGTTGGATAGTAAACAGTCTGATGTAACTCAGGGCAAGGTGGATATTAGAATAGCATACAAGAGGTGAACGAGACCTAGACAGAAATCCATTGATGAAGGGGTTTGAATTTCCAACTGAAGAACCAATAAAAATGTTTATGGAAGGAGAGCTCATGATTTACTAATCTAAAAGCTCCTCCCCCTTGGAAGACTAAACATAAGAATTGATTGAGTGGCCTGCTATCATCTCAGCACTTTAAAATGAAACAAAGGAAAGATCTCAGTAACCCTTAGAAGTCTGTGGACGTGGACCAAGTCCCAGGATTGTAAATATCTACTGATTTCAGAGTATTTCTGGGTTCAGTTGTTCCAATCTCTACACACACACCCTGGGATTCCTTCTGTATGGATCTGTGAAAGTCTGCACCATGGTCCTAGGACAAAAGTAAACCACTGAGTCAATGAATAGGAGAAGTATTAGAAATAGTAAACCGGAGGATCTTTTCCCACAGAAATCTTTCAATTAGCATTTTGCAATCATGCTTGATATAGGAGAATTCTTTCTTTTTCCAGAACCCCAAATCATAAAAGAAAGCCCCAGAGCTCAAGAGGACTCTGGATTGTGGGGCAATCCCCACCTGCTCCCACACACTCTACTTCCTTTAGCTCCTGAAGCATGAACCACATCCCAGATCTCTGCAGCTCTGCAAACCCAGATCAACTCTCCACCTAGAAGAAATTCAACTTCAAAGTTCTTTCTCCAGTGAAAAAAATCACCTGGCAAAGTTAGAGCACATTCAGAACTTCAAAGGAAAGACAGTTGAAAATCAGTACAAATGAGGGGAAAAGCTCTAAATCCAAACAAGGGAAGCAAGCACTGGAATTTAAATTCCAAGACAGAGTACAAATGGCTGTATAAATGCAGCAAAAACATTGGTTTTATTATAAATGATCCCACGATGTGCCAAATTTGAATAAATCCAATATGTATAATATATAATAACCGTGTATATATGCTTAATACTATATGTAATAATTATACATATGAGCCTTATGTATTAAAATCTCATTTTATCACAGAATGAATTATCCATTGATCATTATCTTAATATAAATTGACTATAAGATTTACTAGTAGAATCTTTTAAATACAACTTGACTTGTTATGTCAATGATTACTTAATTCATAAGCATTTGATTTCCAATCAATAACTCAGAACACCCAGAGTGACACTGCCAGGCCCCAGCTATGCTGTATACATAATATTTTTAACCTATAACTTTAACCGTAATTTTCTTAAAAGAACTGATTTGCTGAAAGACTATTTTCCATGGGGCAAAGAAAGAGACTACTGAAGATAAAAATGATAGTTAGAACAAAGACACAAGAATGAAAAGAAATCAATTATTTCAGCTACTTTGCAACTCTCTTAGAGATAATTTTGGGAATCATAAAATTAATTTTGAAGATGTTCTACCAACGTGTAGCTAAGCTAGTTGTAACTCTAAATACTTAAAAGACCAAGTCCCAGGATTGTAAATATCATTTTTTTTGTCTGTGGCACTGGGAATTGAACCCAGGGCCTTGTAGTGAACTACATCTTTAACAACTTTTAAAAATGATCTGCTTTTGTTTTGTTTTGAGAGAGGGTCTTGCTAAGTTGCTAATTTTCGCAGCCTGGGTTCCTGTTTCAGCTTCGCAGAGTGCTAGGATGAAGACATGGGCCACCATGCCCAGCTGGATTGTAGATAGTTTTATACCTTATAACCTCTCCAGGTTGTCAATGGTATTCTACCTTTGGGAAATACAAGGCAAGTACAGATTGTGGAAAAACTGCATAACAATCACCTATATATACAAACTATACAAACTGTGTGCTATATATACAAACTCTCGGGCTCCCTGCAGTTCCCCAGAATCTACAAGTCTCCCAGGTGGATAAACTGCACAATGCTTGCTCCCTAAGACAGTATAGGTTAGGATGGAGGCTAAAGTCTGAGTTTCTTGTCAAGACAACACAAGCCAGCAACACAGAAGCCCATGGACATCGGTAGTTTCAATATTCTTACACCTGTACCAAGACAAGAGCCCAAGCTTTTGCTGTACAGACAAAGATATGATTTTAATATATTGTATTAATTTCCTCACATCCTAAATTTAGACTCAGTAAAACTAGAAATATTTCATAAGGCCCTTCTCCAAATAATCTAGAATGAGTTTCAAGGAGGTTGTGGATGAGATTTGCTTAAATCTTTGCCTTGTGTGAGTAACATATTTATATATATATATGTTGCCTGAGCTTGTGTATATGGATTTTGGACAAGATGTTCTATTACTCATAATGTAGTCTTTCCTTGGAAGATTGCAATATTATGTGAGGAAATTCTATGCTAACTTTGGGTCGATGGGTACACACCAGTTTCTGTGGTGTGAGCAGCCAGGATTCTGAATCCAGGGGCGTTTAGCAACCATATGCTACGTTCTTCTTTGCTCCATAGCAACATGTGCAGCACAGACACTGGTGCATCTGTTTTAGTAGAAAGCACTAAACACAAATAAATGATGATAAGGAGAAGGGTGTCATTTCTGTGCAGCCTCTCCGGTAGAGCCCCAGCTGGCTTTATTTTCTTTGTCACTAGATGTCACTGCATGCACAAGTGTGCTGCTCTGGCTGAGCATGTCAGATCCAGAGTGCTAGGAAAGACGCAAAATAGGTCATGGAAACCTTCACTGTGGTCCTGCTTTGAAAGTATCTTCACTTTGGATCTGGTTGAGGTGTTCTCACCCTCTCCTTGAATTAGGGTAATTTCCCCTAATACTTTGTCATCTCACAGACTGTGTGAAATCTGATTGAAACGTGGGCATATCTTTGTTATTCAACAAGACCCTATGGAGGGGTCACATGTGGAAAATTTATCTTATCCAACATTTCCTTCTCTTTAGGATTATGCACAGTACATAAATTGGCCACTTTTCATGCTACTTCTAATTTTGGATGATATCCTGTTAAAACATCAATTTGTTTGCAATCAGTGTAAGACACTGAATAGGTATTTCAGCTAGCTCCCAATAGAGCCTTAGACATCTGCTCCAAGCTAAGAAACTTTAAGTTAAATTCACAGTCTAATATCTTTCCAAATTCCAGGCTTATATTATTACATATTGCAGTCCCAATTATGACTGCTAGAAAGAGGACCCTCATCCGTGATTTCTTCTAGCCAGTATTTGGAATATGTGCTTGAGAGATATAATGAGTTTGATACTCCAGTGTTCCAGGGAGACAGTGATTTACATCTTTCCTTCTTCTATCCAGGTCCCAAAGCAATTTGCAACAGTCCTATCCTCAGGAAGCTCTCCTGGCTGGTGGAATTTCACCTCTATGTTTATTCAGGTTGAGCTCATGGAAGCAGTTTTACCCAAGGCAATGAGCATTTAGAATTCTTCCCACTCTGTAGCTGCAGAACCAGAGGTGAAAAGGGTTCATTGGAATGTGGATAAACCAATCTCTAAATGAAGACCCCGCACCTCTTCTCATGATCTATTCTAATACATAAGCACAAATAAGATATTAGAAACTCAAGTTAAGAACCTGACTCTTTTGTGTAGCTATGGAAAATCTCGGTCTCAGTTTCCTCATCTCTAAAAAGAAACTAAGAAAATTTGCCCTTATCTATCTTATACTGTTAGGAGAAGCACAGAAAGTACTAGATATGGAAGAACAAGTAAAGATCCCCATCAACTGAGGAATGGATAAAAAAGTTGTGGTATTTTTGTATAACAGAATATTACTCAGCTATAAAGAAAGATAAACTCGAGACTTTTATAGGTAAATGGATGCAACTAGAGACCATACTCATAAGTGAAATAAATCAGACCAGCATGTGTACACACCGTATTGTCTCTCTAGTGTGAGAACCTGAAAGAATGACTAAAAACTAAGAGGTACGATAGATACTGTGAAAGTTAAGGAAACTGCTCAAAACTAAAGAACAACTGGGATGAGGGAAAACAGAAAAGAAAGGAGAAAATCATGTATATATGTATATATAGGATAGCTAACATAGTCGTACTACTGACTTCTATCACTTTATTGAAAGGAACAGTTAATGTTTAATTGTTTGATCAGTCTTACATGTTTATATTTGTTTACCTGAATAACAAATTTGAAGATATCAATATGTAATACAACAACCATTGTTAATTTCCTATCACCTTGTCTGAAATTCTATGTTGCTTGTATTGTTTTTGTGTTATTTTGTAAATGTATGTGTTTGTTAATGTTTTTATTCTTTTATCTTTAAAATAAAAGACTGTAATAAAAGGGAAGTAAAAATTCACACATCATCTTTTGCTCTACTAATTTAATCACAACATATGTATTTAAACAGATTAGAACAAAGATGGATTCCTCATACCTTCAGAGATTATCTGTAAGTTTCTTCCTCTTTCTTAAAGTTAATATAATATTTTAGCCAATATTCAAACCTGAGTAGCAATTCTGTCACCAGGTATTCATTTTCCACCACTCGTACAACAGGCGGTGTGTGACATGTTAGAATAGAAGGTAGTGTGATATGATGTGCTAACCTGTTCCTGGGGGCTTGTGTAGGCTCATGTCAGATGATGGGCAGGGAACAATTTTGTTGCCATGGAAACCTCGAGATACCTTCGATGGGGGTTGGATTGGGAGGAAGAGTAGTAAGGGAACAATTGCCAGAGTTGGTCCTGACAAATCTGAGAAGCAAACCTTCTCATTTCCAGATGCAACACCCGTTTTATTTCCAAGAAAAGATAGCCCAAGAAAAAGTTACGCAAATCTTATTCACTACGAAATCCTTCTTATGAAACAGCATTTTGATGAATCTAAAGTAAACAAATCAGCCACACAACACTTAAGTTCCAATTAAAGTACACACAATTTTAAGAATGGGGGGGGGAGTCAGGGAAACCTGAAACAATTTTAAAGAAATCTTTAATGTAGTCCATTTTTGCCTCAAATCTACACTTTATAGAGCTTCCTGCCTTTTTCTTTTCAAACTGTCCCCATCGCATCCAATAGCAGAACTATGCTGATGACAGCGTGTTTGGGCAGTGGTGGGCTGCAGACCTGGGACGGCTCCTCTCTGCCTTAGTTCAGAATTCTAAAAGAACTGCGAGGCTGCAGAGATCCTCTAATTATGGGCGGGATTATCGCTCAACAGCTCATGTTGTTCTTTGTGGCTTTCAGCCCTCATGGTTTCTCGGTTCCTTATGGTCACTGTGGCCACCTAGAAATTCTTTTCAGGAGCATAATAACCAGATCAGCTGCTGCAGCCTGGAGCCTGGCTGGACAAAGGGAGGCGGAGGGCACTCCTGCGGGCCGCTGTCCTTTCATAGATCCCAGCGGGCAACCCGGGGTCACATCAGACAAAACCTTAGTCCGGCCCCGTTTGATAGGACTCCATTCCACAAGGCATACTGCCCCTGCTTAAGGCCTGTGGGATCCATTCCAACAGCGTGTGCAATTTGCCAACAGAAATACTAGCAGTGGAAAAAAATACACACCCATGCCTTGCACCAAGCAGGAAGATTCCTCGTGTTCATTTTTCCTCTTCAGATATTTCTCCATGGAAATCTGGAAGGGAGATAGTGGGAGTTCATTTCCCAGAGTCTGTCTTTAATATTAATCGTCGTAGGGGTCATTTTAATTATCAAAAATGGTGAAACAGGAGGTAATGGGCATTGATGTTATTCTAAAATGAGATGGAGATTCTCCCTGCTTCTTTCTTTATTCATCATTCTTCAAATGTCCCGAGATTCACATGTCCCCTGATGCTGCAGCATGGACAGGTTTTCCCCAAACAGCATCTGGTCTCTCTTGGAGGATTCCATGGACGTTTTGTTTCTTTCAGATTTTCAATAGTGGCCTCCGGGGTGGGAGGGTGACCATCTGGCTAGGCGTCACCTGGCTGGCTGAGGCTGCCTGACCACATGCTGCTCAGCTAGGCATTCCTCTGCATCACGTCGCCCCAGTGCCTGCCGGAGACCTGAAAGAGTGCAGGACAATGGGCCGCAGAGCTTAGCCTTGAGCCAGGAGCACATTATTAATAATTACAACACTTTTTATAATAATAGATTGCATAGTTTTAGACTGTGGGCTTGTAGGTGGCAGAGCTGAGTTTCAGTTGATTCACTTACCCCCTTGCCATGCGGTCTTAGGCAACTCACCTCTCTCTGGGTTTTGTGTCTAAGAAAAGAAAAGTAATGGTTAGATCGCTATGAGGTATTAATGAGACTGGCCTGATTTCTTAAAAGGCAGCAGGTGGGGGAGAACTGGAAGGCTGGAAGCAGAGACTGGAAGTAAAGGTGCTTTTCAGTGGAACTGTTTGGTAAAGAAATTTTTTTACAAAGAAGCAGGTTTGGTTTAGTGCACCACTTCCCAGAGCTATAGGCATCCTAGAGATGCCAGCATGAGAGGGCTAAAGGGGCCAAGTCAGAAAACAGGTCCTGGGAACCAGAGAGTATGTTGCAGGGAGAAGGACATCCTGATGGAAGCTGGGGGGCCGAATCAGAGAGGCACAGAGTAGACAAGAGGAGGAAGTGTGTGGGAACAATCCCTCACCTCACTCTCCTCCCACGCTCTGAATCTCCTGCGGCTGCGGTCCATCACTCTAAGTAAGTAGCAGCCCTGCCCACAGCCCCCTGGGCCTCAGGTAACTGTGCATGACTTTTTGTTCTTGAAACATTAGGCCTCTTGGCTTTTTTCTCTCAGAGGAGCAAGCTTGGCTCAAGCACACAACAAATGAGCTGAAGAGTTGATGTACCCAACAGCTTCCTGACACCAATGACTGATGGAAGTTCGTGAATCTGTACCCAGCTTCCTTAACCTACACCATCTCCAGAATTCCAACAGGAGCAAGCAAAGGGATCATGCTTCATAACACACCCACTGCTTCGGGCACTACCTTTCCCCTCTCATTTGCTGTCTCCTTATTTGTTTCTCTTGTGATCATCCAAGTAAATTTTTGATTTAATTCTTATCTCAGGGTCTTCTCAGGGGCCTGTAAAGGCTAAATGAAGATAGAACTATGGTCCAGTAGATTTTCAGTGGGTTTCTCAGTGGGTTTCCCAAGGCAGGGTGAAAATAGGTGATGAGGGGTTGTGAGAGAAGTGGAGGACACCTCTGTGGGCACTCAGCACCATGCCTGGCTGGTCTCACAGCTCATCAGCTAGCACTGTGCCACTGTTTCCTCCCTCTGCTCCTCTCTGTGACACACTTCAATCAGTCACCCTATTCACTGAGGTCTTTTCCTACACAGTTGGCCCTCTTTATTCCTTGGTCCTGAATCCACAGAGTCAATCAAGCACCAATCAAAAGTATCAGAAGTACAAAATGCTTCTGTACTACTCATACACAGCCTTACTTTTTTCTCATTACTTCCTGGGCAATAGAGTATAACAACTACTTACAGAACATTTACACTGTATTAGGTATTTTAAGCAATGCAGAAATGACTTAAAGCTTGTAGGGAAATGTGCAATGTGCATAGGTTATATGCAAATATAATGCCATTTTATACAAAGAGCTGAGGATCTTTGGATATTGTTATCCACGAGGGTCTTGGAACCAGTCTCCCATGGATACTGAGGGAAATGTATTGTACTTTTTTATTTTACTGTTGTCTGCTGGGTCTTAGCATTGTGTGTGTGTGTGTGTGTGTGTGTGTGTGTGTGTGTGTGTTTGCTGTAAGGAATTCCATTCTAAGTAGGATGGGGGCAAGGCAAGGGAAATGCGGGGATTGGAAAACTATGAAGTATTAATAAAGGCTGGAAGGTACAGCTAATAAGGAAGAAAGACTCAAAAACTTGAATGAACCCATATACATTGCATGCTACCAGTTACTAATGGAAAGTTAGGTGAGTAGGGTCAGCAGAACAGAACACCTATCCAGTACCCCTTAAAATGACATATGTAGGCACAAAATCCTACACCATGACAAGATTCTAGAGCTTATCATATGACTTTTGAAAATTTCAGGTCCCAATATCATTTTAGCATACTATATTACAGTTGGAACAATTTGGTAAAGGATGGGAAGGGATTCAATGATATTGCCTACTGAGGAGCTATGAACTCAAGAGCCTATAGAGGAGGTTAGCCTTAGGTTAGTTCTTATTAAATATTTAGGAATGGATTGATATATGAATGATTGGCTGAATGAGTGCATTAGCCTAGTAGTATATCCTCATAGAACTAAAGAAGATCAACAGAAATCAAAATACTAATGTGTGGTCAGTCTTTCTTGTCCGAAACAATCTTAACACTCTTCTCATAGTATGTGTATATGTGTGTATGTATATGTATGTATATACATAGATGCAAATATAATAAATATTATGTGTATCAGTATATGATATTATATATAATTTTATGTTATTATAAGATATATAATAATAGTGTATATTGCAGCTGGTATTATATATGATATATTCTTAATTTATAATTATAAACATATATTATGTATTATTTAACATCATGTTGAATACTACAATTATGGTATACATTAGTAATTACATTTTATATTAACTGCTGTAATATGTTATAATAAAAGGTTCCATTGGTCCAAACAATTCACATGGCCAAGCACAATTTCAATACAAGTGTAGGATGCAAAGGGTACTAATAAAAGGAAGCATTAGTAAGTTAAGGCGATAAATGCAATCAACCTACTCTTCCCTATTATGATGGGGAAGGTGCCTCTCCTTTTTGCTGTCTGATGAGTGCTCAAAGTTCTTCATTTGTTGAGAGGCAAGATGGATTTCAACTTGATAGAGGCTCGGATGGTACCCTGCCGGAATTCCCTGGAATGTTTAGTGGACAAGTGAATTTCTTTTTTTTAGTCAAAAATTCTAAATGCAACTTTTAATTTATTATATTACACATTCAGCGAGCTTCTATGCTCAAGTATTTCTAGAAAAGGGAGAAAGTGCTCTTGTTTTCTAAGAGAAATGAATGTTCCTCCTTTTGGTCTCCCTATTATCTATCACTGAAAGGTAAAATAAAACAAAATCCCCAAACTGAAAAGAGTACAATAAGTACAAGATGGAGAAAATCTAAATAGTATGAAATTAGTTTTTATTCTTAGCTCCAAATAAATGTTTAACATTTTGCAAGTATCAAAACTAAATGAACACTTAGAAAAAAGTGGAAGCACATTTCCTTCTCTGGGGAAACCAGAAAGGCAGAGGCTGTGCCATGTCTTGGCTTCTCCACAGTACTAGTCTAGGTGAACAAAGCAAAACCTTTCCCAACTTTTCCTCAATTGTGTGTGTGTGTGTGTGTGTGTGTGTGTGTGTGTGTGTGTACAGACTAGAGTGGCCAATATTTGTGTGTGTTATAGTGATATGAGTAAGTGGAAATAAGGATAGAAGAAAAGAACCAAGTTTGGGCTAACTGTGAACACTACGTTAAGATAATTTTGGAATTAGTGGGAGTGATGGTGGGTGTCTGCAGCTGTTTGCAATGGCAGCCTTAGCAAACCAATACATTGGGTCCCATGCTCTCATCTAGAATTGAAAGTCAGTGTAGATGAGGATGGGGGTAAAACATTCTATTAATAAATGAATGTGACATATTTTAAGACCTTAAATTTCTCCTACTTTTAAGAGTCTCTGAACTGTGCTGAGATGAGAATTGAGAGGATTCAGGGTGTCAAAGTGTGGGCTCTTGAAACACACAGTGTGAGTATCTGGATCTAAAACTGTCATTCCATCTACTTAAGTTAAAATGCAAGGGTAGCACTCCTATTATCTACTACCATGATGAGAAACTACTGGATTAAAACCACAGTCCTGTTTGTTTGCTTGTTTGTTTGTATGTTTGTTTTTCTCATGCAGCTAGAGATCAGTTGAGCAGTTTATTTCTTTTGGATAAGAATTGGCTGATTTCAGCTGATTTCACCCATTTGTCTGTAGTCAGGGAGTGGGTGCCTGCAATCTGGTTGGCCTTAGGGTTGCCTGCACTGAGATGGCATGGCTCTTCTACATGAGATTGTCTTGATGCTTGGGTCCCACACTAGCACGATATCATTGCAGCACCACTTCCAAAAACAGACTCAGAAAGGGAAAAAAGAGAATCCATGCCTAAAGTGGACTAGCTGTAATGTCACACTGTAAGGGACAAGGTTACAGAAGTGGTAAATATAAATAAATGGGGACCAGTTTGCAATCATTCAAAGATAGATTAATCCCAAAGGTTGAAGTTTGCACCCTAGTATTGTATTACCTTAAAAGAGAACATCCACTGGAATCTCCCATCCAATACAGGAATTCCTCCAAATTAAGGGCAATAAATAAATAAATAATAAAAGAGAACATTTTTACCACTTGACCATTTGACCTCACTTTTCTCACTAGGCAAGAAAAGGAAAACACACACAAACACACATACACACACACACCATAGCTCTTCCACCCCTGCAGCTCAACCCGGGTTTATCTGGCCTCTGCTATGAGTCACAGCTGACCGAAGGGTGGGGGGAGGTCATGAGTCATGGCCTAAAGCAAAGATAGAATTTGATGGGGGTGGAGCAGAGGCAGGACAGTAGACTCTACCAGTGCAGGCATTATCTCACCATCAAGGGTGATTTCTGCAGCTGGAACAGTTGAGCAGCATTGTCCTCTTTTGAAGGCTATGGGGAGAGATTGCACACGGCCTTGGGCCACAGGCTTAGGAGGCTTACAGCTTTGTGTCTCTGAGAAAGAGTTGCTGACTTCAGACAGCTTTGAATCACTGCTCTAAATGTGCTGCGGCTCTCTCCCTTCCTGTGTACTAATGTCTCTGTTCAACAGACCATTTCATCCTGCCATTGTATAGAACCCCAGGAGCAAGTTACCTGGTCAGTTTGAGAAGTTAATATTTAGAAAGACTAATGGCTGCCTAGAACTTCCTTCACGAAAGAAATAATAAGCCAACGTTATCTATTGACCCACTCCCATGTATATTTGCATTTGACAACTGCTTTTTAATTTCAGTTCTGTAGCTCAATGCCAATTTAGCTTAACTGACTGTCAGGATTTTCTTCCAGTTATTACTCTATTTTATTTTTGGCTGCATAGTAACCTACTTGAGATACACAAATATTTTTGCATGTAGCCTCAAGCAATTAACAGGTCTTCTAACCCGAGGTAAAGATTAAATGGAAATTTTATGGCCTAAGATAAATTTGGAAATAGAACAGAAGGTTTGCCACACTAGGCCACTCAGCCTAAAGATGCTGAACTTTGAGACAACTGTCAGAGAGACAAAGGCAAAGCATGGCTGGGTCCCATTCAACCTGGTTAGTAACATCCTTAATTACAGGACATGGCATCATTTTGATTCACAGCAGAATAAAGGCATCTATTTGTATATTTGGAACTTTGAATAAGGATTTCCTGATGAAGTCATTCCTGCCTCACAACAGCCTCACTTATATCACTAGAGTTAAAACCAGGTCACCATTTCCATGCAACTGTGTTCAATGTGCACTCACACACACACACACACACACACACACACACACGTGTGCTTTGTTTCATAATCTAGTTAGAACTTATTTATACATAATTTTCTCCCAGATCAGTGGTGGCACAGAATCGAAATCTTAACCCAGAAGGAAAATGATTTAAATAAATCATATCACATCTGCATTGCCCACCAAGAAAGAACACCTTTTGTTAAATAGTTTGGACTCATGTGGCCTGGATGTGTCATTTAGCAGAGATAGACAGAGAGAAAAACTTCTGTTAATTGTATTCAGGAAAGATGCCACTGGCTTCTTAAGCGTCTTTTCCCAGAAATGTTTACCAACAGAAGATAACATGACTTTGAACAATGAGCCATTGCTTCTTTCCTCTGATTGCGTTCCTGAACAAATTGCTTTGGGTATCATCACTCACCTGTGTTGAGTTCATCGTAATTTCTCACTGCAACTGCAGTGTTCTCTGTACAGATGATAAATTTCACTAAAGGCTGGATCAAAGGTTTATATGTTGTGGAGCATGTATTCCTCTTGCACTGCCCATCCCACAGAGCCAGGCCTTGGGGAGTGGGGCAGAAGGTACTGTTTGCAAGATCTTGAGGGGCGTCACTTGTATTGTATGGCGAACTAAAAGATTGGCAACAGACCTGATGGTGGTTGCAGTGGATGGTGGGGTTCTGCTCCATATTCCTTGAATGTATCCCTCAGAACACAGCTACACAACTTTCTTTTTGCCTGCAGGCTATCTCTCGCCCCTAGAGCCAGCTTGTCCACTCAGTACAAGCCAGATGGGATGAGAAGCTGACAGCCCTGGGAGGCAGCCCTACATGAATGAGCCAGGTCCCTTTCTGGTCAGGCAGGATAAACCCAGGCCATGGACCACACCTCATTTCCCCACAACCATCCCCAACAAGTCTCACTCCAGTCACTCCTGGCTGTCACTGGTCTGATTAAACTCCATTTAAGAAGCAAATTCATTTAAGATTCCTTGTTTTATGCAATTTTGGGGAACTGACAGAGCTTCTGAGGTACATTCTGGACCAGAAAGTTTATACCATGCTATTTTTGAATCCTGAAGTTATGGAGACAGAACACACTCCAACACCTAGGTTGTTCCTCACCTGGGAAGGTACTTCATTCCTCGAGTGTCCACTTTGCTCTATTAATCAAATGCCTGCTTGACTGTCTCACTGGAGGCAAAGTCCTACCTGGGGCATGAGCTTTCCAAGGCACAACAGGATCAATCTATGTCCTTTTCCTTAAGGCCCATTGCTGTCAAGAGCAATCTCACCTTTCCTCTTGGTTTCTATGTGCCAGGTGTTCACCTGCTTTTCTGACATTCTTGTCTGTGGCCTCAGGACAGTGCTCTGAAATGTAGACCATTCCATCTGATCCTGTCATTTCAACTCTGGCTCCATGGGCCGCAAGAAGTTCTAGGGGCCCAAACAACAAAGCCATGAGTCATGACCATGGTCTGCCGGACCCCGGAATGATTCGATTCCTGCAGACCTTTCACTATCACTTCCCACACTTTTCTCCTTACTCTTTTCTTTTCATCCAGCATGGCATGGACACATACTCCTGTTGCAGGATTTGGGGTTGATTGTGAACTCTGCATATAAGAACAAGTTTCTTACCTAACTTTGCTCATGACTTTATGCAAAAGTCACCACTTCAGGTTGGTCTTGGCCTATCATTCCAGGCCCTTTTAATTCTCTATCCCTTACTTGGATAGCTTCTCTTTATAGCTATCGGCACTAATTGCCATCATACATAACTGTCTGCCTGATTTCTTTTTTTTTTTTTTTTTTTGGTCTTCCCATGACAATGTAAATGCCACTGTTACTTCACTAACATCAAGAATCTGACACAGAGAAGGTGAAGTATTTAATTAATGCTTATTTGGCTAGTTGAACTTATATATGGTGACCTCAAAGTAAATCATCAAATATTCCAGAATAATCATTTACTCAGGGGCTGAGGATTTAGCTCAGCTGCACAGCGCCTGCCTGGCAAGCACAAGGTTGTGAGTTTGATTCCTGGTACCGGAAGAAAAAACAAAAACATTTACTCATAATCCAGATCTTTTAGGAAATGTCTGTTTCTCTTTAGATGCTGATATATTATTTTTTTCTTTTTGTTTATTCAGTCAGACTTAATCGGGACAATGACTTAAAGTTAAGATAGACAGACTGATAAATTACCTAACAAAGAATGTACGTTTCAAACCAGACTGCTAACATCTCTGTCTGCTCATTCACTCAACAGATGTGAATTGCACAGGAACTATGTGTGAGGCATTGTGGTACATGCCACAGAGTATCAGAGAACACAATAGCCGAATACTCATGAACTCGTAGAGCTTATTTATATCCTGGCAGGAGTAACACACAACACAGGTAAACAGAATAAATAAAGACAGTGCTAGTACACCCTGAAGGATACACCAGGAGCTCCGGAGAAGCTCTACAGAGAAGTGAACATCAGGTAAGACTTGTGTATTGACATGGACAGAACATTCCAGACAAAGAGAAAAGCCAGGACTGAGGCATGGAGTGGGAGCATGCCAGCCTGCAACAAAGAGAGAGCAAACAGAGGCTGCTGAGCTAGAGGGAGGAGAGGCGGGGCATGAAGAAACAGGAGGAATTACAGGCTTCTCTAGAAGCCTTGAAAAGGCTTTGATTCTCACATGTATCTATCATTGTTAAAAGGCAATAAGCAATAGCCCTTGCTGACCTATTAAACTAAGTAGTATTTTCTGCTTGCCACATGTAAAAAGGTAACCCACTTTTTAAAAGGTGCTGATACCACCAGGTTGATAATGATATGAATATATAATTGTTTTTCAGTAAGCTGATGCTATTATTTTCTTAATTGCATGGTAGTCAAATACTAGTGATAAATATCAAAGAGAAAAGATAATTTTAAAGACAAAAATAGAGGACCAGGCATCATGGTAACATGCTTGTAATTCTAGCACCCTGGAAGGTTAAAGCAGAAAGACTGCCAATTTGAGCCCAGCCTAGGCAATTTAGCAACATAACAAGACCCTGTCTCAAAATTAAAGTAAAAAAAATGTTTAAAATAGCCATTGTTAATTACCTGTCACCTTGTTTTGAAATTCTGTACCATTTTTTAATTTTCTTTAAAATTAAAAAAAAACAGTTGTGGGTATAGCTCAGTGCAAAGGACCTAAATTCAGTGCATTAAACTAAATAAGTTTAATAAACTGACTTTTAATTTTTATTATAATAAATTTAATGACATATAGTTCATATACCATTCAGTTAATCCATTTAAAATACACATTCAATTTGTTTTTAATATATCCACAACTGTGCAGCCAGCATCATGTTTTAAACCCTCTTAATCGTGATTTGTGCTTCTGCCTCCAACTCCTTCTCCCAAGTGCTAGGCAACCAGAAATCTGCTTTCCCTCTCTGTGGATTTTCCCATATTGGTCACTGTATATAGATCGACCATGTGGTCTTTGTGGCTGGATTTGTCACAGTGTTTTCAGCAGCCATCCATGCTGTGGCTGTGTCAGGACTTCATTCCTTTCCAGAGCTGAGTAACAGTCCATGTATGGATCTACCACATTTGAATTACCCTCATCCCTGTCATCCCTGGATGAATAAACATATAATGTTATGAATAATCCTCCTGTGCACATTGATGTGCAGATTTTTCTCTGAACTTACTTTTTCATTTCCATTTCTAAACTTTGGAAGAGCATGTGTTAACTCTTAAAACCAATATAAGGGACTATTCATATTGCTAACCTTGAACAATAACACTCCAACCTGGGTTGATGGAATGAGTTAATAAAGAATTACGGGGCTGGGGATTTAACTCAGTGGCAAAGCACCTGCCTGGCAAGCGCAAGGTGGTGAGTTCGGTTCCCGGTACCGGAGAAAAACCAAAACCAAAAAAAAAAAAAAAGAATTACAGAAACAGATGTAAGAATGACAGGGGGAATTCTCAGAAGATTTTGAGAATTACTCAAAATTAATCTACCTTATAGACTAGATTGATTTTAGGCAAAGTTGTAGAAATGTTGAAAAATTCGTATAATTTTTAAAAAGTGTGTATGGCCCATAGACACAAATAAAATATCATATAGTATAATAATATATTATTATTAATGTATCAGTATATTACAATATTTTAACACATATAATTATATTTAACATATAATTATATATTTTGTTATATCATGAACATAAATATATCATAAAATATTGATATAGAGTATGCTCTACATATAAAATATAAATTACATAAAATAATCTGTTGATAAACGTACTGTTATGTGTATGTATGTCTCATCATAAAGCTGAAGCAATCAAAGCAGTGAGGAGTGACAAAGTGCAGTTGTCTTGGCCACTGAGCCAGGTGACTTAGGTGAGTTTAGGAAAGAGCACATTCCATTTGCAGGAGGATGCAAAGCAGCACTGACTTATGATGTCACAGCTGTGTCATAGATAAGGGACCCCCATCTCTTGGAGGTGTCACACACAGGAGCAGCAAGTCTCCATAGGGTAAGTTCTATCAAGTCATGGATATCCACTTGGTGCTTTTTTGTGACTGGTGCTGGAAGAAGATTTCAGAGACGTGCAAGAGTTGAAAGACAAATTGACAAGAGGTCAAAAAGCCCAGAGATGATAGGAATTATTTGCAAAGTGTGAAGTACTTTCCATCTGACTTCACATTGTGAAATAAAGCTTGTTCTGCCTCTTTCTTTCCTCAAATCCTCCAAGGCCATGGGGTTTCCCAAGAGAAAGAGTGCTCACAGTGTGGGTGGACTGCCACCACCCAGGGGGCTGGGAACTGAGGAGGTGAGGAGACTTTAACCTCAAAAGTCTAAATGACCTGTTGTGTGGGCTTGCATCAGACTCCGGTGTGCGTGCAGGGAGAGTTCTGTGGTCTGGCAGGGCATCCTCTTCAGCCTCTGGGTGACTCAGGGTGAGGAGTGTCCCTCCTCTGCTCAGAAGCAGTGGAAGCCCAGCTCCTGCTCACTTGAGGGCTGGCATAGACAGTGGTGACTGCTGGCCTCAGAGCAAGAAAGTGGGGCCTGGGGTAGGCTGAGGACTTGCCGGGGACAGCTGGCACTGACCAGTTCCAGAGGAGCTGTTTACCCAACAAAACCTGAGGCCCTGTCTCTCTTTCATCTCTGCCAACCCTGTCCCCTGCTGGGGTTCACATCCAGAAATCAACAGTCACTAGAAGTGGGCAAAGCAACCTATCCCTGATCACCTGCTGGAGCACAGCTTGTGCACTGTTATAATTAAAGAGGGTCCAGAAAGGTCAGTTTTCTCTACAACATGACCTGTAGCAAAATCTCAGAAGTAGAAGGCCTTGGTTGTAGTCTCCCTATGAAAAATCTTTTCATTACCCTTAGATCTTCTCCTATTAAAGGAAAGCACCACCCAAAGTAGTCTCATTTCCCTGAAATTAAGTTTGTCAGGAAACCAAAGAAGAGCAGAAATAGATTTTCTTTTAGGGATATTTCTTCTTCCTTATGGAAATGGAGCTCACAAAACTCATGAGCTAAATAAGATCTTCGTATTGTCTAATATGGTCTTCTCATTTTCTAAAACTGAGGTCTAAGAGAACAACAGGAGACTTGAGCAAGGTAACAGAGATAATTATCCAAACTTGCTTGGACTGCTAGCCTCCTTTCTCTCCAATCAATATTCCCTTCATTGCACTGCAGTTGGCCAAGAAGTGATCAAAGAAAGACTCATCAGGAAGTATTGGCACCAGGTTTCCAACGTTGCCTCATTCCTGCTATAGTGTTCTCACCCCACACTTTGCCAGACTATGAGCTAGCTAAGAATTAAATGACCACATTTTGTAGTTAAATTTGATGACTTTTCCTTAAGTTTGTTTGACTCATTAGTATCATATTGTAGAAGAATATTTTTCCTTGTAGGTATATGGATAGTAATAGACAACATCCTAATGTGGCAAGGATAGGTAAGGGATGATGTTATGATAAATAAGTGCACAAGCAACAATGGCTTCAACATGCAACTGATGGCCTCACCCAAAAGCTGTGTTTGTCCAAATTAAACAACTGGCCTCCAAAATAATAACAATGACAAAAACCCTGATTTGTAGAATCTACTGGTTATAGTGGAATCTACACTGCCACTGTGACCAACTTCAGCCCACCACTGAATGTGGAATTAGGAAAAGATGCTTGGCCACCCCATATGTGACACATTTTTACTGTCCAATTACAACGGACACAAGCAACCTCAAGAGGATAGTGATGGTGAGCTGCAGCAATATAACTAGGAGATGATGAGTTTTGTATATTTACCATGTTTTACAATGAATGTTATGGCTTGTGTTTAGATGTCCCTCCAAAGCCTCATGCAGTTATAGGTGGAGCTTTTTTAGAGGTGGCTGGATCTAGAGTTTGTGACTGATTCATAATGCAATGCTACGATTATGGGTGCTAGGATTGAGGGTGGGTGATTAGTAAATCAGTACACTCATTGGGTGGGCAAGGCCCTAATCCCAGTAGCATGGGTAAAATATAAAAGATGGAAAGAGCTGTATTCATTGCTTTGCTACCTTGTTGCTTTGCTACCTTCTGCCCACCATGAATTGTTTCTCCTCTGACATGTCACCCTGCCTTGGAACCAGCTGATTATGGATTGAAACCTCTACAAACTGTGAGCTAAGTAAACCTTTCCTCTTTTAACTTTGGCTGTTGGGGGCTTTGTCTCAGAAATGAAAGATAAGTAACTAAGATAGTGATTTATTTTATTATAAATGAGTACATGTGATTTTTGGTAGAACTGTATATAACTGGCAAAGAAACTTTCTGAAAATTTAACAATTGACTTTCACCAGTAGGTCCAGGTGGGCTTCAGCATTCTAGGAGAATCACCTGCCCTCATGGGAATATGTAAATAAACTGAGGACCCTTGACCTCTTTATTTTTATTCTTAAGGTTGCTGGCTCGCCATTGAAACTATTCTTCCCTGAAAGTAATGTGACAAACAATGAGGAGAAATAAAAATGATGGTTCTCAATACAGTTCTTCACATATGGTAATTACACACCACACCTCAGCTTCAAGCATGACAGCAAGAAAGAGAGGCGAGCTGTTCCCTTGTGACTGTCTGATCAATTTGTGAAAAGCATAAGGGACTGCAGCATTTCGTTTTTTGAATAGCTTATTTCTAATTTACTGAAAAGAAATTGGGCTTAGCAAACTTAATTAATCTACTCAAGAATGTAGCTATTAAAAGGCAAAGCTAAAATTTAAACTCAGACTGATTGATTCTAGAGACTGGATTTAATTAAAACTAAAAAGTGTTTAAAGAGGCTGAGTAAGGATAAAAATGTGACAATTTCTTGTAAGGATTAAAGAAAAAGACATTGTAGAATTGCTATTCAAGACAGTTGCACCTAAAACCATTCTGCAGGCAAAGCTGTCATTGAAACTGAATAGCCCTATGAAGCTGCCATGGGAAGTGGCTCAGCAGCATGGGGGAGTGCATCTGTTACCTGTCATCACAGTGGTGCTGTGTAACACCCAACCAGGAAAACCTCAGGAGGTTATGACAGTAACCATGTCCACACATCCTGAGCCACCTGTGGGCAGTCTGGACTGTAGTAGTCTTGCCTGGGATTGCTCCTGACTCTGCCAGAAGTGATGAAGGTGGCTTGGCTCTGCTTTTGGTACTTCTTATCCTTCTGCAGCCTAAACAAAGCATAGATTGGGACCTGGTCTACTGTCAGTTGTGCCTCTTTATATTTGGCCAAGACAAGTTGCCAGGGCAGCCTATATTCAAACGGTAGGAAAATGGACTCCAACTCTTTAGTGAAGAGAGTGACAAAATCATACAGTAAATGGCACAAATACAAAGAGTGGTAAAGAAGTGACAATGCAATGAATTAATCAAAAGGGGAGCAAAATCAAAAGGGGAATTAAAAGGATAAGGATGGATAGACTTCTGGTGACCATGCACTTCTAACACCACACACTTTGCTCCCCACTCTTCACTTTTAACTGGACTTCAGCCAGTCCTGGGCCAGCAGTATGACACACTGGAAGGAGATATGAGCTTTGAGTCATGACTCTGATCACCGCTCACCAACTGAACAGACAGATCACTGTTCCCGCGCTGAAGCTCTGAGCTTCACCAGTCTGCAACAGACGGAACCAGGCCTCTGCAGCTCACAGCATTTATTTATTCTCCACCAAAAGTTTCAAACTGTGAACGTGCAGAAGAGGGCATAAGAAGGGTTACGCATCTGAATTCTTCATTCTGGTTAGTGAATAATTCTTTCTTCCCTTTGTTCCCATGTCATGTATCTTTTCTTTGCCCCTCCAGATTTGTGATCCTCATGTTTTACCTGACATTCTGCCCCTAGAACCTAATATATAGAGATTGCATCAAGTGATATCAATGTCCACTGGCTTCCAGTTGGATTTACTGATGGCAAGGATTCAGGAGAATCAGGAAGGAGAAAATGAGGTCAGACCATTTATGTCCCTGGTTCTTTCCCTGTGAGGTCACCTTGGCTTTCTGAGCCTCCTGACCTGACCTAGATGATTCAGTCTTGCTCTTCCCAGTCCTGGCAACCATTCACTGCCCTCATTCCTTTCCGCCTGTGGATGACAATGGCCCAGATTTCTGCAATACCCTTTATTATTCCTATACCTGACTACATGTTTGTAACCAATCCCTTTTTCAAGGAACCTTCCTCTATTTATGCTAATTTAGGAGTGCTCTATTTTCTCTAGAAATTCGAACTGATATAGTCTTATATACAGAAAATGCACACACACACAGACACCATACACAATGATCTGAGATGCCATCCTACCATTGCATCTTGCTCAAAATCTAGACTATCAATCCAGCTGCAATAATTCTATCATACCCAAATATAACTCTTCTTAGTACTGAAATGTGTTAACTATAAACACATTTTCTGCTCACTGCTAACATATAATAGTGGGAGAGGAGTGTGATTAACCACAAAAACAGAAGTAATAGAAGACATACTATACAGCAACCATTTGTGGACTTTTTGGGCAAACTTTGAAGACATGACGGTGAAGCACGTTGATTGGATCCTGACTCTGCTCCCTGGGAAGAAACTCCTGGCCCATTGTTCTTCAGTATGCTGGATCTTTTTCCAGGGTATTCTTTGTCCATTATATTCCTCAGCCACATTGAATGGACATTGGGGAATCTGTTCTCCTTGGAGATTGCACAACTCTCTCAGCCTGTTTGCTGACTATGCCTCGTTGAGGGAACAAAAGTACTTTAAACCTCAGTTGTCATAGATGGTTTCAGACAGAATTTATGACTTCTTTGGCAATACAGTTTTCTCAAACATCAGTAAGGATCCTTTTCTTGGCCCAAGCTGAGTCCTCACCTGGAATGCTACTCTTTCTTCGGAGAACCCACTCTGTATGTCCAGGTCCTTTGGAGAAGGATTCACAAGTGCCTTCTACCAACTCATAGGTTCCTCCCTGTGTTGTCCAGAGGGTTGTACCCACATCTATATTATATATATCATTGTGCTGTGCTATCTTTAATGTCTACTCATTGTCACTCACTAGACTTTGAGCTCCTCTTTAAAAAAAAAAAAACAATAATGGTAGCTTGGTTTTATTTAAGCCTAGGTAAAACTCCATTATTATCTGCATGCTAGAGATTAGGTACTAAACTATAGTAAGTTAAATTAACTTGCCCAAGGTTAATTTTAGCAACCTAAGTATTTGGCACACCCTAACACACTTGAGGCTGTTGAATAAACAGAAGGACTCCTAGTTTCTTTGCATTTTTGCTGCTCTCTTCCTCATTTATTGTATGAAAACTTTATACCCCACTGCTACCTCTCCCTCATATAGAAACATTTGTAACTAGTGTGACCTACCCAGATCTTTCCTTTTGTCTTGGTTACTTTTCTTTCATTGCTGAGACAAAATAAAGAAGCAAAAGCAAGAGCAAAAGGCAGGAAACAAGCCTCTTTTCCTTCCTTATAATAAGTAGCACTCACACAATCTCCCTGCCCTCCTCTTGCACAGGATGAGGATGTTTACAAGTAAGAACCCCACCCCTTGCTGTGTTAAACTTCTAAATTCAAGTTGACACAGTGTATCAACAATTACACTACATTAGAAACTTGCTGCAGGTAATGCACCCCCAGTGCCCTCAAAGTCATGTTGGAGGTGAGTCCCTTGGCCTCACGAACAAGAGCAGCGGATGACCCTCTTTAATACAAGTCATTCTTTGACAGATTATTATAAGATTCCAGAACTCCCTGTCACTCTTTGAATTTCAAAAGAGACTGCTGAATATGGGTATATAATTTAAGTTTATGTTAAATATATAAATATAAGTGCATATTTCTTTTGACATTTGCACATGTAAGCACAAGTCCTACAATTATGATAGCATACTTTGTGGTATCAGCAGCTCAAATTTCTCTGTTTGTGTTTCTGCCACACATAGATACCATTCCAAGGCGCATAATACTTGGAGATGGCCACAGAAAGAGTGACAGCTATCATTTGTCCTATCATATTCCACTTCTCATGCAACAACACAAGCCAGTAGATGCTTGTAGGAAAGGGCATACCCTTGTCCCAATAACATCTCATGGGCACAAGTTACGTGCATGGTCATAGTCAACTAAACTAAAGGAAGGTTAGCAAATGCAGTCTTTTCCAGGAAGTCATTTGCCTAATAAGCTTGAGATTCAATTGCTAAGGAGTTAGGTGAAAACAAGTAATGGAAAACAACTATTAGGGCTTTGATTTAGTGGGAAAAGTATCTGTTTTTGTTTGAAACTAATGTATCACTTGCCATCTCAGAGATGTGCATGTGTCCTGTAGAAACATGATCAAAGTGGAACAGAAACTGTGTCTTAGTTTCTTTTTGCAAGCTTTGTCATTCAAACTACTGCAGATATTATGTTAGTTTGTGCTTATAGCAAGATAATTTGAACATATACTACTTGAAAGAACTTTAAAAAATCAAATTTCAAAATACATTAATGATTTGTTCATTGTCACTCAATTTTTAAAGAAATAAATTGAACCGTAGTCCAACTCAACACCCTATTCTTTAATCACCCATAAGGCAGTCTGCTATACCACCTACTCAAAGCATTTCAGTATTTTTTAAATAAGTATTTGTTTTTTAAGTGGGGTTAGTAAATGTAAATATACTCAGGAGTTCTACTGTAATACTACCCTGCTGAAGTGTGAAAATTGTTATCTCTTTTCCATTTGTTACATCTTCAGTCTGTTTTAAATAATATGTTCAGTGCAAGTCTCTTTTTCTTCCCCAAAGCAAAAATTAGCACTTAAATACCAGTACATATGTCCACTTGGATGTTACAGGGGCATTATATTCTGACAAGCAGATTCTAGTCATTGACTTACAAAGAACATGTGCGAAAAATTTATCAATCACTGTTCCATCCCAGGGGACAGATGGTTTTTACCACCATTCTCCTAAAGCCCCTTGAAGCAGTGCTAGGGCGGGTCCCAGGACTTTGTGTAGAGGGCTGCAAGTATAGCTTCACAATGGAGAGTGATCAGCTGGTCTCCTCCCCAGCTACCAGAAAGGTTCAGACTACTGTAGCGTTCTCCCCAGGGTACAGGAATCTATCATAGAGATGAATTCCGAAAGATTTCATGAACATCTTTGTCAAGATCCTATTTTTCCTAAAACTCCCTGTTTGCCAGGCATAATGTTAAATGGTTAAAACACATTATCATAAGTCTTGATAACACCATTATGAGACAGAGGCATTGTGATCCATCTTTTACAGACAAAGAAACAATGACTTAGACAGGCTAACAACTTTCCTAAATTTACATAAATATTTGGGAATAGGGTCAGGATTTGAAAGCATAAGCTCTTATTCTGTTTGATGCTATCCTATATATATTTCATGGATTCTTATATACAGAACACGCAAAAGAGGAAATTATTTGATTTTCCAGCTAAACCAATTATGTAATCAAGTATTTTTCTGGAAGAAAACAACTCTCAAATTTCTTTTTCATACAAGCTTCTCATTATATATGAAGTTATTATTTTTCACTTCTTTCATGGGACCTGCTAGCCATTTATTACTAGCTGTAAAAATAGTACTTTTTAGACCCATAATATGTACTATAGAATATTTTTTCATTCTGATGTCAATAGAAAGATATCTATCCCTGAAAGTTATAGGAAGAACAGAATGGTGGTATATTTGGAAAAAAGAAAGTAGATTTTCATGGCAGCACATTAGGGAAAGATCAGATGGTAAGTTGGAGACAGTGAGGAGTGAAATGAATTTTTCCATTTTCCATATGTTCCATGCTGATTATGTATTAATGATTAAAAGCAGTAAAATACATTATTTAAAGTGATTAAAACCAAGAATTAAGTTCATCACAGATGTTTAAGCTCTGTGAGCTGGGAAGAACTTATGGAGTTTCATGGTACCATGAGGGAGGATAGGTAGATAGATATCAACCATTATCCAATAGGTTCTTTGCCCATCAGCTAGAAAACTTTTCTGACGACCTCACTGATTGCTAGTAGATCTTGTCCATCTCACTAGACAGAGCGTAGAGGAGAATAGGGAAGTCCAACAAGCTAAAATTCCAGAGTGCCCTGGAAATCTGGTAGATAGAGGCAAAATGAGGATTGTCAGGTTCAATGAGAGTAATGAATTCTAGATCCAAGAGCGTGGGGAGGCAGAGGTCTAGAAACTACAGGTGGTCCTTGCAAGGGATCCTAGCAAGCACCTCAAAATGAAACCAACTGGCAACCCTGGCTTACAGAAACTGAGATAGATAACATGTATCTGCCGTGTGTTTTTTCTATAAGCAAACTCAAGTTCACTCATGTTCTTTCTTAGCCCCTGGCATGGAAAAGTATTAGTTCACACACTTGCTGTGTGACTTTGGCCAAATCCCTTTACCTCTGGGCCTCTTCTCTTGTTTTGTAATGAGGCAATCGGCCTGATCTCTATTATTCCATCCTCCTCAGTCCTATAATGCTTCATGCCCATTGTTTCACCACCAAAAGCTTCTTCTCCCACATATCACATTATGATACTTTACAGGATGAGAAAGCATTCTTTTTTCCCCAGAAAAATTCCCTATATCTATCACTGTTCAACCATGCTAAACTCTCTGTGCTTGATTTATGAATATAAGCACCATCAGCTAAAACTGTAGATGTCTGAGCACATACCTTCATAATATGGAATTTCTGTCACTTTTCTAAGCATCATCCTCACCTCAAGGGTACAGTCAGTGAGTACTTTGTCCAGGGACAGCGGCTGAATGTTTCAGACCAGAGGTTGATGGTTTCTGCAACACCAGAGAATATCTGAGAACGCAGTGGGTGGAGGGGCCCAACGCATCTGGGACAACACTTTACAGCTTTTCTCAGAGGCTGGTGTGGTGAAAGGAAGCCTCTAACATTTCATAGGATAAGCCCAGATCATAATTATAGAGACTAAAATAGCACAGGGCTGAGCCACGATTTGGAAGATGGTGCCCGTTCAGAGTGAAAGGGAGGGGAAACAACCTTCACTAGAAAGGGTATGAAGGCAATTTCCTTGAAAGACCTGAAAATGAGCAGCAGGGAAGATAAAAGGATAGGGGCTGTGCACAATAGCATATTCTTCTCAAAACCACCTAATTCTCCTGCTCAGTATTCATCACCGTCAGGCTCTGCAGAGCCCTCAATGGGGGCTTTATGTGGAACCTCATTATCCCCTCAAAGATAGAGGGTGCGCCATGCAAATGAACCCCAGCCCACAGATAGGCTGTTAAAATCCTGCAATTTGTCAGCATTTAGATAAACAAATGAAGGGCATGCTGTGTGTGGGAGGTGGACCCCCGGGGAATTTTCAGGGTATTTTGACACTTGTTGTGAGAAATATCTTAAAGGTCCCCACACTGACTCCCTCCTTATCGTTTAAAGAGAGGATAAAGACTTGCTAATTTACTTATGACTAAGATAGCTGGGAGACTGGAAGAATCTCCTCTTTCATCCATTGGTCCAGGGCTCTTGATTAATGCTTTCTCATTAGACTCAGACTTCCCGGCTGTCTGCTGCCTACATGGGGCGGGGGCTCAGGGTGTCTTTTAAGCCAATGGCCGTGGTTTGTAGAGGAAAGTGCACCACACCAGCACACTCACAAAGCAGCTAATAAACTGTTTAGTAAAGTGAGCCTTGCAGCCGACCCTGAGAGTACGGGATCATTCTTCTCACGCCAAGAAAAGGGCAAAATAAAGATTTTAAAGCCCTTTTCTTCAAAAGAGCACTGCTTTGATTCTCCCAGTAACATTGTGTTGTTTATTAAAGAAAAATGAAATTTTCCATGTTAATTGTCTGGAGCTTACAGACTTCGCCCGTTCTGTCAGCTGGAACAGAAAGCTCAACTAAAAAAAGACCGAGAAGAGGCCGACAAAGCTGCCTTTGGTGATCTAGTCTATCCTCCAGTTTCTTAAAAGACTTTTAATGATGCTCTCGTGACAGCACCTTAGAAATCAGATCTAATCAATTGTAGCACATTTTCAAAAGCAAGATTAGGGGACAAAGGGGTCCCAGTCCCCTCCCTGTGCACAAGGCCGGCTGCCTAAGCTTATCCACAGCTGTTGCCTGGCCTAAAGCTGTTGAGACACATCCCACCCCACCCCACCCCGCCCTCCCTGGGAGCCAACCCTTGGTAGCATGAGCTCCCCATCAATCTCCATTTCTTCCTCAAAACAAGAGTCACTAAAATCTCATTTGAGCCTCTTTGCTGCTCGGACCTCCACACAAAACTTTCTGTTCTTCAGGGGAGAATGATGTGGACTTAATTAAGTGTGGTAACTTATATGTGAGGCTGCATTGATGGGAGAAATGTGGTGCAGATGTGGTGTGAAATGATGGCAAAGGATGCTTGTGAAAAACACAAATCAGGGTGAGTGCGCATTATGTGAGGCCAAAAGAAGTTCCTGGCCACTCAATTATCACCCCCTTTGTTGCGGCAGTGCACCAGATGGTTACAACACTGGAGAGTTTTCCATTATCATAACATTTTCCTATAGCGCCTTTTCTCCTTCTCCAATTCACCATGAGATGATTACCTTCTCATAGGGAGTTGATTGTTGGGAAGGGTGCTTGAGGGTCACGCACAGATTTAGGGGGGGAATGGCAGAAAAGAGTACAGCAGGCTGCGTCTTTGGCAAGAGACCTGTTGATAGACTCTGATGTGATTAGGGCCACCTCATAATGGCTCCTGTGAAATGACTTTTAGTCTTCTCCTCCCTCTGGACCCACCATTCCCCCGCACCTGCCCCCAAATCCAGAAGATACAGTGTCCGAATGGGACCGGCTGCTCTGCCTTCTGTCAAAGCATTTCCAGCCAAGTGAGCAGTTTTTCTCCTAAGGATCTGCGAGAGGTCCTCAATAAAATCAATTCCCTCTCACTGGCAGCACCGAGGCGTCAGGTGAGGACAAAAGTAAACGAGCTTGTGAATATAGAGCTGCACATTAACTCAAGGCACCCAACTCTATCATCTACCCATCCCTCCCTGGCTCCAGAGGGGGAGGGAAAAACAACAATTCCAAGGTAAATAAATAAATAAAGCTTCACACCATGAAATTTTGTGAAGCAGCAAGACCAGACATGGAGGTTATAGAACTTGAGGTGATTGGAACAATCCCAGGTCCTGAACAAGCCTCCTGGTGAAAGAGAGAAAGTGTTAATAGGTGGAAAACATGTACAAACGCTTTGTTCATTATTGAATTGTTGATGGGGTCGGGGAGTTTTCCAGAAAGATCTAGGATATTTCTAGAAGTAAACTCCAGATCTGTTGATTCCAAAATTGATATGCGGGTGGGAGATTATCTTCCTCTACCTTCATGTCTGCCTGGGTCCCAATTATCTCTGTAAGACTCTGTTAAAATCCTCCTTCTCTCAGTAGGGTTATATACTCTGGAACAGGTTCAAACCCCATGCTCAGACAGCAAAGGACTTTTCAGCCTCTCTCTGCTGTGAGCTGCCTTTCCACTTGCGTCTGTTTGCTGAGCATAATGAGGGTGCTGGAGGAGCAATGCCTGCATGACTTTCCTGTCTAAGACAAAGCTGGCCTTCGTGGTGTCTGCTGGAAACCTGATCATGTGGTTTTCGAAGACTGGCACCCACATCCTACTTTGGGGTTAGCCAAGGAAAACTATATTTTGGTTTGGTACTGCTAGCACTGAGAAAATCAAGGGTGTGATCTCTGGTTCAGAGTTTATGTTTACTTAAACTGTGGCCACCATGAGATACATGTCCATGTTGGATGGCTGAAAAATGCTTCCCCTTCCTCTCCCCTCCCCTAACGTTTCCAAAGGGAACACTCTCTCCCTTCCTTGTAAGTATTTGCTTATTTAAGGCTACAGACCATTCTGTAGGGTAATTGGCTCATCCAAAGAAAGATCTAAATAATGCCAAGTTATAGCCTAGAAAGTCAACTCAGAACACTGAAAGCTGTTTATTATCCACAAACACATAAAGCCACGGACATGCATTGCAGAGATCCAATTTCAACCTTGACTTTCCTGTAATAAATGAAACAAGCTGTACTAGAAAATGAATAATCAAGTGGTGATAATGTCTGATTTTCCAAGCATGCAGCAGAAAGATCTGTTTTTTCACTAATAACAAAAACCACCAAAAAAGAACTCATCAGAAACTCCCAAGACTGATTTTTTACTGCAGCTAAAAGGGAATGTATGCCTGTGACCTTAGGCCAAGTCATCACATTTTCAGAACCAAATGCATCTTTTATTTGCTTCCAAAGAGGAATCTAAATATTTCTTGAATATTTTGTGTTTATATATACGTAACCAACCCACATATCTGTCAAAGAATGGGAGAAGATAGTCCAGAAAAAGGTAAAAGTTATATCATAATTAAAATTATTCTCATTACTGCAAGGCATATTCTTGAAGCTAAAGTGAGGCCTGAGATATGTCATTGAATTTTCAAAATTCTCAGCCTCTTAGAGATGTTCTGTGTTATGTCATTGGACAAGCCTTGCTCTTCATTTTTCAGTTTTCATCAAGTGGGGCCTGTCCTTATTTTCTAAATCCATTAATGTGTAGAACAGGAGGATTGTTTGCCCTTCACATATATTTCAGACAGAGTCACAGGAATAGAGAGAATGACAAAGACCTGATGGAGTAACAGGTAATTGAGAGAGACCTTGGGCTGAGGTTATGCTCTGAGAAGGCCACAGAGACTATGCTGAAGCCATCTAGAAATTTGCAAACAGTGTCCTTGCACTCTAAATCTTTATACTATTTATTGTTCAAGGGAAAAAGGTTACAGTTTCATATTTCTCTAATCAGTTTTAGCAGAACAAATGAATCAAGGAAGGAAAGAGCATGTTTGCAACCAAGGCATTTTATATGGACATGTTTTTAGTAAAATATACAGTGCGAGTTGAGACAGTTCTCCTCCTCAGGGGAATTGTCAGAAAGAGGCTTAGAATATAAAATTTTATGTGATGTTTCTTCATTTTTAAAAAGCAAGACCTTAAAGATGCTTTGGAAATATTGCACAAGTTAAATAATAATGATCTTGAAATAAATTAGAGTTACAGCTCTGAAGTACTGATCTCAAAGTTACATGGTTCCAATTATTTCAGCCACTGCCTCTCATTTCATGATCAAGTAAGTCAGAAGCAAAACAGCTGAGTGGAGGGGCATTCACAAGAGCAGGGCTAGAGCTTGGCTGAGGCTGGGTCTACCAGAAACCCTGTGAAAAACTGTTGAGATATGTGGTCCTCTTGTAGAGAAAGCTAAATCCTGTTCTGACCCCACCACAAGGCCTCACTGTTTCTCTTACTTCTCCCATGTACCGACATGCTCCTATTTAACATCTTGGTCCACTTTCAATTTGTTCTGAATAAGAATACCAGGGTTGTTATTTACCGTAAATCTGAAAATATAGTATGTAAACAATGGCTTTATATTATGGGGCAAAAGTTGGTACAAGGTTGACCAGAGGATTCTTGTGTCAGTTTTGAATGTAAGAGATGCCCTGGGAGATGCATCTGGATAGGACAATTTGGGGATGCAGATATGGTTTTATAGGAGCAGCACAGAGGTTGTTTGACATCTAGAATCATGGTGGTCAGATGTATTTGTGTTCTCAGGGAGTTGATCCATGAGTTACTAATGTTTTATACAACTGCTTTCCACGTTTCTCTTTATGAAATACATTCTTCGTTTTTTAATTTTTAGATAACTGAACCAATTTCTTCTATAAAATTTAGTTTTCTTTTGTTTCCACTACCTTTTCTTTTATCCTTCCATATCATTGTATATATTTTTCTTGCTTTGAAAACATAATCACCATTATGAGACAGGAGGATTGCTGCGAGTTGGAGGCCAGCCTGTGGTACAAAATGAGTTTATGGCCAGCCTATACTGCCTAGTGAGACCCTGTCTCAGAAAGTTTATGTATATATATATATATATATATATGTAAATATGTGCAAATATATTTATTTACATATAATATATATTTACATGTAATAAGTATATTCCCCTATAAGGGAAACAGAAAGTTCACAGCCAATACATTTTCACCTACAGGACAAAACAAGAGTCATTTCTTCTATGTTTTCAGTTGCTGACCTTCTGATACTCCATTCTCTTATCATCTTGAGTCTGCTGATTAGAAATATAGGACATATTTAAGCTTGGAGATAAAAGGCATTAACTCCAAGGTTCAGTCATTGCTTCTGTGAGTGTGTGTGTGTGTGTGTGTGTGTGTGTGTGTGTGTGTGTGTATGTTTTAAGAATCTAAAGGCACCTGCATCCCAGATCTGTCATTTGACAAGAAGTTCATGCAAATATACTGCTTCCAAATTCCTTTTCTTCTTTTACTAAACAAATATTAATGTTATGGCCATCATGCTGGTGAAATTAGATAAAGTACCTATCTTTATGGAAGCTGCAGCCCCTGAGGACAGCAGAGATTAATACATGATAAACAAGCCATGAACAATACATAACATAATACATAATACCACAGAAATAAAATAGCATTTCAGTTAAGTACTAAAAGGACAGGAACTAAGGGATTAGTTTTGGTCAGGGAAGGCAGGAATGTTTAATTTAGGAAATAGACAGTGGGCTAAGATCTGAGAGATAAATAAGAATTCATTAGGTAAAGAAGAGAAAATCTTGGGTGGATGGAGCACTGTACACACAGAAGACCCTGTGATGGAAAGAATGTTAAGAAACAGCTTTGAAAAAATCAGTGTGGTTTCCATAAAGGAAGAAAGAAGTTATAATAGACCATGAGGTCTTAGGGATGGCTGGAGACTAGGCAGAGAAGGGCACTGTGGGCTATTTACTCAGAATGCAGAGGGAGATCACAGGCACCTTTGGAACTAGTAGTGATAGACGAATCTACTGTGAATTAATCTTCAGGAGCAGATTGGGACAAGTGGGAAGAAGGGGCTGCACTGAGTGTGGTTAAAACCATTTGGAAGCATTTGGGGTTTTCCATAGAAAATAAAATCAAAGCTTAGGTGAAAGCAGTGGTTTTTAGATTTGGAGAGTAAGGAACAAAATTAACATTTATTAGCAAATAAAGAAGGATAAGCTTGAGACATTGCTAGCTAAGTGGATGCACCTTGTTATCATACAAAGTGAAATAAATGGGACATGAGTGTTTAAATACTGCATTGTTTCTCTGGTGGGACAAACTGAAAATGTAGATAAGGACCAAAATGTATCATAGATATTGGTAAATGGGAAGAAAACATTCAAATGGGAAGGGGAAAGGGGGAGGGGAGAAGGGGAAAGGAAGAAAGGGAAAAGAAAAAAAGTGAATAGAAGGTAAAAATGGAATCAAAGATTTGTAAATAAGGAGGGAAAGAGGGATTTGAAAAGAGGTTAAGGGAATGGGAAAAAATTCAAGTTATATCATGTACCTATGATGAATGGTACCTATGATGAAAGATATCTATGATGAAACATACCTATAATGAATGTTATCGTTATGTATATCTAAAATTTACCAGTAAAAAATTAATAAATAAAAATGAAAAGATCTGTTTGGGGAGATTATATAGGAGAGAAAAGGATCAACGATGATTTGCATAGTGGTATAAATATTAAAATTATGAAATGGGAGCTAAAGCCCAGGGGATGATCAGGTTATGAGCTGAGAGCTTAGTTTGGGACCAGTTGGATTTGAGACATTTAACAGATGTTAACAAGTGGATAAATGTCTAAATATTCAAGAATCTGTCTGAAAATTAGACTCTAGCTCTTAATCATTGGGAATTAAAGGTAAATATGGAGCTAAGACACCACAGAGAGAGATTAAGGAGTAACAGCAGAGAAGCTATGCCTTAAACCAGCCACATCCAGCAAGTGGGTAGAGGAAGAGATGCTATGTACCAAGAGCAGAGAAAGGGTTCATGAAGGCAGGAGGAAAATGCTGAGAACACTGATACCTGGAAGCCACAGGGAGATGGTGTATTAGAATGAAAGAAGGGTCATCAGTTGAAAAAGTTGCTGAGAAGAGGAAATACGTTAAGTTTTCTTTGAGTTTAGTAAGGAAGTCTTCAGCCTTATTTGAACCATCAGTCCAGACGTATACTGAAATAAATTGGTAATTACGTCTGTATTTTTTCAACCCTATTCTCATATGAACACAAAATGTGTCATTTAAAGCAAATGTACCTAATTTGTTTAGTAACTGAAGACTGAAATCAAAGATCAGTATCTTTTAAAAGAATAGTCACAAGCCATCATTCAAGTATTTCCCAAATCCAACTGTCCCTCTGTTTCCCTCTTAACAGCAGTCTTTTATGCTGACTGCAGTATATAAGAAAGTGACATTGACTGTTAAAAATATTTATTTTTACATGAGAAATTATATGATGGAATAAATACTCTTTTCATATTGGCCTACTTATCTTAAAGTAATATTAAAACTAGAACTCTAGCTTCCTTAGAGAAAAGTATTTCTTTATTATTTTTAAAATATGCTTTAAAAGGTATTTTAGCCAGGCATGGTGACACACATCTGTAATCTGAGCACTGGCGAGACTGAGGCCAGATGATCATCATGAGTTTGAGGCCAACTTGAACTTCATAGTGAGATGCTGTATTAAAAAAAAGAAAGGAAGAAAGAAAGAAAGGAAGAAAGAAAGAAAGAAAGATATTTTAATTATCCAAAGGAAATAGAAATGATTGAAATTTGTGTTGAAGAAAGTCCACTAAATGGGTAAAATAAATGACACAAAAATTTGAAATGTTAGTATTAGAAATTAATTAATTGGTAATTAAAAATAGTGGATACAAGATTCAAAGTGACTATTTTCTAAACCCAAAAACATCAGCCTACAAATTTCTTTTAGATCTGTGAAGAAAATGTTATTTAATTCATACACACTTAAACTATCAAATTAATCTAAATAAGGTCTTTTCATGTCACGTGGCTTCTCCCCTTCATGTTATGGCTTTCATTGGGCCCTTTGGGTTTGGTGAGCTAGTGTGTACACCTTGCTTTGCCTGGAGGGACTTCCTGAATGTGCCCCTAGAAGTGGTGAGTTCCTGGGTCACTGTTTAATAAGGGCCACAGAAAGAGTCAGTATTACCGGAGGTGAGCTGGGGAAGTTGGTTGTATCCAAAGACCCAGGATTTATACTGGTTTCTAACTCAGTTTCCCAAAGCAATAGATCTATCAAATACATTATGAACAATTTAGAGAAAAATATTTTGTCTTCCACCTAGAAATCAGAAGAACCATCTTGCTGAAAAAAGTTGAACCAAACTAACATTTGAGATAAATAAAAAGATTACCAATGGATCACATATTTGGAAAAGTGCACATGTTCATTGCTGACATCTGAAAATGATGAAAAATGATTCCTGGGAAGATCCAGCCATGGTCTTTTCAGCTCCACATGCATTTCACCTTTGAGCCACCATAAGCACTGATTCCTTTAATGGGCACTTAGTCTGAGTATCTGTATATTTCCACCAATAGTTCTTGGTATAGACAAGCACCATGAACCTATGGAAAAATCCTTGTGCTTTTTGAGACTATAGTCTATGGAGAAGACAATGCACAGAGAAATGAGTAATATCAATAGCAGGTACTGATAGGTTTGATGATGAGAACTCAACCAAATAGGCTTAAAAGAGCAAGGGTGAATGCATGACAGATAATTTAATGAAGGGTGCACTTTGAGGAGGCTACACAACGATCTAAAACAATTGAAGGAGCAAGTCTTTATAATTATGAAAGTAAAAGAGTACTTTAGGGGCAATCTCTCATAACATATATACATTACTAAAGCTGTGGATCATGCCCACTATATGTCTCCCAAAGCACAACCTTGCCAGCTTCACGTTTACCTAAACCTTGAGGACATACTGAATGTGTCCCTGAAGATACTGTCATCAGCCATGGCATCCAAAGAAGAAAAATCTGCTTTCTATTAGTGTCTCATCTTGGTGAGTTTAGTTTGCAAATTTTCTGTGGTTTCATTAAACTGAACCAAAGGGAGTCACTAGATAGATCTATTGCTTCGGGAAACTGAGTTAGAAGCCAATATGAATCCTGGGTCTTTGGATACAACCAACTTCCCCAGCTCACCTCTGGTAATACTGACTCTTTCGGTGGCCCTTATTAAACAGTGAACCAGGATCTTACCACTTCCAGAGGCACACTGAGGTGGCTTATCCCAACGTGGACAAGTGGTTTTTCCAGGAAGAGTAAGGTACACACACCAGCTCACCAAACCCAAAGGGCACAGTGAAAGCCATAACATGAAGGGGAGAAGCCACGTGGTATTCATGCATCAGGGATGCTTTGTTTCTTCCTGAACAGAGTCCTGTGGACTGGCAGAACCACAGGAGGCTCCCTCTGGATTTTAAATTTTGAAGTCGGGCCCTTCTGTGCACATTTCATTTAACCATCCTGCATTCTCAAAACAAGAAAGGATGTGGAGGCATTTTCTCAGTGCAGCATTGTGTTCCCTATTCCAGAGAACCACTGGCTACCCCAAAAACCATATTTCACTCAGTAACATGTTTCATGTGGTCTACATTCTGTTGGAAAGGAAAAACAAACCTCTTCAAGATTGAAAAGTTGAGCAAGTTCATATTAAATATGGATTTGTGAGTGTCCCTGAATAATTTGGAAGCTCTGGCAGTAACAGAACCACAAGCTCTGTGGCAATAATTAATTGGAACTTAGTAACTGTTCCAATAATTAATTAGTTCCAATAATTAATCAGTTCCAATAATCCAATCAGTTCCAATAATTAATTGGAACTGGCTCCCTTATGTGAGGTATAGGTCTTCCATCTCACCCCAGAGCTGACCATTGCCTATTCTATGTCGTTTCTTCTCATGCTGTAGTTTCAGTTCCTCCCTGGTCTCTGTAGGGATTGATTGTTATGTCTCTTTCTTTAACCAATTATCATACTCTTGTCCTCAATTCCTTTGCCCTTAATGTTGAGAACAGAAAGTAGAATGACATCCAATCACAGGATGTCATCCAATGACATCCAATCAGACATCCACCAATCACGGTGGATACATCCAATGACCACTACAACCTGATACTTTAAATGAAAAGGGAAGCAAAATTTTCTGGTTTTTTACCCTAGCACTGTGACAACTTGATAGAATAAAGGTAGACATAAAAATAAACAGTCATAGGAGGAAATGTGAGATTACTGAGTCCCCAAAGCAGAGATGAACTATCTTAGAGAAGGGAACATGTAGGTCTTGCTGAATATATGTGAGTCTAAAAGAAGGGGCCTTGATATCATGTCTACTCCTTGATAATACATTTTAAGTGATTTTGGTGAAAGGAAGTTTCAAGCAAAGTATTTAACCACTTGTCATCTCCCAAGACTGTCAGCTTTTGAGCCAGCAGCCTGCTGGCTTTTGGTCACCAGTTTTTCTCTAAGTCCATGAAACTGGCAGACTCTCAGGACACGTCTCTGGAGACATGAAAAGCATAGTTCCATCACGTGTGAGTTTTCTGTACAGCCTGTTTCTAGCCAGGTCTTCCTGCCAGACTTCCAGACAACTGAGCTACAACCACACATCACAACTTTTTGAGTGACTACAAAAATTCCCCTTAGCTTGAAGCAGCTCAAGAGGTTGTGGAACATGAGAAGAAGAAAGATTGTACCATACAACTGACTCTGTGCATGAAAACACCCTCCCCCTCTTGTTCAGCCTTGAAACATCTTCATTTAATTAGTTATTCCTGCGTTTGTTTCCTACGGCTGATGAACAGCTGGTTTGTACTTGAAGCTCAACAAAGAACTGGCTCTAGGAGCACATTTAGTATCTGCTTCTTCATCGAATAGCTAGGGGCATATTTCAATCATCTTGTTATGAGCCTGCCTATATTACTGCAGCCTGTGGCCACCCCTCTGGTAGCTGTCTGTGCCAATTGGAATGCACTTACTTCTTCCTGAGCACCAGTATGGGAGGAGGAAGTTGGCGGCATGCGAACAAGATCTAGATCTAGTGCACACTTAGAAGAATACCAGCAGCATTTCTGAAAATGTAAGGAATAGAGTTTAATTGGAGACAGAAACTTTGTTATTTTTCTTCCTGTGCTTCTTCATTCCCACACTATAAGATGGTACCTTAAATGTATAACAACACACCATAAGAGTTTTCGACAGGGCATGAGAGAATCCAGAGGCAGGGCATACTTCTTTCTGTCCTTGAGCTTGCTGTCCTCATAAGGGTGAGGGCAGAAGATTCAGGCCTTTGAAGATGACAGAGGAGGAATACAAATACTTTTATTTTATCCAAAAAAGGGTATGTTAGTCAACTTTGTAGTACTGTAAGAAAATCCCTACGTAATGAGCTTTATAAGGGGAAAGGTTTATTTTGGATTAGAATGTCAGGGGTCTCAGTCCATAGTTGTTTGGCCCTGTTGCTTTGTGAGTAGTACACTGTATAACAGCAAGGACAGATGGCTGGTAGAGGAGGCGTATTCCTTTTAAGTGGTCAGGAAGGAGAGAGGGAGAGACAGAGAGAGAGAGAGAAGAATGAGAAGAGGAGAGGAAAGGAGAGGAGAAGAAAAGGGAGAGGAGAGGAGGGCAGGGGAGGGGAAAGGTGGGGAGGGGGGGAGAGGAAGGAAGAGACAGAGAGAGAGAAATTGAGAGATTCAAAGCCATAACCCCCAATGACCTAACTTCCTTCCACTACTCCTCTTCCTAAGGGCTCCACTGCCTCCCAGGATCTCCAGGATGGGGAACAGATCTTTCACACAGGGGCCTTCAGGGGACATTTTTGATCCAGACTAGAATGGAAGGACAGATGTCCACAAGTAGTACTCCAAAACAGGGAGGTTCTCACACTGTGCTTCCTGGCATGTCCCAGTGAAACCTGAAGCTTCTGAGAGGCACAGCTGCTGAGACCTTGGGGTGGCCGATGCTGCTGGAAACCCATGTCCCTTATCTGGTTCAGAAGCTGACCTCCGATCCACTCTGGGGAACCACATGGACTTGAACTGGGACAAGATAGAGCCAAGGGACCTTCTTGAATTCCCACAGGGAGGTACTGAACCCCAGGGACAGCAGAGAGTAAATTTCAACAGTTGAGCATGACAAAAACACAGGGAGGGACTGAGGATGATTTTAAAGCAAATTATAAAGCAAGCTATTGAAGAGTTTTACACACCAAAAGTTCTCATAAATTTATGCTTTTTAAAGGCCAAGCACCTAAACTGTAAGCTGATGCTAATTGATACTAAATAAACAGTGTTTGTGGAAACAAAATAGCCCTGGTTTGTAGATGTCAGTTTTCTATCACTCCTGGTTCAAACAAAACACACCAAGCAGTGATTAGGATTTTGTTTAACCCCATGAGAGGTACAGGAATAAAGTTCTAGTACTCTAAGGTATTTATGATGAATTTGGAGACACTGTTCTCTTATTAATGATCATTCATCAGAGATCAGCTCAAAGCAAAGAGCACTGGTGGCCTATCTGGTACAAGATTTCTTCTTCAAGCAATTTTCAGAGGTTGAGAATAGACTGGCTACCAGAACAGCTGCAACTTTCCAACCCCTTTGTGTCCACATCATTTGCAGTGCGACTTTGCAGTGGAATACCATACATGGTGGTTGCTTTTGATCACTATGTTCCGTGGCAGTTGGTTACACAGGACCGCTCTATCAAAATATACTGAAATAGTAAGAAATGGCTTCTTGATGTTGAGTGAGGTATTCAGTGATTTCATTCAGAAGGAGAAAAGGGATTATCATCCGAGGCAAGATTTAAAACTTGACAAGATTTCCTGACTTGACTTCAGCTATTCCAGTTTATCCATCAGAATCCCAGTTGTCTTAGATGTGTCTCTTTTTCTCTAATACTGGGGACTAAAGCCAGGATCTTAGGACTGGGTTAACCCTAATCCTAACCAGACCAATGCTTTTTGTTTTTTTTTTTTCTTTTATTTTTTGGCAGGGTCTTGCTAAGTCACTAAGCTACCCAGGTTGAGTTTGAATTTGTGATCCTCCTGCCTCAGCCTCTCAGAGGTCTGGGATTACAGGTGCGCACCAGCACACCAGGCTTCTCCTTTGTTTTTAGGGTCCCATCTTCACTTTCCTCAACTCTCCTCTGGGTTCTGAGTAAATCAGATCATCTGTAAGTCTAGGATGTAAGTCTCTTTTGTCACTACTCCTGCTGGACCAAACTTAGGTGTTTACTTTGCTTCCATCTAAGCTCTGGAGGATCCAAATATTTGGACCCTTTGGGCAGATATATGGAGTGCTGACTAAACCCAGAAATCTCTTTGACTGCCCAACAAAATAAGGCCATTCTGATGCTGTTGTGTCCCCAGGACTCAGAGTTTCATTGCAGAATAAAATTCAGAGATAAAAATAAAGCTTGCTTCACTCCTGTAGCTCCCACCCTCTTTGCCCACAAACTACCCTGGCCGGCTGGTTCTCAGGCTCTAGACTGTGACGTCTCAGGATTTCCAACTTCCTGCCTCCATCCAAAGCTGATGCCACTTTCCCAGGCACTGGGAGTCCAGTTTGCAAGGGTCAGTCCCCAGAATTCCTTGTGGTAACAGTGAAGAGACAAATATTCCTGTCTGTTAATTAGCACAGGAAATGAACAAAATTGAGTAGGTGGCTTTTCTGTGATTAGAAACCTTTTAAAACAACACAAGCTTGGCTGAATCTCTCCTAGGGCTGGGAATGGACGTAAAAACCTGACAACTATCTAGGCAATTTAATGAAAAACCTTAGATCAGGCTCTTTTGATTTTTGTGGAGTAAAAAAGGGGAATCCAACAAGGGTAAATCATCCCTAATGTCTTGTAGGGTTTGTTTTTTTTTTTCCTACATTCTGGTGTTACTAAAATAAATAGTACAGAATCCATCCCATGTAGGTTACTTTCCCATTCTTCTTTTTTTCACCCTCATGTCTTCACAACAGTCCTTTTAAGGACCTGAGAGTCTTTTTAAGTCTTGCCCCCTCTCATGTTAGCTTCCTCTGACAGATGTTGATTTTTCACGATTTCTCCTTCTTAGGTTTCAAAACCATCAGAGTGTCTGTTCTTGACACTAAAAATTGAAGCAACTGCTCTGCGGTAAAACTTGTTTTAGTTTGTCGAAGGGGGATCTAGGGAGGAGTTGAAAAGACAAACTTCCAATAGTAATAAAGCAAGAAGAAAATAATATATACTCAGCATGCACCCCACTTTTTCTTTCTTCTGTAAAGTCCACTCACCCTGTTTTGCCTGTACAACAATATAATCACATTTTCTCTTTGTTCACCAAAGTGTTCCACTCGGTCCTGGGCACAGAGTGAGCACTTAATACATATTTGCTGATGTGAATTGAAGGCCGGGGGTGTTTCCTACAGATTAAGCAATTTTGACACTATAATCCCTAAATAATTCCCAGGAAGTGCTTTGAACAATGGTTTCTATTGCAGTCACACTGGGGCTTTTGAATCCTGTCTTTTGCTGTTTGTTTCTGGTTCATAAGTCAAGCCACTCTCTGCCTCTTGGCTTGGTTCTTTAGACAGAGGGAAATGGCTGATAACTCCAGAGCAAGGGCATTTTTATTCTCTGTGCCTCAGAAACCAGACTCCAAAACAGAGAGCTGATTTTTTTCCACTTTCCTGAGTAACAGAACGGTCGTGGCTCGCAAATATTTGGAGAGGGGTGATAAAATATAACAAGGAGAGATGGAGGCGCTTTCAACTGAAACAGTTCCAATTCTGAGGCCTACCCTGAACGTGGGGAAACGAGGGTGAAATATTATAGCAGCAACAGGAATGGTTATTGAACTGTGAAAAGCATTTGCTACATAAAGAGGGCCTTAATTCCTTTGATGTTATCAGGGAGGGATGTATTAGGTTCTGCAAAGCAAGTGGCAATGATCAGCAAATGCATTTTTAAAATGTTCTTCCCCTTTAATATCAGGTGACTAAACTCAGTCTCTACTTGATAGGTTATTCTCTTTATTTCCCCTCAAAATGTATAATTGGGCAATTAAAAAGACCACTTAATTAAGTGATTAAAATTCTGGTATGATTCATCTCCACACCTCCACTTTCTGTGGCTTTGCTTTTGTGATCAAAAACATTAATACACCAAGTTCTTTGAGGATATAAAAATGCATAAATTACAACTCTTACTAACTGAAATAAAAGACCATGATAAATCCTGGTATCTTAACAATCATAGACATGCATATCTGCATTCATTTAAATTGACTTTCTAAAGCAGTAATTCCTTAGAACTGCATTAGAAATCATTTAAAAATTATTTTATTAAAGTCATGAGGAAATCATTATATTTGATTCTGCAACATCAAAATCATCAGTGAATAGAAAAAAACTTTTAATTTTTTGTAGTTTAACTAAAGAGTCAATGAAAAAAATAAACATTACTACTTCTTCCAACCATTTCAGCTGATAAAATGATGCTCAGAACGCCAGCTGAAATGGAAATCCAGTCGATGGGTTAAAGCTATAACTTAGGTTGAGAAGTTGCAGGACGGGTGTCATAGAGAGGTCACAGCCAGTGTTAAAGGGGCGATTTTCAGACTGCAGGTTTGTTCTTGGGGAGCAGGATTTCCCTCTGGCTTCATTTAGAAGGATGCCAGAAGTGTGTTTTGTGGCAGGGTGAAGATACCTGCCCAACTAGCAGATGCAGAGAAGAAAGCCATTCCTGGTTCTGTTCCTTTCACTTGCAACGGTTTACTAATAAGAGTCATGCAATCCTACCCAGAAGCAATGCTGTTTATGACTGCTGTCCTGTCTGTTACTGCTGACCACCGCAACTGACATAGAAAATATCTCCAAAGTAGCCATCCACTTGGAATCCCCTTAATACCACAAATCATATCGCTTGCATGGGGGCTTAGCGTCCTTGAGTAGTTTGCCTTGGACACTGTGCCCTGTTCCTGCTGAACCCCAGGTTAATACACAAATGCCTTCCCAAAGCCTGTGAGGACCAGGACAGAGTACACCGATAAAAGCCAATTGCCATTCAGGAGAAAGGAAAGGAAAAGAAGGAAGAGAAAAGAACCGGAGTCGCCCCATAACAGGTCCAGTCCAGCAGTTGTTGGGTCTAACATTTCACGCTGGCCTCTTTCTTCTTAGACAGCCTACGCTGGCATCCAGGGGCTATCGCCTGTCAAAATAGCAGCCAGACCAACAATTGACAAAGCATCCCTTGAGGTCGGTGAGCACACTGGGGAAGGGCAGTCACAGGAGGTAATGTGCAAGCTGGCACCCACTGCCCAGCCCAGCCTGAGAACCACTTACGTGGGAATTGTCCCTCTGGGTGTCCCAGCTCTGTCACACACTGCCCAGGGCTTACCTTTCAGCACAGGAACTGATCTCTTTTTGACAAATTGAAATACACACCCATCTGAAAAGCCCTCAGGGGAGGGTGGGAATTCAGGTGGGAAAGCGGGCCATTCTCTCCAGGCTGCCACAGGCTGGGTGTCCCCAGGCCACTGTTTCTTGGGAACACAGTGGGTAGCCTTTGTGTGCAACCCTGACACAGTCCAGATAAGGCCAGACAGGGCCTGAGTCTCATGAACCCCATATGCTGAGCAATTCTTCTGCAGGAGGGCCTCCTCCACCCCCAAATCCTGCACACTCCTTTGCGGCATTTATTTATTTATGTTTATTTAAAATTTTTGGTTATATTTTATTTTTATTCAATCTAGCCATCTATTTCTTTATTCATTTATTTATTTGTTTATTTTCCAGTACTAGGAATTGAACCCAGTACCTTCACACTGAGTCTCTTTCCCTGTATTTCTCTTTCTTTCTCTTCCCTCCTTTTTCTTCCTTCCCTTTTCTTTTTCTTCTTCCTTCCTTCCTTCCTTCCTTTCTTCCTTCCTTCCTTTTTTTCTTCCTTCCTTCCTGCCTCATTTCTTTTCTTTCATTTCCTTCCTTCTTTCCTTCCTCCCACCTTTCATTCTTCCCTTCTTTCTACTATTTGTGTGTGCTTGCAATATACAGTATTTACATTTATTTTGGAGGGTTGGTACATGTTTGTAACATATATGGATCACTTTCAGTCTCCTTGCTGGCTTCCTCCTTCCTCTGACTTGTTTCATTTACTATTATGGTCTCAAGATCCTCCTATTTGCCACACTCACATGATTTTGTTCTTTTATATGGCTAAATAAAATTCTAATATATACCACATTTTCTTTATTCAGTTCTCCTTCAATGGACAGCTAGGCTGTTCCCAGAGTTTAGCTATTGTGAGTTATACTGTTAGAGATGTAGTTACACAGGGATATGGTAGGGTGTGTTCAATGTGGCATTGAGAATATGTGTCCACAAAAGGAGAGAGAAGGACTACGGTCTAACCAAGTGCAGGTTGCAGGTTGCAGGAGCATCTGCAGATAAGACCTGCAATGAATCACTTTCAGAAAGCAGAAGTGGGGTCTCCACAACTGCACAGACCAGAAACATGCAACTTGAAATAATAGAATTGAGTAGGACAAAAGAAATCTCAACAGATCTATTTTTGTTTATATCTTTGCTTTTAAAACACAGAGAGGCACATTTGAGTTGTGACCTAGACTGCAGAATCCCTTACCACTCTGGAAGTTATACCAGTTCACTGCTCTTCTATATTTTGCAGTCACCCAGAAGAATAAAAAATCAGCATCTAAAAGTATAGGTCAGTATAACTATATGGGGAAAAAGCCTTTTAGAAATAACTTTAGCAAGCATGATATGAATAAATATAAAAACTTAATTAAGATGCTCAAAACATATATAAATTTAAAATAGGAAAATCATGAGCAAATATACCAAAACCTTGGATTGTGAATAACATGTTCTGAGAGTGACCCACAAGATGAAGAAACATTTCTAATAAATTTTAACTTTGTGATGTCTTATAATACTATTGGTATGTGACCCTGAATATCACATGATCACAACTGAACTAATGGCCCTCTCTCTCTCTCTTCCAGCCTCCTTCCCTCCCTCCGTTTCTCTCTGAGGAATTGTAGGTGATCATCTCCCAATAACAAGAGGTTATGAAGAAGATCTTGTTTGCAGAGGAGGAGAGAATGGCCAAGGAATACCTTACTTCAGATGAGATTAGAGAAGTGTGTATAATATGGGAAACAGTGAAAAATTTTGTAGAAAAACACCACCCAAATAAGGCTGGAGTAGTGCCAGTGATGAATCTGTGTAATGGCAATGCAGTGTCACATTTCTGTGAAATACTCAAATGAGCAGTTATTGCTTCTACTTAGATATCACCCCCAAAGCCTCATGCAGTCACAGGTACGGCTTTTCAGAGGTGTCTGGATCAAGGATGTGTGATGCTGGGATTAAGGGTTCCCCACCGTGGGAGTCAGTGGTACTCATGCTAAAGGCTTGAAGCCTGGAGAGAATATAAGGGACAGAAAGAGGGCTGCTGCTATAGTTTCCTGCTTGTTATTTCCCTACTAGCTGCCTTCAAACTGCCCTACTTTGCCATGGGTTTTTTCTCCTCTGCCATGCCACCCTGCCTTGGAGCCTGTTGACTATGATAGGCTCCTTGTTAAAGTTGCACACCCTGAAAAGTTTCCGTTGAGCCAATAGATACCAGTGATTGTGTTGGTGATAGTGAAAGTTGCCCTCCTCCTCTTTTGACTCCCTCACACCAGCTAGGAAAGTTTTCAAAGTGCAGGTTAATTTGGTTATTTTTCTTTCTACTGTGTATTTTTTATTATTATGGACTATATTACAGTATTCTAATGATTTTTATGTGAATTTTTTGAGGTTGTGTAATGAATCATCAGCGTTTCCTTTATGTTTAGAGGAAATTTGCTTTGACATACAAGTACTTGGATTACAAGTGTGTTCCCAGAACGAATTATGCTGGCAAACCAAGGTTTTACTGTAAATCTCAAATTCAAAATAAATCTATTCCTAAACTTTTTTAAAAAACTAAATGAAAAAAATGTGCCATACTTTTTGTTCTAATTGACAAACACATAAAGAATGCTAATGCTATGTGCATCCCATAAAATATGGATGGTGTAAATATGTATTATTATCAAGGCATCTGGGAAGCAATTTGATAGCAATTTGACGAAAGTTCAAGAAAGTGTGAATATTTTTGCCTAATAATTTTACTAGGAAGATGGATTTCACCGTGAGCCTCCTAGCCCCCTGCCACTGGGCAGTCTGGAGCCAGGTTCATAGGGACCCTTGTATAGGCAGGCCCTGCACAGCCTTGGCTTTTTATTTTCCAGTTACAAGACATTGGTTCCTAACTCCAGAACCTCTTGCCTACCTCTAGAGAAAGTAACTTCTCTGTGGTACTACAGAAAGGCACATACTGGTGTCTTTACTCTCCCCAGATTTTGCCTATGTATCATTGTATTCATCAGTTATTTTACCCCAGTTCCTCATTTAAGGATGTCAAACTTCTGATCTCATCACAATGCAATTTCAGATTCCTTTTAGAAATTTTTGTTTTCTTTCTGTCTTTATTTCTTCATGATGACTAGAACACAATTAAATGTATAATGTCTTCATTCTATCAAAAATGGTTTCACATCGTTGTTCTTTTGGGATTTTCAAATTTTTAACATCGCTATTTTTGCAATTAGTGAAAGTGCAGCTTAAATTAATTCATGATAGAAAGATATTATAATTTACACTGAGACAAAATATTAAAATAATAATTGCGTACATTTGAAAAGTCTTTTCCAAATAACACTTGGAAATGATATCAGTTTTAGCAAGACATGGGCAATCTTTATCCATTCCTTTGATAATTAAAAGTTTAGTAAAAATGCTTTACTGGAGCTTAAGTTTGAAATGGAGTATATGTTGCTGTTTTTTATTCATGTGTGAGAGATTTAAGGAAAGCCTGTATTCAATAAAAGTTACATGAGACATAGAAAAGATCAACCTGAACTTGTTTTCCACAGATTGCTTTCTATGAAACACAACATTGCCCACTGTTTCTATCAAGTAATATTTTTAATTCCCTGTGAATGTATGAAATCCCCTTGTGGCCTTAGGGTAGCCTGCTGGAAATGAAGTCAATACAGAATTGTTCAGTGCTTTAGTGCAAAACAACTGTGACAATCTCTAGCCCGTATTCAGTGTGCACCAACTCCTCCCTTTCACCTGGGATTTTCCTGGTTTGAGGCCTGAAAGTCCTGTACCATGGAAAATCCCCACTAAGTCTCAATCACCCTGTGTCCTGAGAGCCTGCCTTGTACTAAATGATTCCTCTTATCTGTGGCTGTGTAACAAACTACCCCTGAGCTGAGTGACTCCACACAATAGCCATTTTGTTATATCTGATGACTCTGTAGCAAAGAATTCAAGTAAGGTTTCTCTGGCAGGTCTGTCTGCTCCTAGTTTTCTGTGGTCCTTCTTAGTATCAGTAGGTAGCTTGGCTGCTTAAGATGGTCCAGGATGACTGCACTTCCATGACTGGCAACTCCATGGATGTGTCTGAAAGGCTGATATTGACTTGGCCACTTTCCCTCTCTGTGTAATCTTCGGTTTTCTCCAGATATCCTCCTCAGCAAAATAATTACACTCCTCCCTTTGTATCTGAGCGTACTGAAAGTAAAAATTCTAACAGACAGGAAGTAGGGGCCAGCAAACAGGAAATAGAAACCAACACACAGGAAGTAGAAGCTGGCAATCTCTTAACATCTGGGTCTGAAAATTGACACACCACTTCTACCATATTCTTTTGGTGAAAGCAGTCATAGAATTTTCCCGGGTGCAAAAGGATTGGACATTGGCTGTGCTTCTTAACGGGATCAAAATCTTTGACATCAACCCTAGCAGCGACATAGATACTTTACTTGGAGGTAGTAATCCCAAATTACAGGTTAAGTTCCTCAAGTGGATATTATTGTTTTACGTTTTCCAGTTTAGAAAAATGAAGTCTCTTAAGTTCATACAATTTTATTAAGATCAGACAACAAATAATATCATTCTACCAAAGCACATCTATACATCCTGGCCCATAAATTATTGGATCACCTGGATCTTATGAAGTGTCAGGTTTTTGTGAAGCCTGTTAAAGAGAATGAAGAGAGTTATAGCCATCAATCCTATGTCTGTTAGATTCTGCCAGGCAAAACCATTCCAAAGTTCAGTTAGCTAGGCAATTGTTCCAGTTCCCATGGACTGAGATGATCTTGGTGGTGCTCATTAGCTGTCTGTGTTGAGTTGCTGGTTTGGTTGGAAAGTGATTGGTTTAAGATTGCTCACTCAGGTGCCTGTGGGTAGCAGGCCATTTGCCAGAGGCTGGCTAACTGTTGGCTGATAAGCCTTGCTTCTCTTCCACGTGACTGATTATCCTTCATTAAGCAAAGTCAGATTTGTTTACATGAAAGTTGCATTATTCCAAGAACAAATGTGTGCAAGGTTGCAATAAATGTGTGCAAGGTTGGTGTGCAGCCTCAGAACTCACACAACGTTGCTTCCATTACATTCTATTGACCAAAGCAAGACACAAGGCCAGCCAAAATTCAGGAGTTGGGTAATGGACTTTGCCTCCTTGAAAGGTATAAACTGCAAAAACACACTGAAAAAGTCTGGATTCAGAGAAAAAATGGCAGTCATTGGTGCATTCTGACGTAAGGCCATTTTGTTATGGTCTGAAGCAGTTTGGACACAGCGGCATACAGCCTGTCACATTTCTGATAAGCTGACTAAAATGAAAATGTGGGGATTTTTTAGTTCAACTGGAAGTCTTATTCAAATAATTAATCTATAGTAAAGCCAGTAAGTCCAATGGATATTTTAAAGGTCTTTCATAAATCACAATAAAAGAAACTTTTCTTAACCTACTTCAGTCCATTGTAATATCAGCTTAAGGAAAAGTTGCCTCTCTAGGTTGTTTAAAACTGGTCCATATTGAAAATTAAGTAAATGTCATCAACCTGTACATCAGCATTCTATAGCAAACCCCATAAAAGAGAAAGTGTTCACTTAAATTAAAACTGTATGGCATGAACACAATGACAATTTAAACTCCCCAAGAAGTAAATGAATGTTCCAGGATTTTAACTGCTAAATGATTCATGTTTGTACACTAACAGTAAATAATATCATTTGGATATATTTTAAGTATCAAATATTGCTGATGTATGAGATGTGATCAAACTGTAAAATGAGCATTTAAATTTTGAAGAAATTGTTACAGTAAAGGACACATTGCTATTCACATATCTTTTTTTGTTTGTTTGTTTTTTGCTTTTCTTCTGGTACCAGGAATCGAACTCACGACCTTGTGCTTGCTAGGCAGGCACTTTGCTGCTGAGCTAAATCTGCAGCCCCTATTCACACATCTTAAAATATCCCCCTTGGTTCAAATACACTTATCCTATCATTCTTGTCACTTTCTGAAGCAGTTCTGGCAGTCCTCTTTTGTGAGCCTCTTTAGTGGTACCATTGTGGCTGCTTTGATGTCCTGAATCCATTTAAAATGTTTACTGTTATGGTTGACTTTGGGGAAGAGCCAGAAGTTGCGTAGTGCCAGATCCTATGGATAAGGTGGATGGATGAAGACACACTATCTCAGTTACTTTTCTAGTTGCTGAGACAAAATACTGGACATTCAAAGTTAAGGGAGAAGAAGTTTATTTAACTCAAAGCTTGTAGGGGTTTCAGTCCACTGGCTCCACAACAGGTGGCACATGGAAGAAGGGCAATAGTTCATGGTAGAGGAAGACAGCAAAAGCAACAGAAGAGGGGAAAAAGACAAGATTCTTTCTGTACCTTATACTGTATGCAGACTATCTATTGTAGGGTGGGTGTAGCACTCACACCCTTAATCCCAACCAGAACTAAGCCAAACCAATCACTGGACTGATTTACTAATCACACACCCTAATCCCAGCATCACACTCTAGATTCAGCCAACTCTGAAAAAGTCCTATGACTGTATGAGGCTTTGGGGTGACATCTGGATGCAAACAAACCATAGCAACTGTAAAAATTTTATTTGATAGAAATTGCCACAAACATTTGAAATTGATACAAGTCATGAAATGGCACTCAGAAAAGAGGACTAGCCCATGACAATTTTAAACAAAGAAGATTATGATGAACTTGTTAAAATAAAACTGCAGTTGACCAAAGGAAATAATAGAGGGAGGGAAAGTTGAGTCAGCAGCAGCCTAGGGGTGAATTCAGGAAGGTCTGAGTCAAGGTAGTGATGGTGATAGTGAGTGTGGCACTGCCTGGGAGACATTAGGATAAGAATCTACAGGATCTGCTTGTTCAGTCTTGTGCAGTTTCCCCAAGTACTCCTCATTTCAAATCCCATGGTGATCAGAATTAGACAGATCCTGAGATATGGCTGATGTGAAATTAGAGAAAGAGAGAGAGAGAGAAACAGAGAGAGAAGCAGAGACAGAGACAGAGACAGAACAGGATAAAAATATAGCAACAGTGTAGTCTCATACAAAACTCCTTGGTCAGGAGTTCAAAAAATTGGAGTTTAAATCTTTCTGTGACACAGTTTATATTGAAACTTGAATAAGTCACTGCCACAGCTCCCTGGCCTCAGTTTCCATCTCTGTCCAAAAAGAATCCTCTGGAGGATGGTGTTTATTAAGGTTAAAAGCACAGCTAAATGTAGTGGCTCATTGATTTCTAAAATGGCCTTTTCTAAGGAGCCCTTCCCAGGCCAAGCCATTTTCAAGATTGGAAAAAGTAAAATGAAATTTACCAGAATCCTTTTCATTCATTTCTCACCACATGCCAATTCTTAAATTAATTACAAACCTAAATTTTTCTCTAGTGTCTTTTGGGAATTTAATCTGGTTTCACTAGTGGGATTTTAAAGGAACTAACATCTAAGAGAAATTTCTCTGGCCTGATGATATATTTACTGAGAGGTTTAGAAGTCAGTGATATCAGTGATGTTTTATACCCATTAAATTAAGTCATAAATCTTGCTTTCTGATCTTAGGCCAATCTCTTACTAGTTGCATAATCTTAGTCAACGTACTTAACTAGCCTGTGCTTCAGTTTCATAAAATAAAAATGGAGCTATGTTACTATTTTATAGAGTTGCTGTGAGACTTAAAGTAATTATCATATGTCTGGTGCTTAGAATAATGTTAAGCATGCTGGAAGCTAATGCGTCATCGTTTGATCAATTTTACATGCCGATATCTGGTAATCTGAACAACTACTTTGAAGATAACAATATGCAATATAAAAATCACTGTTAATTTCCTATCATCTTGTTTTGAAATTTTGTATCATTTTTATTTTTTTTAATTCTCTTTGAAATAAAATAAAAAGTTCACAGTTACTGTTACTACTAGTATGGACTAAAACTTCTTTCGCCCACAATTTACAAAACTGGGGCAAAATCTGCACCACTGACCTCGGTTTCTTCCTCTCCCTGACTTGTACCTCGGGTCCTCATCCCATGCTTGTTCCTATTGATGTTTTCAAATCAGCAACTAATTGAGACATGTGACTCAATCATGGTTGTTACAGGAATAAGATGTCTAATGAACCAGTGTTCATTACAGCAGAAGTAGATTTCAAAGCAGCAAAGCTACTTGGAACGCTACCACGGTTGCGCCAGATACTTAGTTTTCAAACATCTTTCTACTCCAGACATCAGAATCGCTTTGTCAACAAAACATGGATTCTATATTGAAACATTCCTGTGGTTTCTTTATCACATCAGTCTGCCCTCATTTGTAGATTAGAGGAGGCCCACATTAATTAAGTCCTCCTGGTGGCCTTTCAGCTGTTGCTGAGAAAACCGTACAGGTGCTGAAATACTGGTTTGTGAGAATCCAGTTTGAATGTTCAGAGTCACTGGGCGTGGCTCCGTGAGCCTGCTTCACACCACTGAGATGCTCAGCTTGATGAAAGACCTGAGCCACAGCAGACAGCAGAAAGGAAGTGCCTGGTGAAGAGGATTCAACCTCAAGAGCTGTTGTTGGTGAGCAGCTGCTTCTTTCCCCGGCATGGTGTTTTCAAACTCACAGACTATTATCATCAGTGAAAGTGCCCAAAATTCACTCTTGACTTGGACACCACACTCTGCTTACTCAGATTCATACAAATACAAAGCGCTCCTCACTCTGCTCTTTTCTGTTTGCTGTGGTACACTTTCCACAAGTTCTGACTGAGTATCTCTGGAAGTTACTAACTTTATTATTTTTACTGCACTAGCTAACACATGGTAGCTTTTCTTTAACCTAACACAATAGATACCCACTCTCAAGTTCCTCTCTGATCAGTACTTACCACATAATGCTTTCCACTTGCAAAATTGCTTTTATAGCAGCCTTTCCTATATGTTTCAGATGCCACATGTTTTTGAGTATTGTTTCTTTAAAAATGCAAATCACTTCCAGACTAAGCAAAGGATACTCTTTGTGGAATGAGTTGCCCAAACCCTTTCCAAGAAACTTCTGGATAGTAGGTTTTATTGGCAATAGTGAGGATGTCTGGATGTATGTTGGGATGGTAAATATGATGGATAAGGACACAATAAATCCATTATTAGGGAGATGGCCTTGGAATACCACCTCAGGTAGAAAGCTCAGAATCCACAGGGAAAATCAATGTACTCCATTTCCAGGTCAGCATAGAGGGAAAGGGAGACCATGAACAAGCCTAGGACCCTTGATAGGTGAAATCAGTGCTTGAATGCAGACATCCATTAAAAATTTAGTCATATTTAAAGCTTGTCCTTGTCACTGACTGTCTGTACAGTGTGTCTTCCCATATGATTCCTAAACATTCATGTAGAAGAGGATAGAAAATAAACAAACAGGGAAGAAAGCCAAGGAGTTTCCTAAAGTTTAAATGAAATGTAAGAGGAATAAATATGCTGCTATAGACTGCCAACTGGGATTTGATCCCACTTTAGATCAACTTCATCCCAATGAAGGTGGAAGTCTTGGATCTAGCTATCTGCACATGCAGGAGCATCTGGAAGGCATATCTCTTTAGATATTACCATCACTGTATTATACACACATAAACTGAAATCTAAGTCTCTATCAATATTTAATCTGACTGGCCCAAACAGATGGAAGTCTGGGACACTGAATTGATTAAACACCAGGTTTTAAAGGAGAGCTTCCTTCACCAGCTGAGATTTGATGAAGTCTAATGTAAGAAGTTACATGATACAGCTGAGGAGAGCAATTTAAAAAGTAGAAAAGTGGTAAGGATGTACCTCAGTGATAGAGTGCTAGCCTACCATGTATGTGTCCCTGAGTTTAATCCCCAGCACTCAGCACTGTAAAAGGAAAGAAAAGAAAAAAAAAGTAAAAAGCAGAACAGATAGTAGTTAGGAAATGTGGTCACCAAATGTGGTTCCTCTCCATTTTTCTAGACATCTTGCTGTGCCTGCTGGCTTCAGGAATGGTTTCTATTACTGGTGTTGCACAGGCAAGACAGGGGTGGGCAGAGTGGCTGAAGGCTGTGACAAGGCACAGGGGAATGACTACCCCTGGTGGTATGGAAGTAGTACTGATAACGTAGAGAGTGATATCATCAAATATGTCCATGTATTTAAATTTCAAACATGTCACCTGTTAGGTCCATGTTCTATAAATTTCTTTTCAAGTATCAATTCTTAATGAAGCTAATTTTGGTTTCCCCAGATGCAAACATTCTGGACTCTACTCTGCCCTGTTTATTTCTTGTTTACATGTCACTGTGTACCTTTCTTCATGTCGTCCTTTGGTACTAAATTCTGTGCTATATGAAAGCAGATTCCAAACAGAATCCCTCCTTCCTCCCACCTCCAATAACTGTGCAGTGAAAAAGTTAATCTGTATATCTGGTACTTTTACTTGCATCCAGATGTTTTAAATTTCCATTGCATTTATAAAACTGTTTAGTATTGGAGCTAGAAGTCACATCTCTACTTTTCAGTACCCACAATTTGCTAGTACATGCTAGACCCTCACTACTGGTGTTTGTGGTTGGGGACAGAACCATAAGAATAAATCAATCATAGTTTTCATGTCATGGACTTTCTAGATGGAAACTGAAATCTAGATTTTTATACCTATAATATATATACAAACATGTATATGTGTATATGCAGATATTTAAACATATAAGCATATACTACACATTTATACATGTTTACTATAGCCATTTGTTGCATCATACACATATGTGCACACACAATTTTCCAAAAACAAATCTCTAAAGGCAGACTTTTTTTTTCTGTTTTGTTTTGTTTTGTTTCTGGTACCGGGAATCGAACTCACGACCTTGCACTTGCCAGGCAGGTGCTATGTCGCTGAGCTAAATCCCCAGACCCAAGGCAGACATTTGTATTTCTGTCATGGAGAAAAACTCAGAACTAGAAGGCAGACACTTGCATTTTAAAAATTTATTTCAACAACTTTGTGAGTTCCTTGAACATTCTCATTGTGACTCATTGTCCCAGGCACGGGGTGGCACGCAGCGATGAATAAATCCGGGGGTGGTTCATTGTCTTTATTAGTTTTCAGTAAGTGACAGAGATAGGCTTATGAATTGTGATTATTCTGTGAGAGAGAAGAGAATGCATTCGGGGAGAATGAAAAGACAGTGGTTAAATTTAAAAGAGTAGTAAACATATGCAATCACACGCCTGCCTAGTAAGGACTTAGGCTGGCATTTGTATCTGTATCTGTCTTGCTGATGATTGTGGGCCATACACCATCAGTGTGCTTAGTTTTGTGGAAGGAATATACTCAAATTCTTTTAAATATTTTTAGTTAATTGTTCCACTGTTGACAACGCATTAGGGTAGGAAGTAGTTCTCAAGTATTCCCTATACAGGGGTCACTTGTTTAGCAGCCACTATATGTAATAATTTAAAAATTCCTTGACTGTCTTTGTGGTCAGGAGCTGACCCCTGCAAAGCATAGCACACACCCTTCTGGTGTTATTCATACCTTTCTACACTCTCTCTACCCTCTCTCAAAGCTGCTTCTTCATTATTTCCATGCAGTCATTGGGGCCAAAGAATAGAGAAGGAACCCCCGACACAAACACACATTCCATGACATTCCTTATGGTCCGTTCCCAGTTTGCTCTTTTCATCCTTTCTCTGGCTCGTCAGCAACAATACCACTTTTTCCTTTATCCCAACCGTCCACTGTACCCCCTCCTCACCAGCTGTTCCTCATCAAATGGTACAAAATTGCATCTGACAGGCTTCCAAGCACCAGAGTCCACTTCCTGTGATCTGGCCACTTTCCTTCAACCAGAGCCCTGCTCTGTGGAAAGATGAACCTCAGCATACGGTGTTCAGCTCTGTCAAGGTGTTTGGCATTCTCATCTCTTACTAAAATGCTCGGTCTTTATTCCTTTGATTTAAGCTCCTTGAGGAAAGATCCTACCACATAGCAATTATAGTATACATATTTTTCAAAAGAATTTTTGAAACGGAGAAAGTCCCTCTGTTTACATCACGTTTGCCTGAATCTACTGATAATCAGCAAGTAAAAAATCAGAAGATGCCACCCACAGCCAACTTGCTTCAGAACAAATCAGAACAATTGATTGATGGGGGAGGTGTTTCTTACTGGGGTATCTGATGAACAGGCATTAATGATCTCCAAACATTTCTCTCAAGGACAAATTTTAAAATCTCCTTATTTTGAGGTTCACTAAAACCTCTATTTCTTTCTGTGTATTTCCTTCACAATCCCCCACTCCCCGACCCTTCAACCAACTTCTGCAGGTTAACTACACTCTGCCACATTTCTCTTCGTTGTCACCTCTTCATCCTCCTGGAACAAATACTGGTTGGGTTCTTTGTTTAAATATTCATCTTTCCTCTTCAAAAAATCATCTAGATTTTGTTCTGTGAATAAGCAGAGTTTTCCTCTGTCAACACATGGAGGAGAAGGATACGACTATGATTTTCTGCATTGTTTAAATGCTATCTTCTAAAATGCTGTCTTCTAACAACAAATGGTAGGCAGCTGATCTTTATACATACAGTGGTGACAGTGTGTGAGGCATCCTTCTTTGTCTTTACTCTTTCCAAAAAAAAGAAGTGTAGTGAGAGAAGCCTGAATGTTATTCCCATTTTGTAGATCTATCTTGTTGTGAAAACTACTAGCTGTTAGCTGTTGCTGGTGGAAGATCATATTGGCCTCTGTTTATAGATATGACACAAAGTTTTCTTTACAGATTAATTAAGTTAAGTACATTGAAAGACATGATCTTCACTCTTATTAGACTCACTGTTTAGGAGCAAAAATAGACTTTGTTGATTTTCAGCCAGTAGAAAAGCAAGAGCCTTCTATCTGGTAGAAAAGATAACCCCTTAGGTGACTTTTTGGTTCCCTATGAGTCATTAACCAGTCTTGTGTTTCACTTAGACATTGTAATCTAGGTCTTTCTTAAATATCCAGACATCCTCTGATTCTCTATTTATTTTGGGGACTCATTTACTGTGGTATTGGTCCTTCATTTTAGAGCTGAAGAAGTCAGTTATACATGTTCATTCCATATTTCTCAGTAAGAGATGTTTTGTTTTTTTGGAAAGTATTCTTTGATAACACCCAAGTGAAAGTCAACAAATATTGATTGATTGCTTCCAGTGTGCCAGACATACAAATAGCTACAAACAGTGGTAAATACTTTGAAGGGAAAAGTGAAGGTGAGATGAGTTTACTTTTTATTTCAGAGTCAAAGAAATGACAGAAAAGAAATTTAAAACTGTGTAAGCGATTATATATGTGACAGACAAATTGTCAAGGTGGCATGTGATTGGCTACATTTCTGTGGTATGTGGACATCTCCATCTTATAGATGGATTCCTGGAGAATCAACAGGACCACCTCACTTATCCAAACCCAAGACTCTTGAAAGTTCATAATCTGATGTCTCCAGCAGATAAACACAGAGTTTTCCTTCTCTGAAACAAGATTCAGGGCTCCACCATCACCATGGGTAGCTCTGACTTCTCTCTAGCCATGTGGTACCATGTGCCTGGAAGCAGAAAGAGACAGAAGGACTACAGAGAGAGGGAAATTGTCCAAGGGACAGACAGAGGCCACTCCAAAAATGGACTTTGTAGTCCTCCTTTGTTTTTTCTTAGAGGTTCAGAGCTAGAGGGACACTATGCCAGCCCTCACCATCTCCAGCCCCCAGCCCCTAGTCAATAGCAACCATTGGGGCTGAAGTTATTTTAATGATTAAAAAATAGATAAGTTGACTAGTAATTCTCAAATGTTTTTCTACCTCTTCTTTGCTCAAATGCACAAAACAGTTCCACCAGGAATATCTTGCAAGAATTGTGAGGTGAAGAGACAGCACAGGTTACTGAGAAAGTCTACCACATCCCCAGATTCTTATGTACTCAGTCTCCTGTCTGGTCCTTTAACTCACAGACCTGAGGATTACCAGGGACTGAGACATAGGCCCCTCAGCCTCTCAGGAGGATGTTGACTTTTGTCTTTAACACCTTCCTACCTTCACTGTCAGGGCCTTCCCACCACTATCTTGACACCCTTCTCTCTTGGAAGTCAGTGGCTTCACAAGAAAAACACATCTCAGTTAGTTATCACATTTGATTAAACACCTCACCCTGAAGTGTAAATATCTCAGCCGCTCCTCCTTACGCACAGATTTTTGTACCCTTAGCTCTATAACAGCCCTCTTAAACAGTGGAATTTCAGCTATCAGGGAAAGCCAGATAAGGTGGATATTTTGGGAAGAGGGACTTCCCTCAATGCCTATTTCTCAAATCACATTGCTTTGGGACAATCATGACAGTGATTTATTGAAGTAAAAAAAAAAAAAGGCTATTACTTTGTTCTCTCCATATAAAATGTCTATGTTTGCTTAGCTTAGCTGATTTCCTGGTATATCTGAAATACATTGACAGAATTCCACAGAAGAATGTTTACTCCCCCTCTTCCTTATTTTTTTACATTGCTTACACTAAATTTCTTCCTTTTGGAAGAAATTTTAAAAATATTTCACAGCTACTTTGAAAACAGCTGTATAAATGCAAGAAACTAATAGGAAATGTTCAAACATGTACCAGGACAAACTAAGACCACAGTTATTAAATCATAGCCTAAAGACTGTCAAAGTAAAATATACATACATGTTGAGTTCAAAACACATGTGATTTAATTAAAATCTAACTGGCGTTGGTAAAGAATGGCTGGGCAACAAATTCAACACTTGAAAACTCATAAATCACTTACACATGAATAAAACACACTCACACATGCACACGCACACACACAATCATTTCTTGCCTAAATGTAAAAACAGAAAAACATTGGCATATGACAAGAGTGAATTAAATGGGATACTTTTTGGAGAAGCCCTGCCTGTTCACCTTGCACTTGTCATACGTCATTTATTCCTAGCAATATCAATTAGTCCTTTTGTCCCTGTCCATGCAACACGATTATCTACTTCATCGCCATGAGTAATGTGCAGATAACACGAGTTTCCCAATGGCTGACTGAATCCGTTCGTTTTCTATTCATTCCTAGGACAGGAGAATTCTTAACCTGTGTGCAGGATATGCAGCATTTGTCCTGCACAAGCTTCTTTATCTTTATTTGCCTGATTGTTGGCCATATTTTTTAGCCTACTGGCAGCCAAGGGTCACATTTCCAAGAAGATAAATTTCACATTGGACCTGCGGTATGTTGATATCTGTGCCAGGACAGAATCAAAGTGATGGGGAAGAGGAAGCTTCTACATTTTATTTCTGTATTACATTGTCCTGCTTTCCTGCTAATAGAGCCAGGGAAGACTTGGACCTGGGGCCTATTTTTCTGGCTTGCTCATCCCCCGATAGTGGATAAATATACTCCGCCCTCCCTGTTGGCCAGATTTCAGTCTGATTGTCTGTGAGATGTCCTCACCTCTGCAAGCTCCGGATTCCAGCATCCATACCTGCAGCCCAGCGCTGCTCAGGCTGGGGGCACTTGGCATTAGAGCAACTGTGTCCCATCCAGCGTTTGGTGCCAGATCTGGACTGCTGTGTCGACACTGGTGCTTCCTGTCTATTATCAGTGTGTTTGACACTGGCTGTGTCCACCGCCTGTGTCCACTGGAAGCCAAAATGGCATAGCTCAAAGATAACATTTTGCCCTCTTTTCCTGCCATTTCCAAATGAATTGAAGTTTTCAGTATGGGTAAACTCAGTTCAGAGTCTGGGGGGAATTCCAAAGTCAAGAATGCTCTGTTTGTGAAATAATCCTAGTAACGTGTGGAATTTTCATCAGGATCTCTTTTTTCCCCCTTGTGAAGCCTATATGTTGAAGAAAAACGCAGGAAACTGGCAATTAGAATCAATTCCCCTCATAACAACAGCAGGATATCAGCTAGAAAATATGTCCTTCAACTGGTGTAATAATTGTCAGCAATAAAATTCTGGGGAGTGCAGATGGTAGACTCAGTGTGACCTGGGGGTTGCTGAAGGGATATTCCCATCATATAAAGAGGCCATGTTTCAAAGGCCGGTTCACATAATGTTTGGAATTCAGAACAAGAGTTACGATGAAACTGATGATACAAATAAAAGTTTGAGGTTGAGCTCCACATCCTTAACATGCAAAATGTATTCTACCTGCAGCAGTTTTAAATAAACAGTAAAACATGATGGAACATGAGAAAATAGATTATTTAATCACAAAAGCCATTTGTAAACAATGAATTTATTACATCAAACACTGTCCTCTTAATATCAGCATCAACTTCCACCCCTTCCTGTTTACTTACTCAATGAATCTACCCAGCACCTACTATGTACCAGACATTGTTCTATGTCCCAGAAATACTGGAGATGCAGTGAGCAAAGCCACCAAAAATTTTTGCCGTGCTTGAGGAGAAAGGGAGACAGACACAGAGACAAGAAGGAGAAGAAAGAGAGAAAATGACATAAAATTCATAGGAGTTCAGAAGACAAGGCCCAGTCAGTGTGGTAACTCAGAATATAAAGTACAAAATAAATAATAGGTAGTGGGAAGTAGGGAGAACATTTTCAAGTGGGAAGGGGAGCAAGAGATGGAAGGCACAGGGAGGGGGCAAAAAGAAGAAGTAAGAGGTGTTATGTCCATGTACCAGCTCCCCACAATAACTACTGATCATTATTTACCTCAAGCAAGTAATAATAAAAAACAAACAACAAAAAAGGCAACACCAAGAAAGGAGTTAGGAAATGTCAAAGAAGGTATGGCATCCGCTGTAGATTTTATCACTGAGGAAGTGTGATTATAGTCCAGTTCTGGAGCCGATGAAGAACTCTCCAGGCTTCTGTGGGAACCAAACCTCATGCAGGGGCCACAGCAAGTGCAAAGGCCCTGAGGAATGTCAAATGTGCTTAAAAGTATTTGAGAAAATAATTGTCGGCTCCTTTTTCCAAGGAAAGATGAAAAAGACCGTGTGATTAGTGGGGCTTAGGTTAGGAAATAACTCCAGAGGTAGAACCTTTAATTAAGCTCTCCCCACTCTCTGGCTGACTGATGAACTTCTTTGGTTCTCTTACAGACAACCAGGAAGACAGAAAGCAGGGGGCAGGGGTGTATATTCATCTTTTTCTTCTTTATTCTAATTTATGCAGAAAACTGGATCTCGGAATGCTTGCAATGCGTAATCTTTTATTTAATCTGTAACCATGTGTTTTTATTCGTGAGTTTTGTGGTGTTTTCTGTGGCACAGAAGTTTGAAAAACTTATGACAAAAAGTTACCCACGTACAGAAAGCAATGACAAACAGTTTGGTGATTTGTCACAAAGCTGACATCCAAAGAGCCACCCCTGGGTCAAGAAACAGAGGCTGCCAGCACCAGTCTGGCCCCACTGAGCAGCACCCCTCCCTTCCCTGACCAGGGACCACAGACTAAAGACTGCCTTACCTTTTGGTTTCCAAGAAGAAATGGGGAAAAGGGCCCCCACGTGCCCTCCTCTTGAAGCAGGACGATCACTCTCCCATGGAACCTCTTTCCTTCCCCGCACTCATGCGCATCTAGATATTTAAATGTTATTTATTTATTGAAAGACATAAATCAAAATGCATAGATCTGAAGTACACAGTTCCATGAGTTTTTGCAATTGTCTGTATATACAGTAAAGGACATAAACATGGGATGTGATGTGTTTACTTAGTGTCTGTGACAGTTTAACAACCAAGAGACCAGGAACACGGCAGAAGCCCACAGCACCCTTTGCACCAGGGAGATACTGAGACCCTCAGCTAGCTTTTTATAGCTAGGCCTTCTTACAGCAGGCCTACACTGATCTTTTTAAATCCTGTCTAAATGTAGACTCTTATCAGCTTCCAACTCCTTTTCCGTTCTTCTCCCCGCCCTTCTGTCCGCAAAATAGTTTGTGATGGATTGGCGATAAAAATCAGTGTCCACTGAATGGCACGTCAAGACCACCACCATGGGAGGCCTTCAAAGCATACCGGGCCACACTAGGTCACAGTGTGAAAAGACTGCCTGTCACAGGGGCAGCCCATGCCCACTAACTTGCTTCTCCTATTTGACACGAATAGAAAGGTCTGGTCTTGAGACCAAGTAGAAGGCTCACTGCCTCCTTTCTCTTGGATGAAGAGAAAAAGGTAGGATTTGTAGTACAGAGTATGTAGGGTCAGGAAGGCAGGGGCAGCTGACAGAGTGCCGTCAGTGATCGCAAGGAGCTCTCCTAAATCCCTTCCCCTTATTTCTGGCTCACCTGTATGGATTTCTTTGCTAGCAGATGTACGCTGGTGAACTACAAACACATTTGCCCCCTCCAGACACAGGGAACACATAGAGGCAACAGTGTCTTCATTTCATATTTCTCAAGAGGTCTTCTAATAAAATTCGTATTCACATATCCCAATGCTCAACACCTATTTGCTAATAAACGATGTTTACCAGTGAGTCAGAAATCCATGACTTCATGATATAATTAACCCTCATACTATAATTACACTTGGACATTAACTGCATCTTTTGCATAATCAATATTTTTTTAATCCACATCCTTCTCTCAACATTAAAAATAACAGAACAAAATGGAATACGAAAATCTTGGAGTCTTCCAAGGTATCCCTAACTTTAGATGGTGTTTAAATTTTGTGTGAATTGTTTTCCACCACTTATTTTCCCTGATGGGACTGAAATTAGCCAAAAACTATCAACTTTATCCAGAGGATCAAACCGCTGCTGCAGAAGAAAAAAAAAAAGCAAAATGAGGTACAGTTTTCAAAGCTGCTCTGTGTTCCTCACGGCCCAACATAACATAATCCCAGTTAGACAATGACAGTCTGAAGCCACAAACATCATTGGATCCACTTATAGGTTTCCAGTGGGACCTGTAAGAACGTGCAAGGGTCAAAACGAAATTTTTCACCTGAGAGGGTTTGGTATTATGATGCTTCTTTACATAAAAAATTTTTATAACAGGAACATAAAAATTAAAAAGACATAATAAGCAGGGCTTTGATCAGCATTCCCAAGATTAGCAAATGCAGCTGTATGTGGGCCTTCCCACACTGCCAGTTAAATAGCTGCTCCCCAGCCCCCAGGGTGCTCCTGAGTGCATGCTGGACTTGGGCAGATGCACTCTGACTCAGTAGGTCTGGGTGTCTAACAAGCTCCCGGAGAAGTTTGAAGGTGCTGGCCCCAGACCATACTTCGAGTAGCAAAGAGTTAAAGAAAGTTATTTCAAAGCGCTAGAATTTTTCAAGCTGCAGAAAGGAATGGGAGGGAGGGTGGAGTAAAGGTACACTGCCTTGTGCTTCCTGCAGTCCTCCTGCAGCTTTCATGGGAAAGTGAACTCAAGGTATGGGATTCCTGTCTTTTAAGCACCGTCTCTCTGACATAACGTGTCCCAAGTGAATTTTCAAAGACATGCCCAGAGTTTTGCTCTCTTGGCTCTCATGGAAATTAACTATGGTCTTGCCAGTTTCTGCTTTGAAAAAAAATGTCTCTGTATTTTTGTGGGAACCTGCATCCCATAATAACAGTGCTTCTCAGTGGGAGCAACATAAAAGCAAATTAACCCTTTAAATTACAGGGAGCCGCCTGTAGTAAACTCAGCCTGGGTTGGAGTAGCACCCTGTTCTTTTCATGGGCACAGAGCTCTTTTAAATCAATGAAATGTGTGTGGGGATGGAGAGGCCAGCAGGTCGTGCTTCTCTCCTGGTGGCTGTTATTGAACAAAATAAGGTCTGATGGAGGGGTATGAGGAGCTATGCATCAGAGGAGAAAAAGGTTAAGCATGGGTAGGAAAAAGGAACCAACTCCTGCTGAGCACCTCACTCCTTCCACACTCCCTCTCTGTGGTGTGTCATTTATACACCACTCTACCCCCAGTTCGCAGGTACTACCCCATCTTACTTTCTCAGTGAGGAAACTGAGGCCTAGAGAAATTAGACCCATGGCTCATGGTTTTACATTAGTTAAACAGTAGAGTTTGGGAATGTGAACTGAGCTCTTTCTGATCCAGGATATGTTGGTTGGAACTGTTTTCCAGACTCCGAGGCTGAGTACTCCCTGCTAATTTATAGGCGGAGTTGAGCCTTGTATGCTGTGTCTGGCATCTGGACCTCAGTCTTTGAATTGTCGCATACATGAATGCACAAATTCATACCTCTTAAATCCTTAGACCCCAGGAAGAAGCCAAAATTGTTTTCATTAAGTGTGTGCCTTGCCATACAGGGTTACACGATGCAAATTTCACGTGTTTGCGAATCTGTGATCAAAGCAGAGAATAATGCATGTGAATTAGGGTTTCCTATCTTCTATAAAAACTCACTTGGTGATATGTCTCTTTCAAAAGTTTGGAGGAGGTACTTCCTCCCCAAATAGGAGGGCTGGTAAAACGAGCTAACCTTCCCAGTAATGTCAGTTCTTAGGCGCTGAGCATTTTATAAGAGCTTTAGTAGATTTCCTCAAAGCAAGGAAGAGAAAGGAGGCAGTACATAGAATGAGGTTTAACTAAGAAGAATGGCTAGGCATGAGACAAGAGGAGTGAAGAGGGCTTTAGTTATTAATGGGCATCAGCTAGGAGGGTCTATGCATTGCCAGGGCCCAACAAGGAAGATAGTTTTTAAAAATAAGAGCAAGTTATGGCTCTATAGCATAGAAGTATGAAAAAACAGGTGGAGCGTGTCTTCTGCAATGAGAAGTGAGGTCACCATCCCTGCTTTGTTGACCCTGGATTCACTCTTTTTTCCTTAGAATCTGTACTAGCACTGGTATTGCTGCCCCATACGATGAAAGGGAATGAAACTTCTAGACAAATAAGCAAGGAACACACATACACAGGAACATACAATCACATATACATGAACACATGGACTCACAGAAACAACATAAAGCAAATGTCACCACCCTGGGTGAAAGTGATGAGTCAGAAATTTCAAACAGTATTTTGTTGATAATGCTACCAATAATCCATGTCCTCAGTCTCTGGATTTCAGTTTCCATACTCACTGAAGAAAATGGTTCAAAATATTTGCCTGGTATCTAGGAGATTTTCAACTTCTTTTTGTTAGACTGAGGAATGACAAGCCAGCAAATGATGGCTCCAGAAACCAAAAGACTGGGATCAATAAGGGAATAACTAGTGCTCTATAAGAAGAAAAAAATCTCAATTCAGTAAAGAACTCTTCTATTATCTAGTGATGACCTAGCAAGAACAGATGGCAGGGGGTCAGGGATACAGCACAGTGGTACAGTTCTTGCCTGGCAAATGAGAGACCCTGGGTTTGATTGCCAGTTCAAAGACAAACAAAAGAAAGAACAGACCACCATGTTCCATAGTGTTCAAATACCTCTTGAAAATTTTTTCATCCGTCTCTGTGTGGGGCGTCTCAATATCTCTCCCTTCTTCCTATCTTTCCCACCCTCACCCACTAGAGTACGTTATGGTCATTTACTTTCTGTCAACTTGATGCTAGGAATGGTGCTCCAGAAGTTGAAGCATCTGAGAACACATTTTCTAAGATCAACGCCCTCTGGCCATACATGAAAATAGCTATTGGCCACATGGATGTCCTGAGAATCAAGTCATCCACATGTAAAATAAAAGAACAAAAAGGTTAGGATGGAAATTTGATAAATATGACATTCACAAAGACTCAAAAAAGCAAAGACCAGACCTTGTGTGGGTGGAGATGGAGATGTTATCAGTCCTTTTCCTTCTGAAAATCAGCACATACTCCCTATATCCTCATGCAGCTTCTCCTAATTTGAAGGACTCTCCTCTGAAGAGTTTCCCACAATGATAATCTTCCTAGAATTTTCAGTCAGTACTTTTACCATCTCAGAGGAGTATCATGGTCTGTTTATTTTGTTAAGGCTGCCAGCCTAGGGCAGTAAAGAGACTGTCACTGTTTTGAGATTTTTCTCAGAAAGCTACCAACTTTTTCCTTATAGATCCCAGTTCTTCGCTTTTCAGAACAAGTATGTCTTGGCTTTTCTTTCTTAAATCCTACAAAACAATTTCCCACAGGAAACATGGTTTTGAACGTGACTATAAGAATGAGGACTTTGAAGATAATTTTATTTTGTTTTAGATTTCAAACAAGAGTGAATATACTTAGGTCCTCCCATAATCTCCCCTAAGCTCTGAGATCATCCTGATTAAACACAACCTAGACAAGGAGTTGCTCACAGCACAACTGCAGCTTCGAGTACCTGGGAACAAGGACACGTGTGACTGTGTTGTGAGGATCAGCTGTGATTGGTTGTGGATAAACAGCTCTGACGTGACGTGAGGTTCCTGCTGCTCTGCTTTACATCCAGAGGGGGTGGGAGGAAGAGCCCTAAGGGTGTGAGGTACAGCTGAATGCAGAATAATGAAAATTGATATAAGCCGGAGGAGCAAGGCCCAGAGAACTGATCCTGGTTTGCAACAAGCAGCAAACCCCACATGATGCAGGAGCTCAACTGGGAAGCAATAACCTCAGAAATGCACCTGAAATTTCATTCTAATTTGTGAATTTAAAGGTATAGCAAAACACCACTTATTATCTTTTGTCCAAGGCCAACTACTTGCCAACTGTGATTGGTAAGGGAGGACTTGATAAAGAGGAATCAAGAAAAAAAAAACATATACTGTGTTTAAATGGAAGATGGTGACACATTTTTTATGTGAAAATATCAAGTCAAAGAAGGCACCTCAACTACAATGTATTTTGCTTCTCTGTTGCTTGAATGCACCCAAAATATGGTTTGAAATTTTAAATCTAGAATAAGCATGTTTTTCTAAAATTATTTTTAAGTTTTAGCTTTTAAGGAGGGACAAATAAACTACTTTAGTGGAGGTAGCGCTCAGTGGTGGAATCCTTGTCCAGCATGTATAAAGGCATAGAGTATGTACCTTGTACAGCCAAAAACCAACCAAACAAACACAAAAAAGAAAGAAAAGTGGAAAATAAAATTAGCTTTCTTGTAAAGGATGAATGAGCCCAAATTCCTGCTATCATTTTTAAACAGTGTTCACACTAAATCTTTCAAAAAGATAGCAGGTTGACTACTGAGTTAGCGAACTACAGCAGAGAAACTCCCATGGAAATAGCATCACAGACAATGAACTATTTAGTAATCTCAGGAGAAAGCATTAATTAATGCATTGATTAATGTTCTGGAGAATTTCTTATTCCTCAATTTCTGAATAATTCAAAAATATATCCACCAGTATCCACAGTTAACTGAATTGGAGTGATTTATAAAACAAAATAATAACGTACAACTCCTCTAGATTCCTAGAACACATTAACCTGTATTAGTACTTTTGTTCTCAGAACCACTCCGTGATGTGGAGATGGATGTATATATGTGTGTGTATGACAGGCCTCCTTTAGAGAAACGTCATTTCATTTCTTCTGATGTCTGCAAATCCCTTTTTCCCCCATGATGGATGATAGGCCCACCTACATGAGAAGGTTTGGTATTAGCAAAGATCACCTGGCCCAGTGGTTCCCAAAATTTGTGTGCACATTAAAATCATCTAGGAAATTTCAGAATATATAGTTTCCACATCCTTTCCCTAGGTATTGGGATTTGTTGGAGCATGTGTGACTTTGACTTTGGAATTTTAAAGATATCCCTTAATGATTCTAATATGCCAACAAGCCCAGAGCCATCAACTTAGATTCTTTGTGTCTTAGTTTCCTCATCTGAGAAGTGCAAGTGTGGGTGGAATAGAGAACAGCCTCAAGGGTATAGGGTAGGAATTGTAATTTGCTGATGCTGACTTAGGTTCTAGAGAATTCTGATCTCTGAACTTCAGGAGGAACCAGCAGGTGTTCTCCAGTCAATTTGCTTTGGGGCTGAGTGTGTAAACTACATTGTTGGAATGGATAGTAATTGTCCTAATGAATGAATCAATCAGGCTGTCAACCCAGAATCAAGAGTGCTGGTTCGGGTCCACCTTTGCCACCCACTGCTTTTGAAATCACTGCCTATCATTTGCATCACCAAGCCTCAGTTTCCTCATCCGTAAATAGAAGGATTCACCAGTTCTAAAGCTAGATGCAATAGATTTCTCCTATTCCAGGACCCCATGACCAGCAAATCCCCGAAATTCCTTTTATTTTAAGATTCCATGAGTCAAAGAGAACCAATGATCTTATCTATCTCACTCCAAACAGTATGAGGGGAGTGCGTAATTGGTCTAATTTTACAATGAATCATCATTACGCCTCTAGGCAATGTAGCTGTAGACTGTGAATCTTCTCTCTAGTGGTTAAGACTCATTTCACTCCTAAACACTTTTTAAAATATTATCTTCCTTACTGTTGCAAATAAAGACAGCAGAGCCTTAGACAAGCTGATTCATAGCTCCTATTTTTCAGACTCATAACTACAGAGGACAATCGACACAAGCCTTCCTTGCCTTCAGCTCAGTTTCTGCCAGCAGACTCTCTGGACCTTGCCCAGGCCGTCTCTGGGCATCAGTGAATGCTGCATTCATTGCACTGGATATCCGAGGTGACTAACGGATAGAATATTTGCGCTGCCTCCAGTCACATTCAATGTCCTCTTATGCTGTCTACCCCTTTTTTTCATGTAGCTGCGAATGGGAAGAGCACAAAAATACAGCATGGCCAAAGAGAACTTAGTGACAAGAAGAAAGTATAAATGTCTCGTGGGTCAGGGTGTTCCACCTATGCTTTGATGACTTACTAGCAGAATGGTTTTTGAGTGGTGTTTCCTCTAAGCTAATCCTTTAATGCAGCCCTGCAAATTATTTAAATATCTGTAAGTTAATCAGTTATTTTGAGCATAAAGGATTGCCCTTGATGCTTTAGATCAGCTATTAACAAAAAAATAGCTCATGGGGTAAATTCAGCCACACACTGTTTTGTAAATAATATTCTATTAGAACATAGCCATGTTCATTTGTTTATACTTTATAGCTGTTTTCTTTCTAAAATAGCAATGTTGAGTAGCTTTAATAGAGAGCATATAATCTGCTGAGCTTTATGTATTTTGATTCACATGTTCATGTAGTTTTAACTCCTTCCTTCCACCCTCCCATCCTTGCCTACCTTCTCTCTTTCCTTCCTTTTCTCTTTTCTTCTTTCATTCATTTTCTTCCCTTCCTTCTTTAAGCTTACAGATCTTTAATTATCTAAGCAATGAAGTGAATGTTATAAGAAATATAAAGAAGTAATAAAATAATTTCCTGTCATTCCAAAGTATACCTGAATATCCACAGTCATCTTATTGCAATCATTTGCCTATGAAATCCAATACTCCTACACATATGGCCTTCAAGAAGAAAAGCATGATCTAATGTCCTCCACTTTATTAAAATAACATGCAATCTCAAACTAAAGGATATTATTGTTCATAATCCACCCTGTCCAGATAGTGTCACAAGAGTAAGTTGGTGATAGACTAAGCTTTAAAATATGTAAGAATCTCACCTCTTCAACTATCATTATAATATGTACACATATATGTAAAGGTACGTATAAACAACCCATAGACATAAATATTTGTGGTGTTTTTCTAAATGTTTCAACATGCTAGGTTATTTTGCAATTTTTTTCCTTTTAGGACAACTGTTGCCAGAGTATGTTGTTGTTTTTCATAGTCTTGATGTGGACAAAACAAGTACATACAAGAGAGGTTTTGTCTGTGATTTCTTCACTCATGGAGGAGAGCAGCTTGGTAGTAGTTCAGTTTTGAGCAGCTTTTAAAACATAATCTCATTCAACTAATTTAATCCTGGGCACCTACATCCTGAAGTTATGACCTATATTGGAATCAGGATGTGATTGATTTTGATTTTTGGTTCTGAAGTAAACATTTTTTTCCCCAGCACAGCAACAGATCAGACACTTACATGTCAGAAAAACAGAAGCCAGAACAAATCAGAATTAAATTTGAATTGCTAATAGTTATGGACTAGTTTAAGCAGTGCTGTTTCCTCAAATCACTCCCAAGGAATGTGCTCCTGGAGCCCACAACTCCACGAACAACTAACACAAAAGATGATTTCTTAGGCTCAATCCAACACACCCTGTAACAACAACAATAGTAATCATATCTCTGAGGTACTGCTTTTCTACTGTTGAAATCTAAAATTCCTCAGTTCACGGTCTTGTTATTCATTTGCCGAGAAGCCACCCTCACACTTTTCTAAATTATTCCATATTAGGATTTCAGGAGCTGATATATCAGGTTACCACTGCTTATGGAAAGCTGCTGGAGAGTGCAAGCTCAAGTGCTGGAATTTTAATGCCGTATTTCAGGGGAGTGAATGCATGGTAGAGGAAGATTAATTAGATTTAAGATAGAAGGAGAGTCCAACTTAATTTTGCCCCATTACTCAACATGCCTGGAAATTATACTTAGTGTGTGGGATTCTTCCCCTGGGGGAACACAGCCTCCTCCCAGGCTGCCCAGCAAGCACAGGGAGGGAGATATGCGCAGTCTCCTGTGCGCATCCTGCTCTGGGCACGCAGAAGCCTATTTGTTCCAGAACAGCTCTGTGAGCCAGCGGGAGTTCTTTTCTGGCATGAGATTTGCAAGAGGAGGAATCAGCCTCTTTGGTTAAGATTCATTGGCATGAAGCTCTAGCCTTGATAGAAAATTCTCAGAGACAAAGGCACCAATTCTGTGTCATCAGGGAAATGCTGGAGAAGTGTATGTCACATTTCAATCATTTGCAAGTAGATGCTTGTGACTGGCAAATTAACCTGAGTTTAACCAAAAAAAAAAAAAAAAGACTTCCAGTGCAGAGTCGGGAAACATTTCCAGCAAGGCACTGTGCCAAAACTGCACCTTGCCCTCCTCCCCTTTCTGGAGTCTCATGTTCATTATCCCCTCAGAAGCCCTCTTTTTACTATTGAAATGCTTTAAGCCCCTGTGCTCCCTCATTAATCCTTCCCTAGTCCTTTTCAAGCTCACTCCTCTAAATTCTTAGAGCATATTATCCGCCACAGAAGTTGGCAGTGAAAAGCCACAACTTTCTGCCTTCAAATCTACATATTTTGGAAGATAAAAGGAAAACTGTGGGAGCTTGGAAGCACCAAGGTGCCAATCACCAACAGAGGGCATGAGCAGGCGGAAACGTGGTTTTAGGAACCAACTTCTGTGTTCCCTGGACTACGTTTCCAGGGTGTCACTGGACTTAGCCTATCTCTCACAGTAGGGCACAGCTGTTGAGGACTAGACGCTGTCTTCCTCAACATCTTCATGGTGTAATGATGTGAGCTCTGGCACTTTTTCCTTCCAGTGTACCCAAGCCCTCCTGAGTCATTTTAATGCTAGGTTTCACCCACAGACCTACTTCCTGAGCTCCCCTGGAGAACCCTGGAAGTGTAATGCTTCCAAGAATCTAAAAACAGTAAATATGGAGAGATCGCATCAGTTTAGTGATAATGAAAAGATCCACAACATTAAGTGTGCCTATTAATGTGAAATGCACAATAGTTAGAAGCACATTGTGATTTTGTGAAATAGTGAATGCAGAACTGATAAATAAGACAAATAAGGGATACAGATTGTACCAGTTCCGCCAGATCCAGTGGAAGTTGTAACTGAGTCATACTGATCACAGATGGACTTGTGTTCGTGAGTCCCCAGGGTAGCAATAATTCTGTCTGCTGAAATATGAAGCCCTATTGTAAGCATTGGAGTGGTCAATTCTTAATTTTGCTGTTACTCACCCTGTTTCTCTACAAAGCTGGATTTTCTCTTTGAACTCTTATCTGATATACTGGGTTATTATGCCTTGTCAGCTTATCCTGATGCTCTTTTTTAAATTCCTTATTAGTTCTGGATTTTCCTCTCAGACAATCATGAGAAATTATGCACATGGTTAAAGCTTCTCAAAACACAAAGATACTATATTTACATGGTCTTTTCTAAAGACCATTGTATTTCATGCTATGTTACCATGATTAATTGAACTAATGCCTCTGTTGTAGGACATTTATAGTGTATGTCCAAATATAATGCACAATAAAATGTGAAAAAGTTTTTCATTTCCTGGTGAGAAAATTGGAGAAAAATGATGTTTTGAGCCACTTGACTATCTCAGCTGCTCAGAAAGTTTCACATTTGATTTAGTAAATTTTTCTTTTTATATGAATAGCTCTGTAGAATTTGTGCTGCAGTAATATGTATGTCCTTGTTATTGTTTGCATTTAGGCATCACTGTATAGAAAACTTTGCAAAAATTAAGAATACTAGAAAAGCATATGAACATTTTGAAGACCTTCCATGATGGCTTCTAAATATTTAAATCTCTGTAAGTTTCCATGGAAAGTATATGTTTTAAAATGTTTTAAAATTTTATCTAAAATTTCCATTTTGTTCACAAAAGGGCTCACTATATGTGAATAATGTCTATATCAATATGATGACCTTATATTTTCTGAACGTTGATTATTTGTACTTTCTCTTTTTTCTAATTAATTAGAAGGATGTCTTTAACTTTTACTTCTCTTTTCAGGCTACAAAACTTTGGCCACACTAATGTTGTCTAGCATGTAATCATTTTTATTACTTTATTGTACTCTATGAACGTTTATTAACTTTTTGTAATGTATGCCTACTTTTTGAATTTTCAGCCTTTGTTATTTTCTTTTTCTTTTGGTCTGTGATTCTATCAATTACAGAGAAAAAGATGATAAAAATCCTTAGTATTTTTTTTTGGGGGGGGGTGTATTTTATTCTCCCAGTTCCTAAGTGAAGTGTGTGAAATTGTCCTTTTTAAATATCATTTTACCAATGTCTTCATTATTTACTCTTTTTTTTTTTCTGGTACCAAGAATCGAACTCACGACCTTGCACTTGCCAGGCAGGTGCTGTGCTGCTGAGCTAAATCCCCAGCCCCCTCATTGTTTACTCTTATTGTCTTGTATTGTCCATGTCTTTTTATGGTTTTCTCAATTTCTGATTTTTTGTGCTTCATATCTATCACTGGATGCATAGATATTTGAATTCATTACCTCTTCCCTTGAGTTGAAGTTTCTATCATCGCAGATTGACTCCTTCATTCTGCCTCCTGCTTTAAGCCTACTGTGTTTAATATCACTATATCTATCTTAGTTTTCCTTTATTTCATGCTGACATAATACAAATATTTCCATTCTTTCACTTTCACCTTTTCTATAACTGGGTCTAGGAACACATAGGATGTGAACAACTTCAGGAGACCTCATCCTTATACACATGTATGAATGTTCTACCTCCAGGAATTTTCTTTACACTAGGATAGTATACTTGTCACTGTTTAATGTTTATTTTTAAATAATGTGTTTAATATATGCCATCTTATTTTTACTTTCTTTTTTCTATCTTAACTATATCTTTTACTTTTCTTTTGCCATATTTCAATTTTTATTTCATTTTTTCTTCATATTAATTTGAAAATCAGACCCTAGAATTTAAAACATTGTACTTATCAAGGTATAAAAATAAATCTATAATTTAATCACTTCTGTTTTAGTAACTTGTCTGTTTGCTGAGACAAACTACCTGATACCCAAAGTTAAAGGAGGAAAGGTTTATTGTAGCTCACTGTTTGTAGAGGTTTCAGTTAATAGCTGCCTCCAAGGCAAGGAGGTGTGGCAGACAGGCATTGAAGAGGAGAAACAGTCCATGGCAGGCAGAAGGCAGCAAAGAAACAAAGTAGCAGAGAAGCAACAAGTGACAAAAGGCAGCAGCAGCCCTCTTTCTGTCTCTTACGCTCTATCCACATACCCTTAGAGTACACACCCTTAGAGTAGGAAGTACTCACATGCAAGGTGAGGCTTCCCATTATCCATAACCAGAATTATGCCAAACCAATCAGTGAAGTAATTTAGCAATCACCCACCCTTAATTCCAGCATCGCATACTTAATCCTAGCTTCACACACTCTAGACTTAACCAGCTCTGAGAAGCCCCACCTATGACCACATAAGACTTTGGGGAGACATCTAGACACAAACCATAACAATCTCTTAGAAGATACAAAATGCATTGAACATTTTCATTCCTTTTTATTCTATTCCAAATTACATTATTAAGTTTGTTTGGTATTTGAATTCTGCTTTAAACTTTAATATCTTACTATCATGTCTAATTATTATCTTGTATACTTTGTTGAATTTATCCATATCATGATTAGGTTCTCTGTTCTTTATACCCTGGTACTTTTGCCTCTTTTCTCTGGGTTCAGCTTGCTTCTGTCTCAAGAACATAATTCATTATCTCCATTAGTGCAGGCTTCCTGGTGGAAGTGTTCTCAGTTTTTGTTTTTCTGTAATTGATTTTAATTTCTCTTTTCGATGGGAGATATTTTTCACTGGATGCAGATGTTTAGGATGACAGCTACCTTCAATAACATATTAAAGATGTTGTCCATTCCATTGCTATTGGCTTTCACTATTACTTGAGAGTCATCTGTCATCTTTACTTCAAAAGTAATTTACTTTTCTTTTGTCTGCTTTCAAGATTGTTCTTTTCCCTTGGACTTCTCCCATTTCACTGTGGCTCTATGGAGTGTAAATGTCTTTTTATTTACAATGCTAGAGTCCTTTTAGCCTTTTTGAATCTGTAGACTTTTGTCTTTTGTCAGTTCCAGAGAATTCCTAGTTTCTACCTATTAAAATATTATTTCTCTATCATACTTTTATTCTCTTTTAAGGAATCCAAATAAGGATTAAGGATTTATTAGATCTTCTTCATCTTTCCTTTTCTGCCTCTTGATCTTTATTGATTCTATATTCCTTCTACTGTCTCTCCATGATCCATCCTGGATAATTTCTTCTGAAGTTTCTTCTAGTTTTATCTCTCTCTTACATTGTATTCATCTAAACATGCAGTTTGAAATTTTAAATTACTTATTATATCTTAATACTATTATTAAGACACAATAGATTATTTCTATTTTCTGCAGACATTTCTTTCATTTGATTAAATCTAGCAAATTGTGATATAATCTGTGTCTAATACAGAAATTCCCCAAATCTGACATTTTAGTATTTATTTACTTTTTTTCTTCTTTCTGTTTTAAAATTTTTAATATACTAGTTGTTGCTCATAATATTTTGTTTCATCAGTGCTTGGATATCTTTGTATTTCTCATCTTTTGAAGAGCATAATAATGATGTCTTTTTCTTTTTTTTTTTTTTTTGGAGGATGATAGAAACATTTATTTCCTTGTCTGTGCACGCACGTGTGCATGTGTGTGAGAATAGAACCCAGGGGGTCTA